>NC_135660.1:50385944-50711991 GCF_964188315.1 Podarcis muralis
AAAAGCTTGGACCAGCCTCCCCCAGCCTGATGCCCGCCCCAGATCTTTTGGGCCACCACCCACATCAGTCCCAGCCAGCATCGCGCGCACAACAATGAACACAATGGAACTTATTTCTGGGCAGACGTTAGAGCAGAAGATTACTCTCTTCTACTTTCAAGCCACACTGTTACCGTCAGTGTGTACAGTTGTCGGTAATAATAAGAACAACCAAAATCGGCTGTGGGTTGTTTTCTAAACCCTGCTATAATAGCAGCAGGGAAAGAAGACGTAGTTAAACTACAAGTCCCACAAGCCCCTGCTCCCGAGTCCCTCGGCGAAACCAACCCGAGGACTACAGTTCCCAGAGTGCTCTTCGGCCTTACAGTTTGCGGGCGAGGAAGTGGCCGTTTCTCTTCGCCGTTTTGCCTCGCGGTGGCCGTTGCTTGCTTGCCTGCCGCTCCTCCTCCCGTCGACCCACGTGGGCAGAAAACGGCGCCGGGACTCGGGACGCAGCGAGGCGGCCGGGCTTCCCCACTGTGCTCTCCCTTCATGTCTGGGACGGTGGTGGAGGCTGTCCGGGGCAAAGCAGCTGCCGCTCAGCTGCTGTCTTTTAGCGGGCTCTTCGCCGTGTATAAGGCAAAGGGATGCACCTCAGCCGCTGCGCTGAACCGGCTTAGGGCGAAGCTGTTGGCAGGTACCACTGAAGGGGGAGAGCAGAAAGTCCAGGGAAGGAGGGGGAGTCTGGGCCAGAGGTGGGGAGCCTGCGGCCCTCCCGAGACGACCAGGCTCTTCTCAACTCAGCAGCCTGCGCGGCGGCCGACAGGTTGCGGAGCAACATCTGGAAGGCCTCAGGTTCCTCATCTAGGCAGGTCCTAAGGCAGGCAGAGGCAAACTCGGCCCTCCAGATATTTTGGGACTACAACTCCCATCATCCCTGACCACTGGTCCTGTTAGCTAAGGAGTTGTACAGTGGTACCTCGGGTTACAGACGCTTCAGGTTACAGACTCCGCTAACCCAGAAATAGAACCTTGGGTTAAGAACTTTGCTTCAGGGTGAGAACAGAAATCGCACAGCGGCGGCAGCAGCAGGAGGCTCCATTAGCTAAAGTGGTACCTCAGGTTAAGAACAGTTTTGGGTTAAGAACGGACCTCCAGAACAAATTAAGTTCTTAACCAGAGGTACCACTGTAGTCCCAGAACATCTGGAGGGCCAAGTTTGCCTATGCCTGCCTAAGGCGTGTGAGGAAGTAGTGGAGTTTAGTTGACTCGGAGACTCTGAATGCTGCACAACCCTTTTTTTCATTATTTCCTCAGCGCCAAATTTATGTGTAAGCTAAACAAGATATAGCTTAGGGCCCCCCAAAAAATTTAAAGGACAAAAACCCCCTGGATGTACATTTCCAAAATATAAGATAAAGAACAAATAAATAAAACCTACATACAGCAACAGTGTTTTGTGTTGTATAGGCTCCTAAGATGTAAGTAATGGGCCCCACCTGCTAGCCTGCTCCCTAAAATATCCCTGGTTTGCTCATTTCTATATGTAGGATGCCTACATTCTGCATGGACTGGTTGCATGGCAACATGTGCAAATGGTTTTAGATACCTATTAGGTCCATAAATTACCATATAACATATATTCAACACAAAAAACAGTAACAATTTGTTGTTGAAAAAGGACAGCTGGACATGTAAAGGGCCCCATTACCTTCAGTAGCTTAGGGCCTCATCAAACCTAAATCTGGCACTGTTTTCTATACACAGTGGTGCACTTTGGTCATTTTAGGCATTGGACAGTGGGTATTGCTTCCCTTCAGGTAGTGCTCATTTCTTGCCCGCTCCCCACCTCCATCCACCTAATTGCATTCTTTACAACTGCTTCATTCCTACACTGGAATAATAATAATAATAATAATAATAATAGCAGTAGTAGCAAAAGCTTGGCAACCCAGATAATTACAAGGAAAGACCCTGATAATGTGTAGTTTCCTGTCTTAATCTCTTTCATCCACTTCTGTCTTAAGCTCTTCTAAATGGTGTTTGTTCATGTATTTTCATTTTCACGATAACAGATTGCGATGGTGGATTTTTCGTTTCTTTTTCTGCCACATCTGTAATACAGACTTTCCAGAGTAACTGTGGCATCCCTTCAAAGGAAAACCCAGTGGTTTGTTGTTGTTGTTTTTTGTCATTGGTAACTTTCAAAAGAACAATAGTCTTTGATTCCCACCCCACAGCTGTTGGCGGGGGCAGTGATCTGCCCATCACATTTGGTCTCCCCTCCTGCCGTCTATCTGCTATTCTCAACACTACCTCCTGGGGAAAAACTAAAAGCTTTTTTTGTAGGGGTTCTTTGATGGTGTGGAACTGGAGGCGAGGGAACACACCAGGACACAGTGTGGAGTACACCAAATGCTGGCCTGATCCTGCTGGCATACCAGTGTGTTTGCTGAGCATGTTCAAGTTCTGGTTGGCTTTGGCCTGCCACCTCTTTGCTCCTCCCATGATGCAGTCAGTAACCAGCCTCAGACAAGGGGACTGACGTATGGAGCACTAGAAAAAATGATCATGCTGGGTGTTGTACTGATACCTACCTGTTTCCCACCTATCTTGTCCATAGCGATGTGGTGCCTTGGACTTGGGCCCAAATTCTGCGGATTCCATTGTCTTTGCAAACAGGTGCAAAGAACAAATGTCTCCACACTTTATCTGATCTTCCAGCATAATCCATGGAAGTCTGACTTGATGGATAGCATTTCTCACTTCACATTTATGTCAAGAGTGCTGATATGGTTCTCCTGTTGCAATTAACCCAAGATGCAGAAAGGAGTTACTGTATTTTTCGCTCTATAACACGCACCCGACCATAACACACACATAGTTTTTAGAGGAGGAAAATCCGTAGGCATGCCACCCGTAGGCATTCCCTCCATAACACGCACAGACATTTCCCCTTACTTTTTAGGAGGAAAAAAGTGAGTGTTATGGTGCAAAAAATACGGTATGTATCTGTGGCATGCCTTTAAAAAAGCATCCCAAACCTTCTTTTCTAACCAAATGATTGTGTAGCTTCTGAGGTTTTTTTTAATATTGTCAACATGCCTAATTTGGAGCTGAATTTGGGGGTTCTAGAGTTGGGACCATTTGTATCTTTGCATGAGTATGTAACGTGGAAAACTTTTATTTGGATGTTCCTGTTGAGGGAAAGGCAAGAGCTTAGATATGTCCTAAAATATCCAAATAGTGGATGCTGTGTAAGTGTTCTCCAATGAGAAGCCAGTTTTTGTAGGGACATGGCCACTAGTCATATGAGTTGCCTTGCTGGAAAGAGAAAGTTACCAACATATTTTGGCAAAATTTATGAATTATTTGCAATCTAGCTTTGTTTCTGGATTTACCACCATTTCTGAGCACTAAGTTTTTTTGCATGTACTGGGCCCATTGATTTAAATGGGGATGGTAAGCATGTGCTCACCCTCAGTTTGTAGGAAATAAAAAATGGACCAATAGCAGGTAATAGTTAACAGCAGTTTATTATTGGCTTCTATGAAGTATTCATTACTAAAGCACAAATTCAATTTCACTTATTCAATTTCAGATGCATCGGTTTTTGTTGTGATTATTTTATTGGATAATATACTGCTTAATCCCCTGCCAACCTAGCAGTTCAAAAGCACGTCAAAGTGCAAGTAGATAAATAGGTACCGCTCTGGCGGGAAGGTAAACGGCATTTCCGTGCGCTGCTCTGGTTCGCCAGAAGCGGCTTAGTCATGCTGGTCACATGACCCAGAAGCTGTACGCCGGCTCCCTCGGCCAATAAAGCGAGATGAGCGCTGCAATCCCAAAGTCGGTCATGACTGGACCTAATGGTCAGGGGTCCCTTTACCTTTATGCTGCTTAATGGCCAAGCGGGTTGCTAAGTGGTTTACAAATTATAAAAGCCAAATACACAAAAACCAATTTAAAAACAAGATTAAAATGCACAACAAAGCAGTATCATAAAAAAGGAGATCCAGGTCATGTTGTTGTTGTTGTTTAGTCGTTTAGTCGTGTCCGACTCTTCGTGACCCCATGGACCAGAGCACGCCAGGCATGGGATCAGGAAAATGCTTGTGTAAACAAGAGCCAGTGGAATGTCAGTATAGGTGGCCTCTGTATTTTGCCTTTCTTCCAATGCATTTGGAGCAGGGTTTTAAACACACAGCAGTTAAAAAAACCCACACACAGGGACTTGGTTAAGGTTTGTACCTGGGTTTTGCACCTGTAGATCTGCTTCAGATCCACCTTTCCCAGCTTGGTACCCTCCTGGTGTTCTGAACTACAATTTCAGTACTATGCTGGCAGTGGCCAATAGGAGCTGTAATCCAAAACAGCTGGAGGGTACCAGGTTGGAGGAAACTGGGTTAGCTACTGCATCCCCTGACTTGAGCACCACATTGCCATCTGCTCGCAACCTTGTAGCTGGGAATGCAAGTGCAGGCAGGGCTTTCACAGTGTTATCTACAGAACAGCATGCAATCTCATATCGTTTCTTTACATAGCCAGCAAGGGACTTGGTTGTGCATGTAGTCTGCTGGATCCAAGCCATTATATGTAATTAAATGTGGGAAACATATTGAGAGACTGCTGTGCACTGTTGACAACACTGGAAAAATTCTGTGACTGTTGCTAGTTATGGTTTTATTACTGTAACAAATCAGTAAATGTGATGCTTCTTGTACGTTGTTGGGGAAAATAATGCACCCTGTCCGTTAACTATTAAAATTATTAATTATCTGATGCCAGCTTATGGTAGATATGAGAACAAGCTCTAGGTATGCTATTCGTTTTATGATACGACAAATCCTAGGATTCTGATTCACAATTTTCCTCCCTCCTTGGGATTAAACTGTTTCCATTAAATTAGTTGTGCCACTTTGGTACCTTTCAATGTGAACGGCAGATTTATGTGCCTTGTTTGTTATTTTTATGAAGTTCTATGAAGCTTTTTATCCTTTGGGATCTTATTTTTTCAGAAGCCGGTATGCCAAAGCTTAGTAGAAGGAAGAAGAATAAAATGTTAAAGATTGGACATGGTGGGATTCTGGATAGCAGTGCTGCAGGAGTGTTAGGTAATTTGCATATTAGCAGTCATTTATTTATTTGAAATGTCCCTAGAGAACTCTCTCCCACTGAAGATAACTTGTCTGCCACATTAGCAGCTTTTCCATGTGAAATTTTTCTTCAGTCCTGTGCAGATGGCTGGTTTAAATAGCTGGTTCCTCTGCTCCTGGACTGCCATTTTATGATGTCCATTGATTTTATGGTTTTTATGTTATATTTTCTGAGGTTCTGCCATCATACTAAGCTAGTCCAGCTGTGGTTTGTTTACCTGTTCACTCCAAAGCAGAAGTGCTTGGACTGAGTACACCAGCCTGCAGCTTGTGCCCAGTACAAAAGCATACTTTAAGGCCTAGCATTACATCTGAAGCCAGCTTTTAAGTTCCCAAGGTGGGTTGCAACATTATGCAACATTAAAAACAGCTTAAAACAACAATAATAGAAATAAAGCAGGTCCTTTTTTCTGTTATTGTAAACTGGGCAAATAAACTGAATTACCGTATTTTGTCTTTGCTGGCATTCCTTTTTTAAGCCACTGACGTTGGAGAAATGAGTACTGCTTGCTTAGTCATAAATACTGCAGACTCTTTAAAATAGTTCGGAAGGACCCCAATGTAGATTGATGGTCCTTTTAGCAATACATTGCACTTATGTGCATTGCTTCTTGATGCACCATACCCCACCCCACCCTGACATACTGGAAAAATGAAAAGCACCAGAGTATTTTTCCCCCTCCTAAAATTTCTTCTGTCATCGTTTTCAATCGATTGACCCTGTTAATGGAAAGTGTCAGAATTGCGTGAAATAATATTTGTTACTGGCATGATGTTTTACAGACAGCAGTAGTGAATACAGAGGTGACAGGGGCAGTTGTTGAAGTAATGTTTCTCTTTGTTAACAGTGGTTGGCATTGGAAAAGGAACTAAAATGCTGAGCAGCTTGCTGGCAGGTTCTAAGGTAAGGAAAAATGGGGTACTTCATGTTTTCTGCATGTTTTCCACCTTAAGTGAATAAACTAACTATGAATAGGGAGGTGAGGGCAGACACTATTTTCAGATAGCAAAGACTGGGAATCACACTGATCTTTAAATTGCTTTGACAAAACAAGTCTGTCTAAAAGAAGTGAGGCCTTGAGGCTTAACCTACATTGGAATCCTGGCTGTGCACATTCTGGTTAATTCTTTAACGGTTAATGCTTCCTTGGCTTGGATCCTAATATAACGTAAGGAAGTTCACAGCGGGAAAGTCTCCTGTCACTTCCTTCCCTTCTGCACCACTCCATGCTCCATTCCATGCTGTTTGTGATGCTCCCCCAACCTTCTGAGATGTTTTTTAGGGGAAGGAGAAGATGTGAAACTGCTTCCATTAACTTATTTTAAGTCAAAATATCTGATAGGAAGCCCATAAGAAAAGGCAGCAACAGAGGTTGTTCCGCTAGGGTGGATTGTGGCACTGCCCCACTAACTTCAACCGGCCATTAGCCAGCCTCTCCCCCGGCTTAATTTCTCACTTGCATTCAGTCCAGGGGGAGCAGTGTCTTATCGACTTCTCCTTTCTTAGCCTCGGTGTTGCCCTTGTAGAACGGAGCAGGGAGGAGGATGAGGCAAAACTGGAATGAGTTGGCCCTGCCTTTCATTGGTTCTGACTCTGCCTCCTGTTGACCTTGCTGACTTCTACTCTGCCAACCCCAATAGATGCTAGGCACCACTTCTTGAGTGGAATTCTGTATGTAGCTGATGATCTGTGGTATGGAAGCTTTTCAGCTTCGTATTCACTGTTGGCAGTAGCCATAAACTTGCAGGGTGCAGAAATAGTGCAATTAATGTGCATAATGTGTCAAGGGAGGAAAAGCATAACATAATGTAATCTGCATGAACACGCTGGACGCAGCTGGAGGACATGTTACACTTCCTCTTTGATACAGCGTATGAAATTTCTGGTGTGAGATTAGAAATGGCAGTTCCTTGGTTGTTTTGGAAATTATGCTTGGTTAATTGAGATCTCAATTTATACACACTGGTGAGTTTTAATACTTACCCGCAAAATATATGTACTGACAAAAGAGAGAGCTTAGTCCTCCAGGGCTCAAGAAATAAAATTAGAACTTGGTGATCATTGGGGGTTGTATCCCACATACTGCTAAGTGAAAGAGAATTAGCACTGAACTTGTTTCACTAGAGGGTCATCTTGTGAAAGAGGTTCCACAACCAGATAGCTTTGTATATAGAGAGGATAGGAGCATAAAAAGGTAGTTTAATGAGACTTCAAACTCGCACAAGCTCTTGCACAATGGCTCCATCAGTGCTTTTGCTGTGTTGGATTCATCTGCCCAGCATGGAGAAATGGACCTGTTCAAGCACAGGGCTTGCTGAATGACAGTGTTGGATGCAACAGCTCAGCTTCAAAAGTGAAGCAAAGAGCCACTTAACTTTGAACTCCTACACTATCATCTTGCACAGATCTGCTTGGAAGTAAGTGGATGATGTTGGGTGTTTCAGCCCTAAAGGTGATCTGTTTATTAAAATTCACCTTTGTTGAAGCTGGCTAGTAAATATGCTTTCTGGCTCTGGAGAGGAGGTGCAAATAGTTGTTAAGATGCTTTAATTGCTGCTGAATAGTTAGAAATGCTCTTAGCTTCCATTTCCCAAATTTATTATCCCAGGACACCTGTTTACCTATTTTTCTGGTGTGGCCCTATATTCTCTGACAACAGAGATACCTCATATCTGGCAAAACTAGCTGTTGTCAGTGTTAGCTATGACTAGATACAGTGGTGCAGATTTCTGCTACTTCATCTGTGTGGATTCATTTGATTGCATTGTGCATTATCCAGTTGTAGCTTCTTCCATATAACAGTAGTTCTACTTCCCTCAAGTAGGTCAGACGAGAGTGATTTCACTTTCCCCTGGGAATGAGAGGCTCAGTGTGAGTAATCTGTACTGTGATCTCCAATGCGCTAACTAGTTGAAAATCCGCTCTTTTAAAATGGGCTCTCCTAGGCTAGCTGTTTTTTATCTGAATCCCCAGGAGCTTCACTGACTTGCAGAAGATTAGAATTGACTCCCCTGCATTAATTGCAGCTTCTTGTTTAAGCGATAGGTGAATGAGCGTTTGATCTCAAAGGTTGTCATCTCTCCAGAGAGAACCGTTATCAAAATGTCACCCGGATAACATCAAATCCAGGCTCCCAGTGGCCTCAGAGGTTAGGGAGGAAAAAGATGAACAGAACAAGGGGTTTACTGAGCTTGCCGTGGTCTTGAACAACTCAGATATTTTTTAATAGTCAGTTGAATTTCCCAGGGATCCCCAAATGGGTAATGGAAGCCACTTTAATTAGTTGTCTGAAATGGAACTGTTCTGTTTTACTCTGACACAAGCTTGCTGTCAGAGGGGCTCGAGGAACATAATGGCTAATTTCCCTCTAGACTGAGACTATTGCTGGCTTATAAGTTTCTTGTGGTGTCCTTCCCTGGTTGCTTTTTTCCCTTTGCCTTTTTTAGAAGCAGAATTCACCTAACACCCCGTGACAGGTAGTGCATGCATTTTGTACTCAGGTACACAGAAAGATTAGAATTAATCCAAAGGTCAAAGAGCTATTTTTCACAAGACATTTAAACCGGTGTGGCAAAATCAGCTTGGATGCTGCATGGAAGTAGAGACTTAAATGATGAGCAACTTTCTGGTTGGCAATCTTGACTTTGTATGAATCCCGTTCGCATCCCAAGGTACCACTGTAATGAATGTCTGATGTTTTTAATTTTTCTTTTTGTTTCCTATTCCATTACAGCGGGAATTTAGTATCTGGAACAGGGGTGGGGAACCAGTGGTCCTTCAGATGTTGTTAAACTTCATCTCGCATAAGTCCTAACTGGCATGGCCAACAGTGAAGGCTCCTCTTTGGAGCAAAGTGGAATATAGCCCATCTAAGATTCTGAGCCCCTCAGACCTCGAAATCTATTGTCTAGGCTTTCTCCTGTCACCCACAGTCATTATTAACATATTTCCACTGACTGAGAGGCTTCCTACATGCTTCTGCCCACCTCATCTGTCTAGCCAGTCAAAATAATTACTACCAGCAAGTCCCGCCTCTGACTTCACAACTCTCTCCCATAGAATGCCTTGAGTCGGGCAGTGGATTCTGTGGGTGTAGATTGCCCTTCTAAACCAAGGTTAGAGACGTTTCAGTTTAGTTAGCAATGTTTCTCAAACTTGGGTCTCCAGTTTCTGTTAGACTACATCTCCCATCATCCCTGACCACTGGTCCTGCTAGCTATGGATGATGGGAATTGCAGTACAACAATAGCTGGGGACCCAACATTGAAAAACACTGAGTTAGGCGCTAAGTTCTTATACAATTGCAATTCTTTTGTGTCCATGCCTTTGCAGGGGGGAGAATGGGAAGAAAACCAGAACAAATTTGGCCCTACCCATGTTCCCACCCATGTTACCTTATTGGCCCTGCCTACATAACCTTGGCTGCCCCCACCAGGTCCAGGAGCTATCAGCCACCACAAATGACCATCTGGAGAGGCACAGGTTCCTCACTCCTTATCTAGAGCTATGGGAGCCTATAGCTTAGTAGACAGGTTTGTGTGTCTCCCACAAGACCTTCAGGAAATAGATCCATGCTTATGAAATAGGATTACTATGGAAGGGGACACTTCTATAGTGCCTGTTGTATATTGAATGGGAGTAACTGGTAAGAGTTAGTAATGCATTTGATGGCTTCCTCTAAAAAAACATTATGTTGCTTTCGGTAATTGCTAGCTTTTGGTATTCTTCTGGACACAGTGCATATGCAGGGATGTTCACTTTTGCTAACCATTCTTAACACAATCAGCTATTTGTTCTAATGGAAATGCTAATTGATGGCAAAGATGTATATTTTAGAAAGAGGCAGTTTTACTGATGCTTGGGCAAAGCAGTCTTTCCTGGAACCCATTAAGCACCTGTAGTGTGCAAGTAATTATTGTAAATGATGATAAACAATTTCAAATTAGATCTGAGTTTGCCTGAATGTATTTAAACAAGTCTGCAGAATAGCTTTGCTAAACAAATTAAGATTTAAGGATACTTTATCTGGGTGACTTGCTGCTCTGTGGTGTGTAAAGCTGAATTAGCCTTTCTCCCCCTCCTTATTGCACTCAGTGCTCTATTTTCAGGCCTGTTCAGCTGATGGTTAAATCTTCCCATAAGGAGTGAGATTTATGATCATGCTGCCTGCTGATAGTCTTTTACAAATGACAGCAGCTGACAGAGAGTTGTTTCTGTAGTGTTAGTTTGGTGATGGTTCAATTTGTTCATACAAGTCATTGTCCACTGTTGCAGTCATCAAGGGATAATACACATGCATATGTGCACAAATCATAAAAGTACCATTATCCGTTGGTTATCTAGGAGGAATACTGATGCCATGACTTACAAACAAAAAGCATTCAGGTTGCGAACCCATACACATTTTCCTTGGAATAAGCACCATTAAAAAACACTGAGACATAATTCTGAATAAACATGGATAGCTACTTGTCAAGCTACTTTTATTGGTGCTGCTATGATAAAGCAAACTGGAATCACTTTCATGTTGTTAACAATGGAGCTCATTGTAGGCACAGGGATCAAATGGGAACAGGCTTCTGGGTTTGGAAAGATTGGTTCCGGAAAACCTGGAATTTTGTATAGCAGGTGTAGGGTGATACAAAAACCGTGAAGATCCCCCATGGTCCACTGATGTTTTCAAAGCAAGGAGCAGCTAATACGCATTAAGTGAATGTTCATTCTTGCTTAAAAATGTATGACATGCTCTGCTGAATCACATCAAATGCTACGTAGACCAGCATCCTTTGCAAAATACATAGCACTAAGTGGTCCACCAGAAGTTGGCCAATGGCCTATTCATGGACCACAACCTATTTTGACTCTGCTTTGGAGTCACAAAGCTTTCGTACATGTAAGGTTTCAAAAGCTATAGAACACATTATAATTGCCACAGAAATACCTCCAAAAAACATCCTTCCTATAGCAATTCATTTTTTGCTCTGTCAATAGTGTTGAGAAATTTGGAATTCACATCCTTCACTAAACGTATTTTCATTCACTGGAAGGGCAAGATACAAATTTACTAAACAGATTAACAGAGGTTCTGTTAACACAGAGAAAGAGAGACACCATGCAGATGCAATAGCAAACCATAGTTTTCTCTTACATGTACAAACGGCAGCAAACTTTGCGTTTGTGTATGTGAAGAGAGTATGTGAAGTCAGTAGATTAGAATATTTCCACATTAGTGTAGCAACAACAATAACTTGCCATTGTATCTGAATGTGGCAGCTTATGGTTTGCTGCTTAGCCTTTTCTTCTCCTGAGATTTCCTGCAAAGCAGCAGAAGTTTAGGATCAGAGTTTTCCCTCTCCTAGATGGGATACCTTACCACGTTGATGAGCCCCATTTGCCACTGTCATGGGTTATAAACAAAGGAATAAGTGTATTGGATAGATCCAGGTCTAGTTCTCACACTGCTGCAATTTTAGCATGCTGACATCGTGCTAAAAATCTAGTAAGAGTTTATCTGTTTAATAGCATAAATAATAATAAAAACTTTACTAATAGTATAAATTAAAATGTTCAGGTTCATATTATTCTCACACAGTTGCTGTGCTCAAGCTTTCCAATGTCCTAAGTATATGAACATCTTGGATCCAGTGCAATTATCTGCAAATTTTCCTGTTAAATATTAAGGACTCGCCTGCCTCACTGGAAGTCAGGTCACCCTGTGAGTTAATCTAGTCACAAAGTAGAGGTGGATATACAGGGTCAAATGATCCAGCTACACTTGTAGTTCTTCAGCAGTGACAGAACAATTACAGCATCTTGCAGTAAAAGAAATTTAGTGCAGTGTTAGTACAAAGTCAGCTTTTTCTCTCCAGAGAAAAATTATTCTAGAAGAGAGTTGTAATGTTTCTTGGTATTAAGACATCATGTTGACTATTCGTTAAATTTAAATTTGCTCCGTTGTCTATAACCTGCTCTTGGCCTTAAAGTTTTACTCTTTGGGTTTGACTTGCTGGATGCTTCTATTTTCATTATCTAATCTTCATAAAAAAATACCACTTTAATGGTGTTATTGAGATGGAATGATGTCTGTAGTCTCCCTTTTCATATCTTATGTAGAGAGGGGGCTTTATTTTGAGTTTGTGTTACAGTATCTTAGATAAGAGAACAGAGGCATAATAATATAACACACTTATTATTTAGGAGTAAATGATATTTTTGTGGGATAAATAAATCATCCTGCAATCATATACTTTGTCCATAATCACTTGCTTATGTAGTGTAGATGGAGGATAATCTAACACCACACGTGAGCTTGTCCTTTTCTGAGAATTTATAGCTATGCTGGATTCCCAAACTCATTGGTTCATCACGGGTTTAATAAGCCTTTGGTTAATTGGTGCTGCTCAGAGATACTTTCTGTTAAGTTGTGGGCGAACATGTCAGACGACACAGCGATTCTTTAAACAGCTCTTCTTTATTCAGATGCCAAAACAGAACTAGCTGAGGAGCTCAGTCAGCCTGCTTATATAGAGCTCCAGAACAATGCAACTGTTGCCATTTTCTAAAACTATCCAATCACTGAACGTCACTTTTCGATCCTTCATTTGCATACAAAACTATCCAATCACTGAACGTCACTTTCCGATCCTTCATTTGCATAACTATCTACATTATCCCCCTGCTGGCCCAGGGTGAGAACTTCAGTACATAACACTTTCTAAGCAGCTGTACTACATAGTCCAGGAAAGCCCCCCTAATATACCTTGCAATGCTGAGAGGCAACTCTTGGATCTCACTCTGTCTTTTTTTAATCACCAGCATCCCTAAAAACAATGCTGATCTAGGGAACAGTCTGGGTTGCTTTAGCAGTTGGGGGCAGGTGGTTAATTTTCTCGTTAACTGTGGCTTAATTGTTTGTTGTTGTTTAGTTGTTTAGTCGTGTCCGACTCTTCGTGACCCCATGGACCAGAGCACGCCAGGCACCTCTGTCCTCCACTACCTCCCGCAGTTTGGTCAAACTCATGCTGGTAACCTCGAAAACACTATCCAACCATCTCGTCCTCTGTCGCCCCCTTCTCCTTGTGCCCTCCATCTTTCCCAGCATCAGTGTCTTCTCCAGGGAGTCTTCTCTACTCATGAGGTGGCCAAAGTACTGGAGCCTCAGCTTCACGATCTGTCCTTCCAGTGAGCACTCAGGGCTGATTTCCTTAAGAATGGATGCGTTTGATCTTCTTGCAGTCCATGGGACTCTCAAGAGTCTCCTCCAGCACCATAATTCAAAAGAATCAATTCTTCGGTGATCAGCCTTCTTTATGGTCCAGCTCTCACTTCCATACATCACTACTGGGAAAACCATGGCTTTAACTACACTAGCTTAATTGTTACTTGCTAGTGACTGAGATCTTGTATTCATAAAATCTAAGGTCACACCTGATTATATTCAATGCAAGCCCGAGTAAGATTATGATGGAAGTATGTAAAATTCTGAACCATGGCTAGGTAATCCAATCGTTTTCTGTGCTCTGATTCCGTGATTCATTGCAGGGGCAGGAACTCTGAGCACATGGAGTTCTTGTGTCTTCAAGGTCTTCTCCATTCAATGATGGTTGCTGTTTTCTTCAAAGAAGCCCAGGGCTTCCTAACTGAAGGCTATCCGCTTTTTTCCTCACAACAACTCCATGGGGTACATTAGGTTCAGTGAGATAGTGATTGGTCCAAGGTTGCCTAGGGAGCTTCACCAGTGATTGAGGATTGGCATCCAAGTGTCCCTAGTTCAAGTTCAGCATACTATCTACTGTACTAGCTTCTGTGGAAGGGACAGATAGATGGGAAGTGTGTATCATGAACTTTTCCATCTTCAGACATGAATTATACCTAAACATCCCTCTTAATTCTATGGCTTAAATATGCTTGCTTAGGCATCAGAGCAGCATTTTGACTATTCATTAACCAATGCATTATTGGGAAATCCTATTTACTATCTTATTTACTTCAAATATGCTTGTTCTTGCTTTCCCTGTTTTCCTAATGATGGGAACTGCATGTTTAGCAGCAGCTAGGACTATCTTAGCATACCTCATCTTGCATGAGGGTTTGGTTCCAAGGGTTACATGTATACATGGAAAGCAGATGTAACAAACGCCTGGAGCCTCCCACAAAGCCAGCCTGACTTCTATAAGGTAGCCGATAAGGAAGAGAGCATCCCCAGTGCTCCCACTGGGCCTTGCTCAGCAGGGTAGACTGAGAGCTTAAAAGGTTTTCATGCCAGGTCTGCTTGGGGTTACCCAATGCAAAAAGAGGTTTTAAGCTCTTGGCCTTGACTCTTGGGCGGAGCCTGCTCAGCATGCCAGCTCTGGGAGTGTTAGGGATGCTTTTGCAAGATCTTGCAGAACAATCTGACTTCCTGGGAGATCTCGTGAGTGTATCCTCACCACTGCTAGAGCTGGCACTTAGCAGGCCTTGCCTGGAAGCAAAGTAAGAGAACTTAAAAGCTCTATTCGCACTATGTCTGCTTGAGGCTACCTTCATGCTACACTTGCAAGGGTTTGGGGTGGAATTTGCACGCCCAGCATCAGAACCAACACATCGAGTTCTGTTCCTCTACCTGCTTTGGTTTTCATGTATTCAGCCGAATGCCTAGGCTACACTTGTGTACATAAATGTGCACACACACACACACACATACACACATGCATATACTTACTAAAATTGTGATGCAAAATCTTTTTGTGTGTCTTGATTCTAAATACGTAGTAAGCTTTTGTAAAAAAAAAAAAAAGGCAAATGTGGCAAGCGGTGCTCAGTTTGACTGAAAGCTCTGTGCCTCAGTTTCAATTTAGAGATAATATTCTTCCACTTTTCCTTGTCTGTATTGCTGCCTGTGCTGTTTCCTTTTCTCTTTCCAGAGGTGATGGCATTCACAAAGGGAACTGAAGTCATCTCCTTCTTTCTCTCAGTTTTTTCTTTTTTATAATCTGATTTTATAGCATTGTGCAATCCTTCTTGATGACAGGCTCACCAACGCTGACTGAGTGCATTCCTGTGTTATATCTACCCTTGATTTCACTAAAATATTCTAACATTTAGTATTCTTTCATGGGTGTGACTTACACTTTTTATAATATCCAGTTAGTATACTTCTGTTTTTATGAGTACTCTAAATCAGAATGGGAATGTGCATGTACAGGAATAGATTTGTTCATCTCCATAATTGTTTCTTTTTTTCTGAATTGTCTAGCTTGGTGGCATGGTATAAACTCAAGATGCTGGTGATATTTTTCATTAAACCTCTGTTGCCCTCCACTCCGTGTTTCACACTAATTATTTTCTTCCCTTACAGAAATACACAGCTGTTGGGGAATTGGGAAAGGCAACTGACACATTTGATTCTACAGGCAAAGTAACAGAAGAAAAACCTTACGGTAAAGAATCACATAACGTGTTCTGTTCTGACTGTTTGACTGCAGTGCTTTGTTTAGATTGCAGCAAAGATAATAATAATAATAATAATAATAATAATAATAATAATAATAATAATAATTTATTTATATCCCGCCCTCCCCAGCCGAAGCTGGGCTCAGGGCGGCTAACAACAATCAAAATAATCCAACATTCTAAAAACATTCATTATAAAATTAATTAAAATCAAATTAATGGCAACCATTAAGCAACATTCTGTGCAGATTGCCAGAGGAGGGGGTCAGGCTGCGCCCTGATCAAAGGCCTGGTGGAACAGCTCTATCTTGCAGGCCCTGCGGAAAGATGTCAGGTCCTGCAGGGCCCTAGTCTCTTGTGACAGAGCGTTCCACCAGATTGGAGCCGCAGCCGAGAAAGCCCTGGCTCTAGTTGAGGCCAGCCTAACCTCTCTGTGGCCTGGGATCTTCAGGATGTTTTTATTTGCAGACTGTAAATTTCTCTGTGGGTGTCAGGCTCAGGTTTGTAGCTTATTTTTAAAGGAATTTTGTTAGTCTAGCTGACAGATTAAATGGTTTGCAACATCTTGGAAATGGGGATTCTTTGTCAGCTTTTAAGATGACTTCTGAGAAACTGAACTCAACACTTGAAGGTCATATAAATCCACAGACCCCTAGTTACTGAGCGCATCACTGTAATTAATCAGCAGGCATTTAGGAACTGTAACTCTGCATATGTTAGACTCCAGCTCCCAATATGCCTGACTGTTGGCTATACTTACTAGGTCTAATGGGAGATGTGGCCCTCCAGATGTTGAACTCCCCAGTTTCCCATCCCTGGCTTTAGTTGCTTAGCTTGCATTTCAGCTTGGTCCGTTCCCAGAAACCACCAGTGGATTGTGATTGATATTGCTTCTTTTTTAGATGAGGAGTTGGAAGGACCCTAGCTCACTGATAGAGTGCATGCAAAGGCTCAGTCCCTGGTATCTGAGTTAGGGTCTGAAGCTGTGGAGAGCCAATTCCAGTTAGCATGAACAAGAGTGATCTGGATGGTTAGTGCTCTGACTCAGTAGAAGTGAGCTTCCCATATTTCCTACCTCTGTCTCTACATGCATGTGGTAGGGATGTAATGGGCATTTGTGCTTTTAAAAGGTGGTATGTTGTGTGCAGGTTTCCCTTGACTAAACTTTCAGAGATCACAGAAGCACAGACTTGTAGAGTTGGAAGTGATCATGAGGATCATCTAGTCCAACCCCCTGCAATGCAGGAATCTTTCACCCAACATGGGGCTCAAACTCACAAGCCTGAGATTAAGAGCCTCACGTTCTACCAACTGAGCTATCCCCTCCTGAGCTGTGTTGGGCTAGCGTGCACTGCCTGAATATCCTCAAGCTTGTGCATGCACATCCTTGGTGTCTCAACTTGGTTTGGGCACAGAGAATGAGTATGGTGTCATGTTTTCTTCTGAATTGACGCTCTGCAATCAAAGTACTACTATGTGTGCTTTTAATGAAGCAAGAAAGAAAAAGCATGTAAGTAGTATGTTGGGTGTAGAGGAATTGGGGTTGTAATCACTTAAAGTTCCTGCTGTGGGTATGTAAGTATTTGTGATGCCTGTTTGTGAGGTGATACCTATAAGGCTTCTTGCTCCACTAACAATAGCCATAATCATAGCATAATGGGATGACCATGAGTTAACTGTCTATTGTAAATGTTTTCTTTCATTCCACCCACCCTAGGAGATGATCCTTCTGTGGTTGATAATGCAACGGGGGAAGTTTCCAGTTCTTACTACTTCCTCAAAGTAGACCCTTCTCTTCAGATCTTTCTATCACCTCTCAGTGCTGTTTTACATTTCAGACAAACAGCTAAATCAACAAATTCATCCAAGGAGGAGAACAAGAGCCTTTTAAATAGCTGGAATGGTTGCTAGGTTTCTGCTTTGTTGCGTGCCTTGCTTTTGGTCATATGCAAAGATGCATCTCTCCTGTGCTTCTGAGAAATAACATGCCACTAATTGCGGAGCAAACTTGCTACTACTCTCATTAATTCCTTCACAACTTAAAGAGAACAGAGCTATAGATAGCTGGTCTCCTAGCAACTGCTATGCAACCCTCTGTATTTATAATACCCAGTAACAGGTAACCATGATAAATTATCTTCTGTTGCCTTGTGGTGATAAAGGAGGTCTCTGTGGATTTTTTTTCTTTACTCCTTTTTCTTGCATGCAGTATGTTCTCACTTTTCCCACACCTCTTAAAATATAATATTGCCTCACAACTTATACTGCCTCACAGACCTACCTTCATTTTAATTCATGTCTGTTGCTTGATTAATTTTTAATGCTGAATGAGCAAACTAGCCAAAGGCCCAATTCAGATATTATAAGCCAGGGCTGAAGAACCTCCGGCCTGCAAGCCTAATTAAGCCTGGAAGATTGGCCCACCAGGCCATTTTGATCAAATTACACCCACTTTTGCCCCTTACCTGATTACATATATGATGTCAGGTATAGAAAACTTCAAGCCATGACTCAATTTCTTTTAAAAATCCTTGATGTGGTGTACAAAAACAGATCAACAGTAAAAGCTGTAGATTAATAAATATTGGCAGACCACAATAAAATCATTACAAACAAGGCTGCCATCTTTGCAGTAGCAGCTGAAAATAATTGCTGCAGTTTTCTACAAACGTTTGCCACAAACCGCAAAAAGGATCATCCACCATAGTATTTTGATGTTGTTTTTAATCTTGGCTTGTATTTATAATTATTAGTGTTATATATTATTAGTGCTATGTTTTGTCCCTGCTTCCCTGGTGTTTGTCCTAGCAGGAGTATAGATTTGCTACCAATTTCTGATTTTTTGTACTTGTACTATTTGCTCACTTGTTTGTGAATAGTAATTAAATTTAAAGCCTCTTAAAAACAGAAGCCCAGGATAATTTGAACAGTATCTTAAAATTCACAAATTATTTCCCAAATACAGTGCTGGGCTCAGAGTATACCCTCTTCTTATGGTAAGGTTCCTATTTTTCAAATCAAAAACAAAAACTGAAATTTTAGTCCTACAAAGTGTCCAAAGGTTGTTTGAAAATAAGGTCTTTCAGGCACCAACAGCAAAAGGAAATGTTGAAAGAGCTTTATTGCTTACCTCTCCCCACCCCATGCATGTTTTCCTTTATAACTGGTAGCAGGGATGTCTTAAAAATATCCTAAATATGTTCAGCCTTAGAACCCATAAGAGTTTATGATGTTAAGCATGTGAATATAGGTCGTTTTTTATTGTCTTCTGTTTTCCAGTGTTGTTTCACTCTGCTCTTAGGCTGAGATACCCCACCCCACCCGCCAAAAGTAGCAAAACAAAAATGAAATGCGTATGATTGATATAGGTCAAAGGAAGGCCTAATAGTTACTGGGCAAACTAGAACAGTTTTTTTTCATCAGGTGAAGATGAAATGCCTGTGTTTGGTAGGTAGAAAATGCAAACATTCCCATTTGAGAAATGTTCAGATTGGTTCTTCATTTATACAGAAAAGCATTATTTAAGTCTAGATATTTGGTAGAGGCAATAGGAAGTATTTAACATTGCACCAAGTTGACTGTTTTGTCAGCGCAACCATTTCAGTTTGCCAGACTGAATGATGCCCCCTTCTCTTCTCCCTGTGTGTTCTCCTGATCCTTCCAGAATCAATTGTAGGGGGAGAAGAGAGGAGAAGCCCCATTGTGCAAGCAGAAGACCTTCAAAGGGCTTCCGCCAATGGGACTCATTAGGTAAATCCCACCCATTGGTTCAATTTAGAGATTAACCTGTAGGGCTAACATTCTTATATCAAGATTACTTAATATTAGCTATTATTTAAGGGAAACTTAATATTTACAATTTTTAAAAAATCTGATGTAAATCAAAACATCATAAAAAAAATTTGAATGATTGATTTTTACACACCTGCACCCACATGCCATGAGTCATAGGAGCATGATCTTAGAAGCAAACAGGGTGTCTGCAGCACCAGGGAGCCTGTCTCTCCCTCTCCTCATTCCCGTACATATTGTTCCCCTCCTGCAGCCCTGACTGATTTATGAACTGCTGCAGCATTATCATTAATGACACTTCATTTAGACTGCTGCTGGGCACAGTAGCAGCATCTGCCATCGCGGTTCCAAATGTTCTCTTTGTATAAAGTGAGATATTAAAGTTGTTTCCTTCCGATACAGCATAAGAGATGAAATGTTTTCTTTTCAAGGAATAACCCTCTTATCTGTATCACGAGAGCCATCTGTTCAGGAAGGGAGCTGCAAGTGCCTAGAAGAAGTAAAGAGCAAGGATTAAAGCATAAGAAGAAGAAGAAAAAGCCATTCATGATATTTATTTATTCCTTGGCAGGAATCCATTGGGATTCACCAGAGGGAGGGAGGCTGAGCAGAGGGGATGTTCAGGTTAATAACTGCAGGAAGGATAACCAGTTCCAAATCTGACCTTTTGGTCAGAGTCCAAATATCTGTATTCTGTTGCATTATGTTCCTGAAGTCTATGTTTTGGTTTCTCCAGAAATCGGTCTTTGACGGGAGTTGTACTCAGTGTGCTTGTGATTCTTTTGAGCCGTCTCTTGGCAATGTATATGTGAGAGTGTGGGCGCATATGCTAGAAAGGCGAGATTTATATTCTGGCTGTACTGCATTGGATAATGATAACTAGATTATGTAAAAAGTGAGCATCATAATACCCTAGAATTATTAATGTGCTGGAAATCGGAACCCAGATAGCTAGGCCATTCTAAATTTTTCTTTAATCTCTCGTGAGGAAGAAAACGTTTTGTGCACTGAGTATTTCATAATGTATCTACTACATTCTCCCCTACCATGTTGCACATCCTAGTTATTAAGAAGAGTCTTAGATCGACTTGCATTTGCATACATTACAATTCGATAGAGGAAGATTTTCATAACATTACATAGCTTATCAGAAAAATGAGCGTTCAGATTGGAGTGGAAGCAAATAAGCAGCCAAATCCTGTGTGCAGAAAGTTCCGTGTTTATGGGGTTATATTTCTTTTTCTCCCTCTGGTAATATAAAGGCTGATGTGTGTTGAGAATTTTAAATCAAATAGATTTATGAATATTTTGCCCCTCTTTTGGTCCACATATCCTTGTGTTCAGGATAATGTGATGCAAATTAGATACCCCACATATCTTTTAACCTATTCATTTACTTGCACAATTATTCTGTGGCATAGGTTAAGCCATTCTTCCAAACCTGGTGCCCTTCAGGTTTTGTTGAACTACAGTTCCCATCATTCCTGACGGGATATCTTTGTTAGTAGCGCATGAGACAAAAGGGGAAGAGAAGAAATTACATACTTTTGCTACTTAGCCTTACTTAACTTTCTGGACTATTGCCTGACTCTTTTTTTGGACCAAAAAATGATGACTGGCCCTAATGTCATTTAAAATGTTCAAGGTTGGTATTGGCTAGTCAGTTATATTTTATTTATTTAGGATATTTATATATCCAGTTCACAATGGGCAGTTCACAAATTTAGAAGCAACACAATACAAAAATAAAATAGTGAATATTAAAAACTAACATGGGCATGAAGCAGATGAAGCTGCCATGAAGCAGATGAGAACAATAAAGACACGACTAAAGAGGGAAACAGCAGAGGGAAACAAAATAAATGGAAGAACTAAAAATCAGTAAAACTATAGGTGTTCCAAAGCCTAGGAAAATGAAAATGGCTTCACCTGGTACCAAAGAGATCCTCAAGCCCTTTTAGGGAGAACATTCCATAACTGGGGTGCCACCACCAAGAAGTCCCTTTTCCTGGTCATCACTGTCCTCACCTCACTAAGTGGGGTAATTTGAAAAGGGCCCTCTGATTTAGATGTTAATGGCCAGGCAAGTATATACTACCAGAAGCAATCCATTTGGAGCTTTATTATTTAATACCATCACTTGGAATTGGACCCAGGAATGGACTGGAAGTCAATGCAAATGATGATGGACTGGTGTGATATGCTGATATCTACTGTCGATAATCTTGCTATTTTGGGCTAGCGGACATTTCCAGACAAAGGCAACACCATGTATAATGCATTGCAGTAATCCATCTGGGGTGTTAATAGAGCATAGACAATTGTTGCAAGACTATCTGTTCAGATAGAATCATAGCTGGTATATCAGATGAAGTTGGTAAAGTACTCAATGTATTGTCTTGGCTTTAATATAAAATCCAAAAGATCAGCAGCTTTCTTCTCAATTCTCCGAAGTGCTCAAAGTTTGTCAGTTGTTACACAAATAATGAATACTGAAATGTACATATGCCCATGTTTTCTCTTTTGGCAGATTGGATAACAAAAGAGGATCTTGAGAATGTCCTGCAGAAGTTCACAGGCAGCATCATGCAAGTTCCCCCGATGTAAGTGCTTTGATAAATAGTTGAACGTCATCTTTGGGAAGCCTGCCTGCAAAATCTCATTTTGCTGGCAGTAGAAAGTGACCTCTGTAGAGCAGAAAGCTGGCAAGACAGGGCAGTCTGGAAAGAATTTATTAACTTGACAGAATTACAGCCAAGAGTGACATTGACTTGAACAGCGCATGCAAATAGCTCATGATGCTGTCTGTTATGACTGAATTTCAGGCCTTTGGTCATCACTGAAGCAAAGCTTTCCCTTGCCTTGAATATTTAAACCAAAATCAAATAGTATTGCTTAATGGGCAGTGTTGCATTTTAGGACACTTTTGTATACCAATAATAGGAAGTGTTCTCAGTGAAGGTAACAGTGCTTCTTGGAGGGACGCTTGAGGCAGTCCAGTCCAATTTACACAGTGATCATGCAGTCTTTGAAGTACCAAATACAATGCTTGGCATAGAAACTGTGGAAGTGCCACTTGTTCTTGGCAAATGCTCATTCCCTTATGGATCCCTGTGTCAGAATGTTAGGGTCACGTATGAACAGGATGGTGATAAAATGTATGATGAGGTGTCTTCATCAGAGATGAGCTAATTTCAGATTGGCAGGCATCTTCTCTTTTTTATTGAATGTTAATGGTTCAACTATGCCTATTAAATTCATAAAGGCAGACCTTGGTTCTGAGAATGTGAGAAGGGTCTTGCTAAATCAAATCAAGGTCTCCTAGTGCTGGACTTAGCAAGTTTCAGCCACCATCAATTATACCAGAAACTGAACAGTGGTCCACTGGTAGACCTTCTGCCCACCCCAGAGCGCTTTTTAAATGCATGACAGCAGGCAATGAAACATATATCTATATTGTCAGGGAACTGCCATCGGCTCAGTGGCGAGGGATAGAGGGGGAGTTGTGTTACAGGGAGCCTCCGAAAATCTTGCGAAGCAGTTCCCCACCTCCAGTGGAGAAGAGGTGCAAGGACCAGAGGATGCTAGAGAGAGCCTGAGCAAGCCGGAGAGGAGGGAAGCACACCCCTGCCATCCTCAATCATGTGCAGTAGTTTGAGGCGCAGGGAGAGGCGGAAAAGGCTTGGGGTGACGAAACTTTTATGTTGGGGGAGGTACAAAAACAGACCACTCCCGTATTCTGCTAGCAATTGAGCCAGACATGAACTTATGACGCTCTTCATTGTAAATAGTTTGCACCAAAATAAAGCCTATAAAAGACAGGTCGGAGTCCTGCCTGGTTACTCTCGAGCAACCGCAACAGCATCTGACATGTGTGTGTATATGAGATTTATTATTTATTTATTCACCTGGACAGATGGTTCTCCTTAGCACTATTCTGGATTGAATCTGTTGTATTTGTTGTTTTGTAAACATCTTAAAGATTTACTTGTATTGAGTGGTATATAAATATATGAAATAAAATGAAATAAATAAGAAATACCCTGTTGTATTCACTCTTTGATCAGCTATTGTGCCCTGAAGAGAGATGGACAGAGGTTGTCCACTCTGGTTAAGAAAGGAGAAGTTGTTGAAGCAAAGCCTGCCAGACAAGTTATGGTCTACAGTCTCACTCTTAGGAGTTTCAAGCCGCCATTCTTAACGCTTGGTAAGGATCCAATAATGCGGTGATAATTTTAAAATGTGAATCATGAGACCTAGGCCAAACTAAGGAATTCTCCCATTGCCTTTTATTTTAAGTGCTGTATCAGTGAAATATAGACCACCTTTAGACAATTGAGTAACTTGGATGAACCACATGGCCATTATCTTAATGTGCTGAAGTCAACATTATTTTGACCTATGGATCTACAGTGCAACTATATACGTAGCAATGGACTATCGATGCGTACAGACTGAGAATCTCTGGGCCCTGTGTTTCAGAGAAAGACCATTAAGGACAGTAGTGATCTTCCTGCTGAGTCCCTTTTGCCAATAATCAGACAGGGATGTCAGCCATGACATGCTGTTCTCTTTTCTATCGAGTGTGATGAAAAGGCAGTGTAGGCTAAGCTGATGGATGTAGACCCAGGAGATCACAGCTGCAAACACTACCCCACCCTGTATGAACTGGGGAAAACACTGATTGCTCAGCCTTTGGACACTTTGGTAACTTATGGGAGTGGTTGCAACATTGTTCAAAAGCGGAAGTAAACAACTTTGCACATTTTCAAAGTGTTAAGTAAGTGTCACTTGGTGAGGCTAACAGTTTGGGTCTATGTTTGACTTGCAGGTTAAGTGCTCTCCTCTTTTGCATAATATGCAAACCGTGTTTCAATGTACTATGTCATTTCAGTGGTTACGACTTACTGCTCGGGTGATTTGCAGCTCTTTATAGCGAGCAGATTTTAAACTGTCTTGGGTCTTCCTGGATATGTGTGATGTGCGTAGACTTTTAAAAGTTTGCTCAGTGCTTTAAAATATTCATAGATGCTTTTTGCTAGCACTTCAAATAATCTCCCCACCCTTCAAGCAACAATGGATAAATATATGACCTGACATGGTATCTTTCTTCTTTTTCTTCTTCTCCTCCTCCTCCTCCTCCTCCTCCTTCTCCAAATGAAGGCTCCGAAGTACTGAAATCCTGAAGCTGGTGCTGTAAAGTGAATGATTGTTAAGCCGGTGCATTTTATTCCTGTTTGCTTTCCGCTCTTCGCCAGCTTCACAATCTCACCCTCACATATGTTACAGGATGAATAATTTATATTATAACCCATAAATATTTTAATCACTCTATTGTTTGCTTAGTGCATTTTTACATTTCTATGTAAAGTAGATTTTTGTGCTATGCTGGCAATTTACCATGTCACCGTTAACATTCCAGATGTTGAATGTGGCGGCGGCTTTTATGTCAGAAGCTTGGTCAACGATATTGGCAAAGGTAGGCACAGACAAAGCACAATCGCTCGGGGAGCAAGTGTTCCTGTTAACAGAGGGCCAGATCAGCTGTCAGTATCTCTGGCTGCCAGATGTGCGCACTGGGGCTGCGGCACTGTTTGCCGTGGTTTGGACCTCTGTAGCACAAGATGAACCTGAGTGAATTGACTACAAAAGTGGTCCTTCGAGGGCAGCAGTAAAGTGGTTGGTTTGGCCATGGACTTATGAGAGAGGAGTAAGAACTCTCTTTTCCTGCAAGATAAACAGATGGGGGTGGAGAGGTAAGAAAGTTCCTGTTTTTAAAGGTTACGATGATAAATAATGCTTTGAAATCCGAATGCGCAAAGTTGCAAACATGATATAACCATCCCATCTGGATTTGCCCCTGTTGTTTATGATGACTTAATCAGCTTTTCCTCTGACCTGAGATGTGATCCCACAAAAGGAATTTTTATTTGGCTATACTTCACCCAGGGAGTAACATAATCATTGACAGGAGGATAAGTTCAGCCATTTTTAAACACTAAGCTCTTTTAGATTCTGCTCAGCATGAACAGAACATAATGGCTGTACACCAAGAATTATTGGTGCTCAACTTTCCTCCTTTGGCAGAGACCGAATTCAGTAAGCAGCCATCGGTGTGTAACAGGGTTTGAATGGCAACTGTGTAATATTAATACTCTGTAATGTGAACACTAGCTCTGTTTGGGGCAGCACTGCACATGGGAAGTCTCCTGCAGGCGCTTTTCATTTTTAAAGGAGTCTAGAAAGGTACTACATGTCATGTCAACAGCTTATTAAGGCATGCAGTTTGACCTTGTGTCAAAAATCTTATCATAAAATGTGTTTGTGCATTACTATTGTTGTTGTTAAAATTTGTTAGTCACTTTATCTTGCCCAAGGTAACCCAAAGCAACTTACAAAGAAACAAAAGCACATAGATACATTAAAACCAGGGGGGGAGCAAAACAACAACATTACATCCCACCCACTTCTAAAAGGCCACTCATAGTTAGAGGCCAAAGGCCTGGTTATAGAGGAAAGTTTTTGTGTGGTGCCTAAGGAAAAATGATGGTGCCAGCCAGGCCTCCCTGAGAAGAGCATTCCACAAGTGGAGAGCCAGTGCAGGAAAGGCTTTTTCTCGTGTTGCCACCCTCTGGACTTCTCATGGAGGCGACACACAAGGAAGGGCCCTAAATTATGAATGCAGGGTCTAGGTCAGTTCATACGAGAAGTGGTCCTTGAGGTATTGCAGTCCTGAGCCATTTATAGGTTTATAGGTTAAGACTTTATAGGTTAAAAATCATCACTTTGAATTGGGCCCGAAAACTAATTGTCAGCCAGTGCATTCGGGCCAGGATCAGTGTAATATGCTCAAACCGTCTTGCTCTGGTAGCAACCTGGCCAATGAATTCTGCACCAGCTGAAGTTTCCAAACCATCTTCAGGTGCATCCCTATGTATAATGTGTTGCAGTAATGTAGTGGGGAAATGTACCCCCCCCCCAATTGCATTTCCATGAGATGTGCAGCGTATTTGGATAATGAAATGTTTAATGGTTAATGTTTGTATAATGTGTCAAATGTTCAAGGTGCTTCAAGGTTCATTATCTAGTTGTTACCCTTACAACAACCCTGTAAGGCACATTAGTATTATCCCCTGCTATTGCTGAAGGGGGAACTGAGGTTGAGACAGAGTGGCTTGCCTAAGGCCACCTAGTGAGTTTATGGCTGAGGTGAGATTGAAACCAGGGACTTTCTGATTTGTAGCTCAGTTCCTTAGTCAGTACACGACACCAGATCTATCCATTTGGTATTTAAAGAATACATTGCCAAAGATGCACACTACGTGGTTTAAAAATACTCTGGGCTGTATCCAATGCCTTTAAAATAAATGATTATGACAAACATAGGTTCATTAATTCGAATGGATCTACTCTGAGTAGGACTGGTACAGGATACAACTCTATATTCTACCATAGTGGTGATGTTATAATATATATCCCATATTTCCCACTGGGGTGCTAGTTTCAAGTTCTGTAAAATATTGGTGTGCTGTTTGCAAGCTTGGCTTTTGTTTTCTCCCTTTTGATGCTGCAGAGCTGTCCTCCTGTGCCACTGTGCTGGAATTGACCCGAACCAAACAGGGACCGTTTACCCTAGAAGAGCATATTCTTTATGAAGACAAATGGACCATTGATGAAGTTGCTCGGTCTCTGGAGTGTTGCATGCCTCTCCTCCAGGAAGAACCGCCTTGTAAAAAATTAAAGATGGAGCTGTCTGAAGAATGCGCCATGAACTCTGAAGATAAGTGATAAGTCAGGTCAAGGAAAAAGACTGAATGACTGAGATGTTTTAAGATTGCTCTGGGATTGTCTTGTCTTCCCCTGTAAATTTACAGTCCAGTGCGTGGAGGATGACAAATTACAATGCAATGAAAATGATACCTTTCTATCTCTTCTGTTCACGCTGAAGCATACAGACACACACAAAGATGCCCAGCATTTATTTCCTTTCATAATGTCCGTATTGTGTTGTGAACTTTTTTGTCAAGGAAGCAGACTCATCACTACACCCTGTAAAAGACCTTGCAGGACACTTCTAAAATTTGAATTTGCTTCCATGTTCTTATTTGTTTGTTTGTTTGTTTGTTTGTTTGTGTACTTACATCTCACCTTTAAAAGCAAAGCCCCTTCAAAAAGCAAGTTACAATATTAAATTTGTATAAATACAGTTTGAAATAATAAAAAATAAATATAGCAGCAATACAGTAAAAACAGCCTAGAAGACTGTGGTTATATAAAGCCAATAGGGCCCTAAATTACCATACTGAGTACTGGTAATTAGGGAAAGTGTGCAGATGTACCTCTGGATTTAAAGATCCATACTTGTGCTTTTCAGTGTGTTTCTTCTTTTTGAAGAATTGACATGTATGCTGATACACTGCGGCTAGTTCTATAGCTAAGTTTTCTCTTTTTTCATTTCTCAGCACATCTTACCTATAATTGCTTGAAGAGAATCTTATTATATACATCTCTTCTCTGCATTAATGCCTTGCTTTTTTTCTGATTCATTATTGTCCTTCCCAGTACTTTTGTGTGTGTAGACTATTTCTTTAAAGCTGTTGGAGTCATGAGATTCTTGGAACGGATGACAGCGGCAATGTCTAGGCTGCAGGCTGCAGGTGAAGTTGGCCTATCCAAATAAAGGTGATTATTTCCAAAGAAAGGTGATTAACCAAACCATTTAAAACATATGACTTCTCCCAAAAAAAAATCAGGGCACAGAGTGACAATTCCCAGCAACCCTTAACAAACTACAGTGCACAGAATTTTAGATGGGCTGTGTGTGTGCTTCAAATGTGCTTTAAATACACAGTGTGTACACAATCTAAAAAGGACTCTGGGCAATAGCTAATATCTGAGCAGCAGCAACAAAGTGGATCTAGGAGCATACTTATGCTTCATCCCTTATCCACCAAGGACTGTGATTCTCTCCAGGGACCTTCCTCAGATCAAGCAGTATGCTCTCCTCCAGATGCCACCTCCTTTTGGGGGTGAGACAGGTGGCAACTGTGGAGAGGATCTTTGTGTCTATGGAATGTTCTGCTGAGGGATGTGGGCCCAGTTTCGGCTTTGATGTCACATTGGAGACCTTAATTCTGCCAAGACTTTAAAAACCATTACTGCACTGTTTAATCAGCTGTTATTTTTCACCTCTTGGGGGTATTGCCATATGAAATTTTAGACTGATAGTATTGTTGTGAGCTGCCTTGAAAGTGCAGGTGTGTTGAAGGTTGGGATACAATTTTTTATCTCTACACTGGAGCCTCTTCTTGCCTGTCTCTGAAATGTCTGTTTTGGGTCCCAGTCCTGCATCCTGTTTCAGAAAGTATTGGGTACAGTAATACCTCCGCGAACGTCCGCCTCCTCTAGCGTCCATTCTGGTGAATGTCCGCGGCAAACCCGGAAGTACCGGAATGGGTTACCTCTGGGTTTGCCGCTCGCACATGTGCAGAAGCGCTACATCGTGCTTCGCACATGCGCAGAAGCACAAACCGCTCTGCGCACGTGTACAGACGTGGCACTTTGCCCTGTGTCCTTTTCAGCTAGCGGCTGGGGCTCCGGAACAGATCCCGGTCGTGAAACAAGGTATGACTGTACTCTGCTGATCATAATTACGGGTTGGGTCCGAAGGTTCATTTCTACATGCAGCACATAGTTAACCTATGAAACTCATTCCTATAGGAGGCAGTGATGGCCACCAACCTAGATGGCTTTCCATGAGGAGTAGACCAATTTATGAAAGGACTATCGAAGGCTACTAGCCATGATGACTCTGCTCTGCTCTCACTGCTGAAGGCAATGCTTCTGAATTCCATTTGCTGGAAACTCAGGAGGGGAGAGTGCTCTTGTGCTCAAATCCTGCTTGCTGGTTTCCAAAAGGCAACCACTGTGAGAACAGCATGCTGTACTGAATGGTCCATTGGCATGATCCAGCAGGCTCTTCTTATGTTCTTATAAGAACACCCCTCTTTTATAGGTAGAAGCACAAAAACTACTATAGTGCCTACATACCAATTCACAAAGTATTCTGCATGCTGCTGTGAAACATAACTTGTAGATATTTTCTATCTAGCTCATGGTCTTTGGATCCAACCGTACAATTGAAAGAGTATCTTCTTAAACCATGTGTGTACAACCTCCTTGCCTCTGCACACATGATGAAAAAGAAATGATGTTCCTGTTAATGTAATTATGATCAATAAGCACTTGCATAAATAGTTGCCTTACTTTGTTATAGGGTGGAAATGGATACTAAACTTTTTGCATATAGCTACTTCAGCAGTAACAGGTGAAATGGCCTCAAGTACCTTTTCCATCCTTGCAATTACCTTTAATTGGAGACGTGAATAAAAATGAGTGCTGCAGTGAAAAGAGTAAGTATATTTTTCCAAAGAAATATTCTCCAGGGCACATAGTATGAATGCTAATTATCTGACAGAACATGAACTCTTTTCTCAGGGAAAAAGAAGGCTTAACCATAAAAAGAAGGTAATATAATTATATCAGCTGTTTGGGGGGGTGATTTTTGTCCTGCAATTCCCCCCCCCCCAGAAAGTACTAGACATTAAGTCCAAATTAGGTTTTAGGGAGTTATGTAGAATACCAACACATAGTAATGTTTGGGTGAAGTCATATGCAGCCCTGTTATTGATAGAGGATGTATCTTTTATAGTAATTTATGAACTCACCCACACCATCCTTACACTAACGGGAAATGAGCTGATCTATTTATAATTATTGTTATTGTTTTAGCAGCCTCTATCCAGCTTAATACTATAGAAATAAACCTGAAAGTAGCTTACATGAAAAATTTCATACCGTACATAAAACACATCCACTATAATACAAAAATCAAAACTATTAGTAGTAGATTTAAAAAGTAAATCACAGGACTGCAGCACTAAACCAAACTTCTTTTTTAATAGCCATGTGTTGGCTTGACAACAATAAAACAATAAAATGTCAGGACCTGGGAAGCCTCTCTAGGATGACATTCCATGGAGTAGGCACCACTACTAAAAAGGCCCTGTACCTTGCAGTAAGGCCTCCAATGTTGAACAGAGTATAAGAGAAAAGTGGTTCTTTGAATACCCAGGTCCCAAGTTGTTTAGGACTTTAAAAATCAAAACAAGCAAAGGTTTTTTTTTAAAGGTAAAATGCAAACCAGTTATTTTCTGAGCTAATCCAATGGGCTTTGGAAATGAACTCCTTCCTATCAGCTGTGGGAGTGTTCCCAACTCTTCTCTTTACTTAGCTGCAAGTGGAAAAGGTAGCAATATCAGCAGGAACTTTCTCCACAGTAGGCTCTGGACCTCAGCCAAGAAAGAGGTCTGCAACTCTGAAAAGATATCCATTGGGCTTCCTAAAAAAGTATACTGTCATGGTATCCAAAGATATCTTGCATGATTCACTGACAAACCCATGTAACACACCTGGAGCCCCATCCCAAATCCTGTCTTGGGCTTGTATGCCAGCCAGAGGACCTTGCTAGTGTGAATGTGGGGAGGGTGTTCTAATTGGAAAGAGGAAGGGTTCAGGTGTGCAGCAGATGAGTAGGAGTGGCCACCTGAGAAATAAACCTTGCAGTCCCTCCTGGGTCTTTTCTGGGAATCAACACCTTATTGGATTCCTGTAGGCAACTCCAGCGCATCCTGCTCCCAGATATGGGGAACTGGTGACAGATAAGTGAACTCCAGGTAAGCAGAAAATTTCAGAAATGTCTTTGTTTGGGGACACATGAACTAGCCCTCAGCTGCAACTGTTCTAAGGCCTTGCCAGGTGCTCCACGATTAGTTCACTTGCCTCCCTGATTTAAAAAGCTTGCTTGTTCCCTGTTCACAAATTATTCCCAGATGATGTTCTTGATGGTGTACCCAAAATGCTGTATCATTAACTCTTGGTTTCCCTGTCTGTGAATGTGCATAAGATGGATATGGAATATGGGAAGGGCTCTTGCTTTGGTTCATTGAAAGGGTGGTTAGACTCGTCTGCATTTGGAACCTGTGTGTAATGGACTTGCTGGCACAAGCCTACAACTCCAGCTTTTTAATGTCGTGCTTACCAGGGACAAGCAGCGTTATGCTTCCTTGACTAACTGAAGAAAAACATGGCCTTAAATAAATTTTGAGTTGTGCTGTAGGGTTGAGGAACGCTGTCATTGTCTTACTGTCATGGTAAATCCAGCACAATGTCATTAGTTTGAGTGGAGTTACTTACGTGACTGAACATATCTTTAGTGCTCAGGGGTGTTCAGAATGTTTTGTTCTTTCCATTTTTATCCCACCCTTATTGCAAAGAGTTTATAGTTTCTTCCCCCTTTTATCCTCACAACAACCCTGGGAAGTAGGTTAGACTAAGGAAAGTGTAGCCAATGACATGCTCTCTGGATGTCATATTACTACAACTCCCATCATCCCCATAGGCGCCGACTCCATGGGGCTTGAGGGGGCCCGAGCCCCCTCAAAAATTCGTTTGGGGGGGCTCCGCCCCCCCAATAATCTCCGGCGCCCCTCCAGCAGAGCGCCATCGCCGCCCCTCCCCCAGCCCAAAATGCACAGGGAGGGGCGGGCTGCATGCCTCCTGCCCTCCCTCCCGAGCAAAAGCTCCACCCAATTTCCTTTGGAGCTGATTAATAGGCGCAGCACGCTCTCCCCTATTCGCTCACGAGGAGGCGGCGCCACTTTATTTGCATATTCATGAGCTTATTTATTATTCATGAGCTTTCCCGGGCCCCCCCAATATTTTTTATAAGTCCGCGTCCCTGATCATCCCTGACGGTGGAATAGGTTGGCTGAGACACAGCTGGAATCTTCAGAACTGAGCATTTCTTAAGAGAACGTTGTGTCTCGTATTTGCATCGTAGCAAGTGAACCTGTGGAAGAAAAGCGGCATTCCTGCTGCAGTGTACATCAGATGTGCTTAACCTGTGGCCCAGTCATCGTTGGACTACAACTTCCTTCATCCCTGAGCACTGGCTATGCTATACAGGGCTGTTGGTAGTCCAATGACCTCTCGGGGGCCACAGGTTCTTCATCCTTACTATATTTGGTAAATCAAACTCAACTGTCTGGGGTGATAGCTCAGCAGCATGTTGCATTCTTTGCATGCATAAGGTTGATCCATGACATCTCTTGTTAAAAGATTTCAAACAGCAGTGGCAGAAAATACCTCTGCTAGAGGCCATGAAAAGCTGTCGCTGCCAATAGCAGCAGATGACAATTTGCTTTGTGAACCAATGACCTGACTATGCTCTCTATTCACTTGTAGTTAAGACTACAGTAAAAACTTCACATTTTGGAGGAGTGGAATGCTGTGGCTGGTTTGGGCTAGCATGGTATTTGCTGAGTAAGCACCACTTGGCATGCTGCATGCATGATGAGTGCTTGCTTGAACTTTGCCTGACATCCAAGCATCCTTATTTTGCACTTTATCCTGGGGGATATTAATAAAGGAGGTGTAAGTAAAGCTTCTTGTTTTATAATTCATAGATGCCTTGAATGTGCCTGCATTTTAACTTATTAGGAGCCCTGCTGGATCAGACCAAAGATTCTCATTCAGCATCCTGTCTCCTACAGTAGCCAGTCTGATAACTTTTGGGAAGCCCGCAAACATGGCATGATGGTGTTAGACTATGTCTGTTGCCCACCATCTAACTGGTATTCAAAGACAAATTGCATCTTCATGGTCTATGTAGCTATTAATGGATTGACCCAGTTGTTGATGGTTTCTCTTACAAGGTGGGGGTGCACGTAGCTTAGAAAAGCACCTGTTTTGCATGGAGAAATCCTATGTTCAATCCCCTGGCATCTTTTGAGCCATGCTATAGGAAATGAGGCCTTGTGCATGGACTTCTCTTGTGACCTTTCCTGGGTATAGTGCTGTGATCATTAAGCCAGCCCTGTTTTGCAGCTGTGTTAGCCCAACAACTTTTAATAACTGAGTTGCTTAGAAGGTTACATTATAGTAGGAAAGTTCTAGCATCCATTGCTTAAAGACATGGGAAGTGGCTGCCCATCTAGTCCAGCATCTTGTTCTCACAGTGGCCAGCCAGATGCCTGTGGGAAGAACACAAGCAGGAGCTGAGCACAGCAGCATTCTTCCCACTTGCATTCCCAGCAACTGGTATTCAGAGGCATGCTTAAGAGGGGAGAGGGAGTGGGTTGGTGGTAGATATTGGCAAATACTCACAGAGCATTGAGTTATCCTGACAGGTAGGAAATATTGTACTTCCATACTCGGGGTGTTGAAAAAAACAACTCCAGGGAAAAGAAGCTGTTAAGCAAGTGAGCTGAGATCACTGGCCTGGAATTACGTTTTGGCTATAAATACAATCCAGATAATTGTGAAATAGTCAATGGTGCCTGTGACATTTTTATAGCCACGTTTCAGGGGTTTATCCGAAGGTGAGCTTGTGCTTGGTAAAAACTTGCAAAGAGAAGGCAAAAATCCAAGGTGTTTTGCTGTTATGAAATATGAGTGTGATTGGGAAGAATTGTGGAAGGAACCTCTTGTGATTTTCAAAGCTCTTAGTGAGGGGACTGTTTTCCTACTTTCATTATCACATCATCTTTTTCCATTTAGGGGCATGGGATAGCAGAGAACTGTAAATGAGATAGCAGAGAACCGTAAGTGTTAAATACAGATAACTTCCAATGACATCATGTGAATGCCCAATGACTTCATGTAGATGTTAAATAGCATTGCAGACAGTATAGTGACTTGTGGCGTCTTGTAGCTCAAGAGCCATGAGACTTAGAAGCAATCGTGCAACGCTATATTCAGAAATAGTTCCTGGAGATTAGATCAGAACTACTGCAGAACACAGTCCTTGATACCCATCTCCTGTAGATGGTCCAGGAGAATTCCGTGGTCAGTGGTGTCAAAAACCAATGTGGGATCTAGTAAGAGCAACAGTAATAAATACTAATAATAATTTATTATTTATATGCCTCCCATCTGCTGGGTTGCCCCAGCCACTCTGGGCAGCTTTCAACAAATTAAAACACAATAGAACATCAAACATTAAAAACTTTCCTATACAGGGATGCCTTCAGATGTCTTCTAAAAGTTAGGTGTTTATTTCCTTGACATCTGATGAGAGGGCGTTCCACAGGGCGGGCACCACTACTAAGAAGGTTCTCTGCCTGGTTCCCTGAAACCTCACTTCTCGCAATGAGAGAACATCCAGAAGGCCCCTGGAGCTGGATCTCGGTGTACAGGCTGAAAAATGGGTTTAGTGTTGCACCCTTCCTTAGCTCCAGAAGACACACAATGATTATAATAGAGAGAGTGTGTGCTTTCTGAAAGAAGAAAAAAAGACAAACAAAGAAATGTCAATTTGCAGTAAAAATTGGACCATAGTGTAGAGATATGGTCAAATGGATTGAAGCTGTAGATGGATGCTGAATCCAAAGGAAAATGAGTAAAACCTGTTCCTAAGCCTAATTGATGGCACTTGGTTTCTTCTGATCAGCAAGGTTTGCAATGGGATCATCCATAAATCTTGTCACAAATTCAAATGCTTTTTAAATCACCTATGCCAGCTTCATAATTTGTCCCTTTTTGACCAATGCCTAATTCTTCCTTGGTCACAACCCTCCCCATTTCTTGATCCACAGCATATTTTATGGACACAGGGCCACTCTCTTTCATGAAAAAATTCCCTGGGAAAAGGTTGCATAAGCTCTTTCAGTGGTTGATTTCAATTTTGAAGTACCACTCTGGTTAAATAATCAAGTTTCTGTAGGCTGCCATAGTACAAAACATCCCAGCTATCCTACAACGCAGGCAGAGCCTCAACCCATCTTCCTTATCTTCCTTCCCACCATTGCCTCGCTGTGGCAGGATTCTGCCCTGTGGCTGTCAATCTGTTTGGGATTAACATTTCTGTTCTAAAGAACCATAAATGATGCATTCTGAAAGGCTCACTCTTCCTGTGTTGTAGCAGAAATGGATCTCTCTCCCTCTCTTTCTGCCTTTTTAGGCCACTCTAGAGAGAGTGCAGTGTTTCTCAGCACTTTGTTTGAGTTAGAGATGTCAGCATCTGTTGCCAAGGAAATTGAATTCTAAAATTACACTAGTAACCACGGTTATCTTGCACTATATCACATTTTTCATGAAATGCTCCAGCAATATAGAACTATAGGACAGCATAATTTGAAGTACATGGATATTTTTGTGTGTGTGCGTGTTATTCTAACATGCAACTCTCTTCCTCCCATCACGTGAAATATTACTGGCCAGGAAAAGCTGTATTATTTGTTAATTAAATAAACTTAGAATCATATTTTTTTTTAAAAGAGTGGACCTTGGAGGTGAGTGAGTGGCCGCCAGCTGCTCATGTGAAAAATAGCAGCTGCACCACTTAAAAATGATCATGTTAAGCAGTATATAGAGTATATTGTTGAAAAAAATAAAATAAAGAACACTGCAATATGGGACCAAATCTGCACTACCTAGCTATGGGTTCATACAGGGACAACAGGTCATTTTATTTCTCCCAATTTCCAGGATCCCTACATTATATAAGCAAAACCTTCCCACTTATACACACCCCTCCCTACCTGTTACAACAGCCAACATTTTACTAGCCATGTGAAACAATTCATGAATTCAGTCAACAGTCGTTGTCTCACCTTCTCTTTCATACATTTATTGAATGTGTGGAGGATTTCCTCCCTTTGCCCTCTCATTGACCAGAAGCTGAGAATGGGGCTCCATATGTGATCAGAAGCTCTGGTGTAAGAGGTCTTCTCAATTGTTGGGGTAGGCCATACAGGTCAGTCTTTCGGAGAGTGACAAATGAAGTGTGGGGGGAATTTTTTATTACGTGGGTATAGGGCGCTATACAAATTAAATTAAAATAATAATAATAATAATAATAATAATAATAATAATAATAATAATAATAATAAGGTGCCCGTTCTCACCTTGATAAAAGTGCTGTGGATGCCAGCACAAAATGGCTGCCTTGAGCAGCAAAAAAAGAGGTGACTGTACTCAGTACTAGTGAGCACTATTGCTCCCCAAAAGCACCATTACAGTTGCATTTTCACAGTGCCTTTTGGATCATAGAATCATAGAAATGTAGAGTTGGAAAAAGGGTCCTGGATCATGTAATATGCAGTTGTCCCATACAGGGATTGAACCTGCGGCCTTGTTGTTATCAGCACTACATTCTAACCAATTGAGCTGTCTAGTCTGAAGAATGTAGGGAGGTTGGGGCCAGGCACAGGCCAGGGGGCGCACTTCTGTGTGTGTGTGTTCAGGAATGGATGTAACAAAAAGTAAAAACACTCTGGCTTCTAAAGTGATTCTGTGTGCTTTACAATGTAGGCTACTTGGATTGGAAAGTACGTAGTCAGCCAAGTGCAGATATTGCTTACCTGCTTGTCTGTTTTGGTCATGTACAATACATGGCTGTTTGCTTTTGGTTGAAAAGAGAGAATCGATTCAGATCCATGCCATGCACCGTATGGTATAAACAGGCAACTTTCTAGGTGAGCCATGTCAGGCAAGAATTCAAAGATTATGGATTTCAAAATGCACTTGGCTCCACTCATTGATTAGTTGAAGCCTGGGTCAGGTTATTTGCAGTTCTGTACAGCAAGCACACAAAAGAGTGTCGTGATGTATTGTGTGCATGTGGTAGGAGCCTTAAGATGAGCTGTTGCTTGAACATCTGCTGCTTAATCCTGAAAAGGGAAAAGGAGACTGCCAATGTATTGGTGTGTGCATGGGGGAGGGATATGTATTATAAAGTATATTGTTCAGATAGGATTTAGGATAATGAATGCTAGCCTGTATGTGTGGTTTTCCCCCCTCTGTGCTAAACGTTTCGTTCTCTTCTGATGAGCAGAGTCGGCAAAGCTGCTTAGGCCTCTGCCAACAGCTAATTGGGTAAGTGTGGACATTCAGGGTAAATCTGAAACTGCAGCTCTATTTGTTGTCTCATTAAGGCTTTTATTGTTTGTGTTCCTGGAGCCAGGGATTCTCCAGCTGGGACCAAAACATTGATAAATTGCCATTGCATACGCTAGCAGAGCTAACTTTTGAGTTTTGAAATGTACCAGATTGCATTTGGCATCTTTTAATTGCTGCTTGAAAAATTTATATGATGTTGCAGTTTTAAAAGGATACCAGCTTTCCTCTTAGCCCCATTAACGCAGCATCTTTCTTCCATGAGATGAAGGCTTTCAAAAGGTGTTCTTCCTTTGAGTTATAAATGCAGGAGCTGTAATGGTCTGCTGAATCTTTGTAGATGACCCACTTCTCTTTATATTTTTCCAAGCTACATATAGGGCTGCAAATGGGTAACATGGCAACCTTAAACAGTAACAACAGTAACTGGGCATACAGAAATTGTATATTTAATGTCCGTCAAACACTGTGGTGTGGTACTGGATCTTCCTTCTTCCCAGTCAATGCAAACTCACTTGCCACCAACTGCCTTCACATTAGAGTCCAGCAGCAACCAGGCTACAGTGCCACCGGCTGAAGAGATGGACCAGGTTCCTAGTGCTGAGCCTGTAGCTGATAATCAGGGAACATAAGGAAGTGGCCTTATACTCTTAGTCCATCTAACTCAATATTGTTTACATTGATGGACAGTGACTCTGCAGGGTTTCAGACGGGGGTCTGATTATGGAGATTGAAATTAGGACCTTCTGCTTGTAAAGCAAATGCTTTCCCACTGAGTTATGACTCCTTCCTGAACCTGGTAGGTAAGAGCCTATTGAAATGAATGCTATAGCATCAGGGTCTGTAGAACATTCCCCTGGGCCCAAGAAACTGAGTGCACTCTGCAGGAAGAACACCAGGCAGGATGCTAAAGAAATCTTCAGGCCAGAGGTGTTTTCTAACAAAAAGGGTGGAGCATTTGAGAGCTAGGCTGGGGGCAGAGGCTCAGTATGTATTAACTTAGCTGCAGCCCACTAAAGGTTCTTCTTGGTGCTGCAGCAGCCTTACCTGTGGCCTCCTTCTAAAAGCAGGACACCAACTACCTTATGTTGGCTTCCAATTACTTTCTCTGAGCTTTGTGCCATGTTATCTTTGCCCATCTCTCTCTCTTTGTTTGTGGCAGATCTTAAAGCCCAGGCAAGACAGGAGAGGCCCTCCTTCAGATGACTGGGTCTTGAGTCATTCAGCCCTTCATACATAAGCACTAAAGCCTTGAACTGACCCCAGTAGCTTATAGACAGTGCAAGCTCTTCACTTATATGAAGTGCTTATCGTTCCATCTGCTTTTCAAAAAAAGTCTGACTGACAGAGATCAAAATGAAGGAGTGGGGACCCTCAGGCCTAGGGACCAAGTGCATTCCTCCAGAGCTCTCCATGCAACGCTCTCATGGACCCTGATCTGGGCTCTCTCCCTTAGACCTTTTTCCTCACTGGAATGTGTTCTGGAACTGTAATCCTGTATCTTGCTTGCCTGGATGTATGATAGAGGTGTGTATATGGGTGCCTGGTTTTTGCATGGTTGGAATGCAGGCTATTGTTCAAAGCTACCCGTCGCACCCAGAGTCTCACTTGCTTTTGCCTCTTGCCTCACCCATCGCTGGCAAGCAGCCCTCAGAACATTCCCCACAAGGGAATCACCAGGGTCATACACACCCTCTCTTCTGGGCAACCAAAGCAGTTTAGCTCCAACTAAACTATGCCACACTTATATATGTTCCAAGACTGAGTATCCTTGGGTGAAAAATATTCCCTATCCCAGCCTTAATGTATCCCCCCTTTCTCCTTTCATTTCCCTCACCAAAAAAAAATGCTTTAAACAGATTTTTAATATCGTACATAAAGCACCTTAAGCAATATGTGACAGGCTTGATTTTATTGGCCTCCCCTCCCCCACCAGTGGGCACAGAGCTTAAATATTCAAAATGATGAGTTGGCCTTATAAACCTATATGAGAGGTGAACAAGATGTGGAACCTGGAAATAGTCCCTGTGGAATTCTCCTTATCTGCTATCTCGTTTTTTTAGAATGGTGAACCCACTGCCATTACGTTTATAGTATATGCAGCACAATGAGAGTTGAAATGTACTTTCATAAAACTAAAAAATAATAATTAAAGCTCAAGAGCCTTGGGGGATTCTAACCAGAGCCTGTAGGCTAACATGTAGATGTCCCAAAGGTGGGAGGTGGGAATGTAAAGACTGCTGGTGATGTGGCCCACCCCTTCATTAAAGGAACTTGAAGGAGAAATTTCAAAGGTCAAATTGCTGCAGATGTATTCATGACTTCCTAGCCCTGGAGAAATGAATATGATAATGGCTTCTTTTTTTAGGAAGAATGAAGAGTTCTAATATTGTCCATTGCCACATTTATCTCTACAAAATATTTAACTTTTGTACAATTACACTGAAAGCTTGCACAAGGAAAGGACTGAAATTAACAGCAAAATGTTTAGGCGTCTCACCCTCCCCCCTTATCCCTTTTGAAGTGATTTGAAAAAATTCTCTCCCTTGTGCCCAGATTTGTTTGCATTGTGATGACCACACCACTTTTCCAAGCAGTGAGAAGTTCCAGAGGGTGTAGCACTGACCCAGGTTTGATTTCCTTTGGAAGGAAACCACAGGAGGCATATTGGAATTCTGTAGTATTTGTGTTCCTTTGCAAATATGTAGGTAGTAGTATTTCTCAAACCAGGGGAAGGGAACCTGTGGCTCCCCAGTTACTGCTGGACTTAAACTCCCATCAGCCTCAACCAGCATGGCCAGTGGCCAGGAATCATGGAAGTTGTAGTTCTTCAGCATCTGGAGGGCCACAGGACTCCTATAACTGGGGTGGGGGACCTCCAGATGCTTCCTTTGTCCCCAACCGTGGGCCATACTGGATGGGGATGGTGGCAACTGGAGCCTAATTAAAAATTCCCAATACTTGGCTTAAACACTGCAACAGACAGCCAAAGTCTACTGCTCCCACATCAGATCTCTGGGGAGGGTGGCAGCACCCTAAGATACTGTACAGAGACCAAACTCTGCAATCTGAGCAGAGCAATCTTATTTTTATCATTCTCACTGTTCAGTTACTTCCTGAATTGAGGGCAGGAAGGGAGGCGAGAGATATTCCTTGATTAAGGTATTTCTCAGTGACTGAGAAGGCCAACCATTTTTTGTTGTTGTTGTTTAGTCGTTTAGTCGTGTCCGACTCTTCGTGACCCCATGGACCAGAGCACGCCAGGCACCTCTGTCCTCCACTACTTCCCGCAGTTTGGTCAAACTCATGCTGGTAACCTCGAAAACACTATCCAACCATCTCGTCCTCTGTCGCCCCCTTCTCCTTGTGCCCTCCATCTTTCCCAGCATCAGTGTCTTCTCCAGGGAGTCTTCTCTTCTCATGAGGTGGCCAAAGTACTGGAGCCTCAGCTTCACGATCTGTCCTTCCAGAGAGCACTCAGAGCTGATTTCCTTAAGAATGGATGCGTTTGATCTTCTTGCAGTCCATGGGACTCTCAAGAGTCTTCTCCAGCACCATAATTCAAAAGCATCAATTCTTCGGCGATCAGCCTTCTTTATGGTCCAGCTCTCACTTCCATACATCACTACTGGGAAAACCATGGCCAACCATTAAGAGCCCTCAACCAATCTACCTAACAAAAATGAGTTATTTGGAAATTATGCTGGAGCTGGAGGCTGCCTTAATAGTTCTGTTAGCCATCTCCTCTCCAGATTTCAGATCTACAGCATGAGACATACCACCACTTGTTAAATCAGGGCTGGGGAACCTGTGGTGATCCATATGTCATTGAACTACCACTCCCATCATCCCTGATCATTGGCCATGCTGGCAGGGACTCACTGATGGGAGCTGGAGTCCAACAACATCTGGAGGGCCACAGGTTACTCCGTCCTGTGGTATACATTGAGGCTTGGAGCTATTTTACATACTAGCTTATCAGCTGGAAGGGATCAGTGCTACTCAAAAATCCAGCGTTGGTTGCAGGTCAGGCCAGAATGGTGTTAACATCTTAGTTTCCATGATATTGGCATTTGTCCCCAGGTCAAACCTTCCTAGGTGATCTTTACTCTGGACTATGGGTTAAGCAATATAGTCAGCTGCTCTGTCTCTTCACTAGGCATCAGGCTCCTATCATAGGTCTGTAGGTCCAATTTTTGTAAAAGCCACTAAGAGCCCTGATGACAATCTAAATCTCATTTCCTTTCTTACCAGTATTTAAGGATAGTGCCTGTTAAGTTGTCCTTTGAGATATCAGAAGACAAGTGTATGGAACAAAGAGATGAGAACCATATGCAACCTCTCATTCAGATGTGCAGCTTATTGAGTGTGTCCTTGCAATTGTGCATGAATAATAATGTCCAATATAAATTGGCACTGAAACATAAGAAGTATTCCTACTATAACTTCACTTTTTGAGCAACTGGATTACTCTGGAGTGATATTCCTTTGAGCTAAGACATTTTCAGAAGGCCAAATATATATTCTAATTTCTAAGCTATGCATTAGCTCATATCCATCTGATTTCCACACCCAGCAGCTAAAGAAACATAAAACAAACAAAAATGCTAGGGACAACCAGTAGAACTCACTTTCTGCATTTAATTGGATGGATTTGTTTTATTGTTTGCAGGACAGCTGCACACTGAAGAATGGCACAATTTCCCTTTTGAAGCATTCTCAGGATTAGTACATTAGCAAAAGTGACTTATAAAAATGGGATTTGGTCTGCACAACCGAGACACCTGACTATTCAACCTCTCCAAATGCAAACACACCCCTATCTGGCATGTTTCTGGCACACGTGTGATTCTCTCATTGTTTTGCACATTTTCCTGGCATCAGGGTTGATATTTGGGTCAGAAAAAGGATATTCCCTTTTGAGATTTATTTAGTTTAACAGGTGCAAACTCCTGAGTTGGACATGCTTCATTTGCTTCAAGGCTGTAAACAGGCTCAGCATAATTCACTGGGATCTGCAGGAAAATCTTAAATGGCACGTGCACTCTCAATAGTGGTAGGACCAAGCGTTCCCCCCCCCCCATTGTAAAATGTAGCCATAATGTGCCATCTGTTTGTTCCTTCCTTAGTCAGCAGAAACGCTCCATATGATTGAAGAAAGAAACGGTATCCTGAACAAAGTTTCAATTAGCTGCTGTTGTTGGGTTTTTATTTGTGGGGGGAGGCATTAATTGTTATGTGTGTAAGAGGTGCAACAACAACCCATGGGTCGTTGAGCACAACAGCATGCCTAGGTGCACATATGACCCTACAGTGCAGGAATCTCCATCTGCTTGGTGGTCTATAGGGCCAGATAAAGGAAGCAGGGCTAGATCTACTTCTTGCCTACCTTCAGCAGGTAATGGTTGCCACTGACCATGCAAACCATCTGTTTGGACTGTGCTCTTTAGAGTTGGCACCCCCATATATCCACTCACTTATTCGTATCATTGGGTGGGGCAAGGAGAGACCCACTCAGGCAGCTGATGTTGTGAGTTCCATTAAAGGGCAGCACAATGCCAAGACTTCAATCCATTGTTTATAAAATGTTTTGTACTGATTATCCCTTGCCCCACCTGACGGCAACAATAGATGCTGAATTTTCTCCCCGTCCACTAGTCATTTGTACACATGGAACACATACATATACTGTTACACATCATCCCAATCTCTGCCGAGTGGCTGATTGAGATTCCAGGGGCTTACTCAGGGTTGTGTTTCTGTTGGCACAGCGGAGACTAGTTTCTTTGAGAAATATGGTTTATTAACAAGACTTGGAAGTCTGCAATGGAGAGTGTGCAGAACATTATACCCAAGAGTGTCTATCGTTGCCCCTCTGATAACTTCAACAAGGTTGGGGCCAAAGCAGCAGTCAGTCATGTCTCCCAGCTCATGGAGGACTGCCTTTTGTTCTCCTTCCTAGCACACCTCTCACCCAAAAAAATTGCCTCCTGCAAAATGACACTTTTTCCTGTCACCTCAAACCACTCCCCATTACCTTGGCAATCCCAGTTTTGCACAGACCTGAGAACCTTCTTTGATGTGTAAATGCCTGGCCATTGTTTCATATTAACGGCTTGCATTCAACCAGCCTGCAACCAGATTTGCATAAATCAGCCCAGGAATTCCTTGTCTGGCCCAGTTCTGTAGCTTGCATTTTCACTTCCTATCTCAAATATTAGCTAGATTCTGAGAGTCATTAATTTCTATTATTATTATTATTATTATTATTATTATTATTATTATTATTATTATTATTATTTTAAGTTTTATTTTCAAGAGAGTCATTAATTTCTTGGGTTTTGAAGGGGAGGGGTCTTCTCCCACCCCAAACTTATAACAATGCTAAGGTGGTCCATGGACAGATCATACAAGCTAAACAGTGGTCTGCCTTTAAACACAATCACAGCTATAATTCCACTGTTCTCCAGAATTACTTGTCACCCATCTCTTTTTGTCAGGGGGGCAGGGGGTGAGGATTAAACACCTGCATTGTGAGATGCCTATTATATGCAAAAGAGATGATTTGCACAGCTGATGTTGGTCATATTGACAAAGTGCATATGTGAGCTGGGAGATGGTGGTAGCTTGCATTAAGAGCATGAATGATGCTGCTGTTGCTGTGAGAATCCTGGGGCATGACTCTGAAGCAGGAAAATGTTGATGGAGTTTAATATAGACCTTTGTTGTTTTTTCCTGGGGCTGGATAGGTGTTTTGATTTGGTATTACTGCAGAAGTAGCGCCTTGAAAAGATGAGAATTTAATATACCTCTGACACCAACATCTAAAAGCTATGCTCATGTAAATGGTGGAACAGCAGGAAGGTTAAATAAGGTTAATGCACTATTTGATTATTCTAGTTTGCAATTTGCCTTTTTTTTATTCTGAGAAATCCACTTTTTTAACAGAATGTGAAAGTTCTGGCTTCAACCTGTCAAAGCCATGCAAATGAAATATCAATATCGTGTCTACGGAATACATTTTAAACCCATGACATGGTGATCTGCATTGACACAGAAGAGAAAAAGCCCACTTCCCCTCCCACTATAGATAGAGAATTAAAAATTGGACTTCCTAAAACAGTATTGATTTCCTTTAAGTGAATAAAGAGGAAATTCCCATCACAAAAAGGCTTCTGACAAAAACCCATCAATAATGGAGGAAGATTAGAAGACAGTGAGATAAAATAGAATTACATGTGCTTCTTTCTCAGATGTTTTCTTTGAACAATCTCTTTAAAAACATCTAGAAGGAAATGGGATCAGTAGAGAAAATGTCCTTTGTTGTCTTGCATTTCATTGTAGCTGCTTCTGCCATGGAACCAGAAAGATGTTGAAATGATTTTCTGGAAGGGGGCCAAATGGGATTTTAAAAACAAGGACCCATGAAAGTGGGGCTTAAAGGTCGTACTGAAGAAAGAAAACAGAATCAGTAATATGTAGCATTAAATATACAATTCTTTCCCCAGAAATATGGAAAATTTGAGTGGTAGATGCAGGGTGTCAAAACATTTGGGGACATATGCCAGGGAACAGAGGTTGATTTATTGCAGCACAACTGCTTCCCCTGCAACAGGGCGCAGGGGCCAAGGGGGCGCCTTCCCACATCCTTCCCAAAGCCTAGCTCATGCTTGCCCAGCTTTGGGAAGGATTGTGTCTTGTCTGCCTCCTTCCAGTAACTCCTACAGCCAAGGTGGTGCCAAATGTAGTGTGCTTGCACGCATATCTCTCACTATGCTGTGATTGATTGGGACTGTTAGCTCAGATAAGGTGGGATGTCACCTTATCTGGGCATCACCTTTCCCCCAATAAGTGGATAGTACAATCACAGCGGGTGGCGCTGTGGTCTAAACCACTGAGCCTAGGGCTTGCCAATCAGAAGGTCGGCGGTTCGAATCCCCGCAATGGGGTGAGCTCCCATTGCTCAGTCCCTGCTCCTGCCAACCTAGCAGTTCAAAAGCACATCAAAGTGCAAGTAGATAAATAGGTCCCACTCTGGTGGGAAGGTAAACGGCATCTCAGTGTGCAGCTCTGGTTTTGCCAGAAGCAGCTTAGTCATGCTGGCCACATGACCTGGAAAAACTGTCTGTGGACAAACGTTGGCTCCCTCGGCCAGTAAAGAGAGATGAGCACCGCAACCCCAGAGTCGCAACCCCAGAGTCATTCGCGACTGGAATTAACTGTCAGGGGTCCTTTACAATGACAGCTGACAACACCAGCAACCCCCTTGGTGAAACATAGGGTGTGTAACATAGCTTGCAGGTGGAATAAAATTTGCCTCCCTCACCATTGTCCTTCACGTCTCCTATAGTTTCACACCTCCTGTAGAGTGCTTTTCTTCTCACTGCAGTAATGAAGAGAAAAACAGGGCTTTTTGCTGAAGAGCAGAGAGAGCTATTCCCCCCATCCCTGCCATCTGGGAATGCAGCCCTCAGGCCAAAGAGGTTAGCTACCCTTGTCTTAGTGGAAGATGCTGTGCAAGTGGGAGTAAATCTACCCCCACTTCCTGGTGCCTGTTCTAGTTAAATACAAATGCTATGGTAGCCATTACTTAACAGAGGAACCCAGAACCCAGAATAGAAGCAGCATATCTCTTCAGGAGGATTTTAGGTAGATGCTGTGTAAGTATTAAAACTGGAGTCAGTCCACATTGTGCACGTGCCCATTATGTCCTAAAATAACCAGTTTGACCCAGTTCCCTTTCTAGGTCATGCAGCGGCTAATTTTTCTTCCACTATCCATGGTACATTTTATTGTATTTGCTTCTTCATAATCATGTGTCCTTCTGCTGCTTGTGCAGTTGCACAATGCAGACGCTGTATTCTGTAACAATGCAGCTTTCTTACCCTTCAGAGGACAAAGAGCCCATTATTCAGTGCTGTAGTAGGAAGAAGCGGAATTCTGTGGGGATGACTAAAAAACAGGAGTGGGAAGCAAAGTCAACTGAAGGAAAGCAACGCAGGCATCCCTATCCTTCCTGCTATTTGCACATGACGGACAAATGACATTAATAATAGCACTGTGCTGGGTGTATATTGTCCTAATAGCGGCAGCCAGGATCTGAAGTAGTTCTGCATGCCCAGTGAATCTTTCATAATGTTTCTTGAATTAATTGTGAATGTCAGGTGTAGAAATCCATGGGAGTTTCACAATTACTTTGTAATGGGGGGGGGAATTGAAATCCTATCTGCCCCCGGGACTCTGCCCAGTGGCCCTCCCCCCTGGCCATACTTCTCACTGGTCCTGAATTGTGTCACCCCCTCCAATGATTTTACCTGCCTGAGACATGCCCTTGAACTGTGATAAAATGTCTTGTTTGCCTGTATGGAAGATGGAGAGTTGTGGAGGTCTGGCTACTACCCTCATTTTTGCCACCCCCACCATTGGTAAGTACTCCCTGCCCCTGAGAAGATTGCCCTAAGGGAATGCAGCATCTGGGCTCAAAAGATTTTCCCTCCCTACCCCAGAGGTTGAAGCTGAAATAGGTCTTCAGATCTCTGCCTGTCAGCAAAAGGTGCTTTGCACTCTGCTTCACAAAGAAACAGGTACAAAACATTTAAGTGCAGGAAGGTCTGGGAAAAGTATACTGCAATGAAGTCTGCCGTGTAAACTGTCCTGCTTGTACTGGTCTTGCCTTCTTCTGCGTTAGTCATGGAGACACTGGTCTAATGGTTTAGACTGGAGTCAAAGGAGAAAATAGACTGCACAGTTTGTTTTGTCCAGTTCCCAGAAAAATTGGTGTGTGCATTTACCCCTGAGATGGAAGAAAAGGAAGAGCAAACAAATGATTAAAATCTATCCACTAGACATATATCTGAATATCTCAGCAAACTGTCAACTACTGTTGTGGCAGCCTTTTGTCTCTAGAAAGAGGGATTGAAAGAAGGCCAGCGCGCTAACATGGCACCAATGACTGCTTTGATTGCAATTATCACTAACAAGGTTATACATGCAGATGAATAAATTGAGAGCAAGAAATTACTTAATAATAACCCTGCAGACACTCTATGCATCATGATGCCTGGACATTTGCTGGCATACACATTTTTCTTCTTAGACTTTGCCATACAATAGCACAGCTGAACCTATATGCTCTGCAGTGCATTCTCATTATCTTGACATCCTCTCTTCGTGTTGTGTAGAACTCCATGTTAGCTCTATAGAAACAGATTTTCCTCACTGCTGTCTAAATGTTTTTTGTTTCTGTTTTTTGTGCCTGTAACCCAAACCGTTTGGCTAAATGAAATTTCCATTCTGCAATTAACAAAAGAAGCACCAAGATTTCTAAAAACTCAGCACTCCTACTTCCACCAAGATAGGCTCTTCATAGGCGCTACTAAATAAATATAAAGGACAACGGAGCATTAGCAGGGCTGTACTTACACAAAAATGAATTGTGAGTGCACAAAATGGAATGACTTGCTAATATGCCCCAGATTCCATTCATATTTGAAGATTTGATGACAAGTGCATTTTCACTCTAGTTTTAATTTACAGTGGTTTGCAATTCTGAGTCATCACCATTCACATTTTATTATAAAGTCAGAGCATAGTTCAGGGGGTTTGTCAAAATACTGCATTGCTTCTGACAGTAACACATGCAGAGAGATACAATGAAAGTGAGAAGGTTGTAATTCATAATTAAGAAGTAAACTCTCAATTGGATTTATTCATCTCCCAAAGTTTATTGTGTTATCTATGGGTCATAACTGGCAATGAAGGGCAGAGATGGAAATAACAGTTGGATTTAAAGGATGAATTACATATACATGTGTGTGTTTGCTATGAAAATCAAAAGTATTACAGGTGAGGGCTGTTGGGAATGGGCAAAATCCAGATATAGTGGTACCTCGGGTTAAGAACTTAATTTGTTCTGGAGGTCTGTTCTTAACCTGAACCTGTTCTTAACCTGAGGCACCACTTTAGCTAATGGGGCCTCTCGCTGCTGCCGTGCCACTGCCATGCAATTTCTGTTCTCATCCTGAAGCAAAGTTCTTAACCCAAGGTACTATTTCAGGGTTAGCGGAGTCAGTAACCTGAAGCGTATGTAACCTGAAGTGTCTGTAACCCGAGGTACCACTGTATATTTTCCCTGTCCTTTTTATGAGCAAGACAGGCGGCCCAATCTAGCAAATGAGGTCTGCAAATGGAAGTTCAGCTCCAGTTGTTGTTGTTGTTGTTGTTGTTGTTGTTGTTGTTGTTGTTGTGTAGGGCCTTGATTTGTGCCCTGTTCTGGCTTGTGACATTCTATAACCTGTGATTGTTTCTTGTGTTGGATTTGATCAGATTTAGTCAAATGCTCTGTGCTGTGCCTTCTTGCCTAGCTGGTTATTCATCCTGGCTTTTGACAACTTTCCATGTCTGAGTGGTGACCAAGAAGGAGAAAGTGCCTGTTGACATTGAAAGAGGGTGTTGTTGTTTTTTAAAAAATCTCTTGGCTCTTTAGATTTTAAAAAATTATAGGCCAGTATCAAACCTCCTTTTTCTGGAGAAGCAAGGCAGCTTCAGGCTGTACTGGATTAAGTGGATTTTCTTGTTTCATTTCATTCTGGAGGCACTGTTCCACTTGGGAACAGTGCATTCTTGGTGTGGCTTCTATTTCATGGAACTTTCAACAAAAATACACCAGATTCACACAGACAAGCACTAAAACATTTTTTATTCCACCTGAGCTTTAACACCATTGTGTTGCTGGTGGGTTGTTGTTTTTTATTGTACTTATTTTATGCTCTCTGTTGTTGCTATATTTTCAGTTGGCAGTATTCTTTAATTACAGTTTGGATCGAACACTGCTTTACAAAGTACAAAGTTGAAAAGTGGCCTATAAAGTGGGATAATCGGTTGCCATAATCTGTGATTGCATCCATGCCTTTAGAATTTCAATTTAGTTGAATGGGATAGCATGTGATCACACAAAGGGAAGTGACTCCGACACCACTGTAACTGAACCTTTGCCTTCTAACTATCACTTAAACTGATCAAATCCATCTGTAGGTTACATACATCTTCAACTAAGCCCCAGAAATTATTTTCAAAGCCAAAGTTCAGCCCTGGATTCTTGAGATACATACTTTCATTCTCAGCCCATGCCCATCCATCTGACACCTACTGTACTACTGCAGAGAGATTCTCAGCCTTTATGATGGTAGAATCACACAGATCTACAATCTAGATCCCATGGACGGCAATGTCTTAACCATTGCAGGATTTAGAGTTACACAGGAAAGGGTTAAGAGGCCGTAAGTGCTCTTTAGGACTGCCTTCATGTCTCTTTGGTTGTTAACTGCAGTAGACACTGATGGCGCTGCAGTAATAATCACCAGATTTCTCCAGTGACTTTCAAAATCTTCTTGGTCAAGAGCCCAGAATCTAGTCTGCATCTGAAAAAAGACTGCAGCTCAATGTCTGGCACTATAACGAATGCTATCCTAAAGCATGACAATTGAGCATCCTTGGAGCAACAGCCTTGCCTATTTTCAACCATTTTGGTCCCGTTTTTACCATTGGATCCATTTTAAGGAACAAGCCCAAAAAAGGAATCTATGGAATCACTTCCAAACAAAAATAAGAAAATGATGAGATAAATATTTAGAAAATACTGGATAAAGTAATATTTTCCACAAGTCTTCGTAAATTTTCAGCAACAGGAAAAAAGGGGGGTGGGACACCCAGTATATGGATGCAGAAGAGAAGGACCATAGCTTAGAAGTAAAGCACATGTTTTGTTTGCAGAAGATATCATATTCCATCTCTGGCAACTCCAGTTATCAGGTGATGTAAAAGACCTCTCTCTGAGACCTCAAGGAAGAGAGAGATGCTGTCAATCAGAGTAGGAAATGCCACGTCAGATGGACAAGCAATCTGACCTGATTTGTTCCTGTAAATGCTGTTTAGCAAAGGAAATAAAGCAGGGGTAGGGGGATTGTTTTCTACTTCCCTTTTTATGAGTGGTGGAAGGTTATGTGATCAGTTTTCTCAGGGCCAGACCTGCCATAAGGCATAATAAGCAGGCCATTTCGACTGGCAGATACTAAAGGACTGGAGAGAGGTGGTTGGATGCTGGAGGAAAGAACTGTTTGTACCACACAGCCTGCCCTGAACATACTAATACTAGGACACACTAGTCTGTTGGTCTCAGTTGCTATCAAGGAACCTGTGTATTGAAGTAGGCTGAATCAAGATTTAGCTGCCTGACCAGTTGGCTTCTGCATGTGGAATTTACAGCAGGGTGAGGCTGCCTCTGCCTTGCTTTTCACCTCAAGGAGCAAAAAGTCTTGGGTTGGCCATCCCTGAGTTTCCTGCTGACAGATTGATTGCTGGTGACCCTTTCTCAACATAAAGTTTCTAGGTCAGGTGTCAGGCATTTTGTCTGAACAACAGTCCATTTGGCTCTGTGTTAGTGGGTGGAGCCTTGCTCTTCACTCTTTGCCCTTCATCTGTCTGAAAGTAGCCCAGTGCTGTCCTACATTCCTTTATTCACATGTTCATAACCTAGTCAGCATTGTCAGTTCTAGGAACACAAACATGCTTATGCTTGCTATTGGAGGATTAAAGAGCCCTGGGCTTAGAGGGGTGGCCTATGAAAAACTAAAACAGAACGTGGGTTGAGCATGGATTCAAAAGAATAAACTGAGAGGAATTCTCCAGAGTTCTGCATCTGAAAGGCTTGATTATTCACAGATGCAAGTTTGGAAAATAGGCTTTGATTGTTTGCTTACTGCCTCATGGCTAATGCCAACCCTACCATAACTGTCTGGGACAAAACATGTCTAATAGGGAAATGCAGAAAATGTGAGAGCACCTAGTTTTTGAATGTGTTTAACCATCCAAGTGATACCCAGTCATGGTTACCATGTGTTTGCCAAATGTATACAGCACTGAATTAATATGATGTGGAGCAAATTTATGGCTAAAGTTTAAGAGCACAACCCAGCAACCCAAGAGAGTCTTTCCACTGGGAATCCAGCCATTTAGGATCAGACCTATTGGTAGGAAAAGTGTGGCTTGATTTTGATATTTTATCTGATATAATATTGGTAGACTGATTTTTCAGCAGATGTTGAGCTCAAAGTGACTCACAATAATCACAACAGCATTAAAACAAACATACATTGCAATATTATAATATTAAATTCAATAGCATATAAATGAGGCAAAAAACCAACAAAATCATCAAAACAATTAATACAATTCAATAAAGCAATCATAACTCATGGTATTGCCAAGATACTTCCTAATCACAATGAACCTTATTCCAGAACAACAACATGGATTAGCTATGCCTTGTTGGTTATCAAACACATTGTTTTGCAACACTGCAATAGATAGAAGTCTCAGTCACTGTATGTGAACTGCTGCCTTAAACAGGGGATGCTGGGAACAGGTAGTGGTGGTGAGGCACTAGAGTTTCAAATCAGTGCATATAACAATGAAATTTGATGCTACACACAGTGTATTGTTAAGGGCTTGGGCTCTAGGGATTCCTTCCCAGCTCATTGGTATCCATATAATAATGGATAAGAACCCCACTTTTACACCTTTGCTCGCTTCTTTCCCACAGCCCTCCTAAATGGCACCTATGACATTTTGCAAGATGAGATCCCATGACATTGATGGAGATCTATAGTACTATATATTCTAGCCTATATATGCTATTCAGTGCCACAGTCAGCCTATTTATAGACCCTGCTCTTTAGGTGGTTTTCCTTCCTGGCATAGAAAGTGTCATATGCGTTTTTAATGATGAAACGTTGAGCTCTATGTTGAGTGCTTGTTAAAATTACATTGCCACTTGCACTCGATGATTGCCACTGTGATTCAAAGCCTGCTTGATAGCTTTCCTTCAGTCAGCTAATGCATTCAGAGACCTATAACTAATTCCGGGAGTGATGAAAACATGTCATCTTTCTGACATGTGTTCGTAACGAAGAGGCTTTTACTTGTCTCCTACAAGTACAATAGACAGTCTGCAATATTTCCACCTCAGCTGTACGATTCCTGGCCTAGACTGTGAAGCATTTTCTGTATCCTACAGAAAGCTAATGAACACAGGAAAACACTCTTGGCCCCACAGAAGCAAACTGACTCATGTGGACAAAAGATCAGAGGCCTCCATATTGTGATTTAAAAATAAAATATAAAAAAAGAATAGTTTTTGGAATAAAGGGGGGGGGACCTCACACAGTGTAGTTATGTAATTGTATACATAATGGTGATTTCACCATTTAGGAACGTGATTCTGATACACTAAAGTTAAGAGGGTTGCAACTGACATTAAGGGATGTGATTTTCACCCAATACTTATTGAAAATGGCACTTGTTTCCAAGAAATATTCTTTAGAATCTATTCAGATACTTTAGGATGAAGATCCTAAGACTATGTGTAATATGCTTTATGTTAAAGACAATTCATTTCACTAAAGCTGCAAAAATCATTTTGCTGAAAACGTTAATGTGCATAATCTGTTCACAGAGCAATTAATTTTCAGAGTTAAATGTAAGGCACCTCTTTGAGAAGCTAAATGTAAGCCCACATCCAGTCAAAGCGAGCGTGGGGGGGGGGGCAGAATTGCAGGAGCAGCTAAAGTAAAATAAAAGCTTTCCATTGAGCAGTGTAACAATTAAGCTGCATTGTTATACAACATTCATTGTTTTCTATAATGAGTGCTGTTCCATGGCTTTATATTTCTGGTGGAGAAAATTCAAGGTGATTTCCACCTATACAGTGAAGCAGGCATTGCCTGGAGCTTTTCTTTGAAAGTGGGACCCAGGCTGTCACAGGTGGAAAGTGTTGCAGATGATAATCTGTCTCTGGTGCCTCTAGAAGGAGCACATATCCAATTATTTTAAGGAAGTGCTGGCTGTACAGTAAACACTTCTCTTTTAATAGTGACAGACCTGCTGGAAAAAAGGGGATCATCAACCTTCCTGTCTAAAGGGGGCCTGGCCAAGCCTACTGAGAAATGGAAATCACCCGGGTACAAGTGAAGTTTGCATCCTACATTCAGGCGACAGCAAGAGAAAGCTATGCTTTTCTTCTTCTTTTCCTTTAATGGCTCAGCTCTTAAATAGCAGTGCTACTTCACCTTCACTGGGCCTTTTAACTGTTAAAACATACACATATATTAACTAATTCTTATATTCAGTGGAAAAGGAAGGCTTGGTGCTGCTGATATGCTCGTCAAGCAAGCCACAAAGATATAACCACTATTATTTTTCAATGCATTCACACTACCTTTCCAAACAAGCGTTGCTGAGGACATCTTATAACAACAACCCAGACTGCAGACAGTATGAACAAGCCTTTGCCTACCTTGGGTCCCCAGGTGTTTCCAGACTACAACTGCCATCAGGGATGATGGGAGTTGTAATCCAACAACACCTAAAAGGCCAGGATTGGGAAAGGCTGGGATGAATATAACCCAAGTAAAATGAGGCTGGTTCTTACCTCCAAATAGATTGTTAGGCCTGCCAGAACTGACAGTGCTGGACTGCTGGTCATTGATTTGGCAGCACAACATTGTAGGACTGTACCCGTGTTACATGTATCAATGCATGTTTTGGGGAAAGTGAGATCACCTCTATTTGCCCCTTTCCGATACCTGTGTAAATTCAGCATAGTTAAGAGCTACGTGAAAACAAAACTTTATCTTTGTTGGTTATGGTCACACAACAAAAAATGCTGAGGAGCAGATCATTTGTACAGAGTCTTCCCTAGTAGGCTTGTTCTCAACATACAGTATTCTGAAAGCTAAGGGATGAGACCAGGGGTATGATCTTGCCCACCACTTCATACACATTGACTATATTCATATTTAATGATAGTATAATCCTGTGAATGCCTGATGCACAGAATTATTCCCCCCCCCCTCCAAAGCCTGGATCATGCTTTTATAACCTAATAATTGGTTGTACATTATTTGCAGCCTTCTCAGCTGATGAAATGGATTTGTCAGCTTTAGTAATGTATCTGTCTGCTCAAAGAAATTGTTAGTTTGGGGGGGGGCAGTTTGTCAGTGTATTCTTAGAAACTTGCACAGCTCACCTAAATGCAGAAATGAAGGTGAATTTTGCCTGTTTTGCCATAACGGCAAGTGTTTTGAATTAATTTAATACTGTAAAATGTTAGAAGGTCAGCAGTCAAGGCATCTTCTCCTTCTCTGTTCTCTTGTAAATTGCAGCGGCATGTTTTATAAATAGCAGACTATTAATTATCTGTAACAATGAATTATAAATAAGTATATAATTATAAACAATATTGAATTATAAATAACTAGTAACTAATTATAAATATAAAATACAAATTAATTAGCTGTTGCTAAGTTTTCTATTAAGCCAACCATCAAAATGTGAAATGATGTATTATGGCTATGCTCCTAGCCATGATGGCTGTGCTCTGCCTCCATGTTTCTGCACATCGGTTGCTGGAAGCCATCGGAAGGGAGAGGGCTCTGGTGCTCAGGTTCTGCTTGCGGGTGTCCCACAGGCATCTGGGTGGCCACTGTGAGAACAGGATGCTGAACTCGGAGGGCCATCCAGTAGCTCTTCTTATGTTCTTATGTATCTGATACAACAGAGGAAACAATGGGAGGCCCATTGGTGAGTTCTCTGTGAATTTTGGAAACAAAGATCCTGAATTTCTAGTGATGTGTTTGATACTGTGTAGACAAGATCCGTTCACCATTAAAACCATTTCTCGCTATACATTCCAACTCACTGAGGGAGGCTGGCACACTTCACTTCCCCTCACTCTCTAGGGATGCTTAAGGAATTTGATATTTCTTTTATTAGCATAGCTGCATTGTGGGAGCACATCCTATGATATGCAAACAATACCATGATGTAAAAAAAACACCCACTGGAGCCCTCAAATAACAGCAAAATTATCTTCTCTGCAAAGGAGCTACAAAGCTCAGGAGCCAAAAACTTCATTTCCCCCAAAGGAGCTCCTTTTTTCCTTGTCCAGATACAATCCTATTGACACGAGAAAGTTATTTCTAGCTATTTCTTAACGGAGAGTCTTCATCTAGGACGTTACCTTTTTCCTTTCTGCATGTGTGGTTTCACTGTGTAGATGCATGTATGAGGCATGCCTGCACCTGTGGGCAGGTGTGAGAGATGGGGGCAGCCTGGGTGACACCTGCTTTCCCTTTGGAATGGGCCCTTGAAGTGTTGGCCATCAGTGAAGGTGGCCTTTGGACCACCTTATTCTTGGTGTACTATCTAATGGAAAAGCCTGTCTCTTGCCTGTAGTTTCAAAATGCCTTGACCTTTTCAACCCTTGATAAAAGAAGTGTTAGGAAGAAACAAAAATAGAACAAGAGAATATGAAACGAGTGTTACAAAAGCCTGAAGAGACAATGAACTAGCTAAATCTTTTGCTTCATAGATGGCATGACAGTATGACATGTGCTTTCCTATTAGAAGTTGGATGGAGACCAAGCAGGACAGATGTTTAACTAAGACTGAGGAATGAACCCTTTTTTTCATACCTCTCAGGTCCTTTTATGTGGAATCGCTGTCATTGATGCCCCTGGGAAAACATGAGAAGCGGCAGTAGTCAAGATTATGGCATACGTGGAAACTATTTAAATTAAGAATCATGGAGAAATATAAACCAGTTGTACATTTACATAAATCTCCTTGCATCCTTGATTTTGCATATTAAATCTGTGCCGCAGCTTGAAGACATTTTGAAAGGTTCATGGAGCCACCACACATCTTCCCATTACCATGGCTACATATCTGATGAGATCCGGATGAATAAATTAGCTCATCAAAGGTCAGTTGTGTAACAGCATACATAGATACTTAATATGAAACTACGTTCACCTAGGGAAAATGGGACTGTTGTTTAGTCTCTTATAATGAGTAACATTTATTATGATTCAAGCCATCTTAGCGCCTGCAGCCATTACAGGAACAAAACAAAACATTGACTGGAGAGATAATTTTTTTTGTTCTAACTGTAGTAAGATCTTCCCTTGGAACGATGGAAATAAAAGTCATTATCTGCCTATGAACTTCTAAGCCAGAATTTAATTAAGTCACTATGTCATATTTAATGTTTGTTCCTTGTATTTTATTTGTTCATTGTATTTTTATTTTTGTCCTTCTTTGAAGAAGCTAGTAGCGTGCATGGTTCTTCCTCCACCCATCCTATTCTCACAAAAACCCTGAAGGAGAGGTTAGGGTTGAGAGAGAACGATTAGTCCAAAATCACCCAGAGCTTCATGGGTGAGTGGGGATTTGAACCTGTGTATTCCCTGGTCTGACAATATCAAACACAGATATGTTCTCTCTCTCACACACACACACATGCACACATACACACTTCTCTTTTCCCTATAAATCTTCTTGGTTTTCCAAGTTTAGGATTAATCTAAAACAGTGGTGGATAATTTGTGGACCTCTAGCACTCAGGTCCTGCTCGTGAGCCTCCCATAGGCATCCGGCTAGCCACTAGGAGAACAGGAAGCTCTCCTTAGTTGTTGTTCTTTTGGTGTGGTTTGACTTCAACTTCCAGCTGCTCTGGGCAACAGCCCCTGTCAGGGATGATTGAAATTGTAGTCCAGCAACATCTGGATGACAACAGATTTTGCCACCCCTTTTTCATATTGATGTCCTGCCAGTATACTGTTACAGATTTGGAGTAACAGAGTTTCAGGGTGCAAGAGTTACTGCTAGAATAATGAATGTTAGAAATTGGTGAAAGGGTAGAATGTTAAAAAATTAGTAAAATGGTAGATAACATTTGGGACATTGAAGGGAAAATACAGGCTGCAGAAGTTCTCCTGAACTGTGCCAAACACAAAGATTCCTGGGTTTAGCCTACACAAACTAGCCTGCCTGGGCTAGGATTTTTATATTTTATATTAAAGATTTTCTTGGGTAAAAATAGAACAAACAGTGTTCCCATTTTCAAGTTTTCAAGTTTTAGAATCATTCAAACAAATCAGTCATAGTCCGAGTGAGACATGGCTGTTATAGGCAACAGGGGGTTGAGGTAAAAGGAGTGGGAAGAGAGAGGAGTGGAAAGTAGGAGATAGTAAAATGTCATTCTTTTACATAGTGTATGAGCAAAGCTTTTGTGTCGGCATCATGTAAACCAGTGGTATATTTTTGCTGGTGGTGCAAGATTCCAGAGGGAATCTTGCTACCACTCAGCGGAGATTGGGGGTGGCATGCAGCCTCATAGCAATACCTTACATCAGGCTTCTCCAACCTGGTGTTCTCCAGATATTGTGGGCTACAGATTCCACCACACTGGCTAGAATGGCAAATTATCTGGGCTGATGAGAGTTGTGGTACAAGCCATTTGGATAGTACCAGGTTGCGGACAGCTGCCTTACATTGAGTGAAAATGACGCCATGTATTATTATAATGTTTGAGAGTTGACTGGGAAGTTGGCAATAGCTTAAGCGCACATACCACCCTGACTCCACCTTGAGATACATGTCAGAGAGCCTGCTTGAACGCCCAGCAGGAAAGACAATCAGGCTGACAAACACTTATAACAGGGTTTTCTCAGTGGTGGTGCTGGAATTATGGAACTCAGTACCTTCTCAAATAAGGCAGACTCCATCCCTTATGTCCCTTAAATGAGCCTTTAGTGCCCATTTCTCTTTGTGCGTTTTAATTGCTAATATAAATTGCAGCTCCTGTGCTTGGATCTGGTTGAGTTTTGTTGTCTGTCTCTGTGCTGGTTTTTAAGCATCATTATGAAATTGGTATTTCAATGGGTTTTTATATTGCATTGTAGTTAAATAAATACAGTAATGTCTGGAGGACCACAACTTCCCTTGCCCTGCTCTCACATGATCGGTAGACGGTACCTCTGTCCCATCAATACTGAGATGAAGATTGTTGGCCAAAGCTACGAATGCATTCTCAGTACACTAAATGCCAAAGTCAGGTTTAGAAAGCTGATAGTATCCATGCGCCTCTGAAGCTGGATATTGGCTGCTCACTAAATGAAACGTTGAAAGCGGTATGTCTGGCTGAGGAATCTGTATCCAGGTTTGTTTCTTTGAACAAAGTCCAAACAATTGTATCTTTTGGGCCATCTGGCCTCCTGCCTTCCTTAACGATGCATTAATAACCTCAGCCAGCAAAGGGCTCAGATTTTCTCAGCTGCCTTTCACTAGCCAGGATGGGCATAGGTCCAGCTCACAAGTGGTTGCCCGCCAAGCACAGCCTCTCCATCAACAAGTGAGATAGATTGAAGCCAGAGTGTTAAAATGGGAGAAGACCAGAACACCTGATAGATCAAACCGTGCCTCTTCTTCTAATGTAGAAAGCTGTAACTTTGTCCCAAAACCACAGAGAAGTCATCACAGTAGGCAGAAGAAAGCCTCATATCTGGACAAAGAAAATCCTGATTCATTCTGCAGTGAAGAATGTGGTTCTTAGCTACCACCATGCCTGCTTAATAAAAAGCTGGTCTGGATCAAAATATAGACTCTGTTCTAGTGAATGAATTGCTGTTCCATCAGTCACATGCAGACCTTCCCCCTCAAGGCAGAGTGAACAGCCCACAAGTTGTTAGCATATCAACCCTCTTTTCACATCCCTGCATGTATAGGAGGGGACTGGGACTGTGGCAATATATCCTGTCCCCTGGCATTGATGTGTTCATAGGCCTTTTTGTACTGTGCCTTTTGCCAAGTCCTTGACCTTGTGTATAAATCTATGATTGTATGTGTATTCCAGACAGGCAAATGAGCAGGCATACCACAGGGGGCTGCTGCATGCTGCTGTTGCAATTTCATTCCCTGCTACACATATCAGGTAATGGAGAAATGGCTGCAGCATCCGTCAAGGCCAGTGGGAACTTTCCCAGAGAGCTCAGGAATTAGAATGGTGGCCCAATCTTAGTAGACCAACAGGCAGAGTTCTTCTGTCTTGAGAAGGTAATGTAATGGTGTGGGTTGTTTTGGTTTTTTTACACCCCCCAATTACTGAAGCATGTATTTCTAGGTCAGTGCAAAGCCCATTACTTTCAATTTGAAATTAATGAGGGTGAAGTAAGGTTAACAGTAGCTGAATGGCTTAGTCAAAGTGTTGGCAATGGAAGTTCAGGGTGGTAGTTTATTTTGCAAGCAGTTCAGATAATGGTTGGCCACAATGGTATCATTGAAATGCATAAGGATGGGTAGTTCTGACAGCATTGTATAAAGTGATGCTGCTCTCTGTGTTGGCAGATATGCTGTTGAATTAGTGAACTCAGAAATTGCTTGGGGATCTGGCAGTATATCTATAGTACATGTGGTGGGATGATGAGCTGCTTGTGCGTAAAATGCAAGTCCCTCAGAGTTTGATCAGGTTTTCAAACCTCTGCCTGTGACGGAGCCCCTCCGGCATGGCTGCGTCAATCGCTAGTAGAATCCGAAAGTGGTTGCTTTCGGAAACGTTTCCAACATAAAAGCTCTTTCACGGAAACACGTCTTCTGGACTCTCTGCGTGACAGTTTCCGGCGAGGCGTGGGTGTCCCTATAGGAGGTCCTGAGACCTCTCCACTGTTTTCGCTGGAAACGTCTCTGAGCCACCCCTCCGACTCACTTTCCCTGGAAGTTCCTGCTCGCCCCCTACTGGTTCCCTCTTCAGCTGCTCCGTCTCTTTCAACCTGAGGGAGCCTTTGCACCTCCTGTCCTTCCGATGGCAGTTCCCTGACATCCACCTCCCCTCCAGGGCCCCCTTCACCCCCTCCCGTCTCCTCCCCTCCGGGCTGGGAGGAAATAAAACCCCTGAAAGAACCTTCCTCATCGTCCGAAGTTTCGAACACTTCCCTCCACCTGCTACTGTCCCTCGTCTCTCGATACTCCTCGTCTTCGGAGTCTATTCCCTCTTCCAACTCCGACTCCGTGAATCCTTCCATTTCCTGTTCCTCGTCGGTGGTGCCGAAGTACTCCCTCCTAAACCTTTCTACCGGCTGTGGTTTCCTAGGGAATCTTTGGTGGAACGTTTCTGTTAAAACCTCGTCATTGACCTCCCCTGCAGTCACCCAGGTGTTTTCTGACTCCGGTTCCCCTTCCCACGCCACCAAATACTCTACCTGATTTCCCTTCCACCTGGAATCGAGGATTTCCGCTACATGGTTGCTGCGTTCCCTCTCTTCCAAGGCTGGTCCCCTGACGTGCTCCCCTTCACGTCCCCCCCTGTATGGTGACAGTAACGACCTGTGGAACACTGGGTGCAATTTCATGTGGTTGGGTAACCGGAGTTTGAAAGCCACCGGGTTGACCTGCTGAATGACCTCAAAGGGTCCCAATCTTCTGGGCCTCAATTTCTTACAACCCCCTTTGAACGGCAACCCTTGGGTTGACAGCCACACTTGATCCCCCACCCTTATGGTTTCACCTTCCCTTCTGTTCTTGTCTGCCTGCTTCTTATATTGTGCCTTGGCCCTTTCTAAGTTGAGCTGGAGCTGATGATGGATCGCTTCCATCTCTTCTACAAAATGTTCAGCCGCTGGAACGCTCCATCTCTCCCCTCCCTCCCCTGGAAATGCCCTGGGGTGACACCCGTAATTAGCCAAAAAGGGGCTCATCCCTGTGGACACATTCTCCGCATTATTGTAGGCAAATTCTGCCAGCGCCAACTTTTCGACCCAATCGTTCTCTCTGTCATTGACATAACACCTCAGATATTGTTGAAGAATGCCATTTGCTCTTTCCGCCTGCCCGTTGGTTTCAGGGTGCCGGGCCGTTGAAAAATTGACTTCCACGTGCAGCAAGCTCATGAGCTTCCTCCAGAACCTGGAAGTAAATTGTTTGCCGCGGTCTGAGATCACCCTCAAGGGAGCCCCGTGCAACCTAAAGATGTGTTCTACCAACAACTTCGCTGTTTCTTCCGCTGTGACTGCATGTGAGCATGCTACAAAGTGGCACATCTTTGTTAACAGGTCTACTACTACCATGATGGCTGTCTTCCCCTTGGACTTCGGCAGATCCGTCATAAAATCTATTGATACCGCTTCCCAAGGCCGTTCTGGTGTGGGTAATGGTTCTAATAACCCTGCCGGCGCCCGTCTTTCCCCTTTGGCTCGCTGACATTGGTCACACCCTCTTACATACTCCCTTACATCTTCCCTCACCTTGGGCCACCAGAATTCCCTGGTAACCAACCACATGGTCTTGTGTTGCCCAAAATGTCCCGCCGTGGGGCTATCGTGCAACTGCTTGAGTACTCTCCCCCTCAATTCACCTTCGGGTATATACAGTGCCCCTTTGTAATACAATGCCCCATTTCTTTCCTCAAAACCTTCGGGGCTCTCGCCCTCCCCCCTGAGTCCTCTGAGCTTATCCTGGGCATATTCATCATTTTCCGTTTCCTCTACCAGTTCTCGTTGCCCCACCAGCGCCGCCCCACACACCCAGCGGTCCTCAGGGATGACATGTCTCTCTTCAATCGCCCCCTCCCCCTCCCAATACTCTGGTTTGCGTGAGAGAGCGTCCGCCCTGACGTTTTCTGGACCTGGCACATAACAAATTTCAAAGTTGAATTTAGAGAATTCCTGTGCCCATCTCACTTGTCGTTGGTTGAGCACTCGAGCTGTTCTCCAATACTCTAAATTCTTGTGGTCGGTGCACACTTGCACCTTGTGTTGTGCCCCAATTAATAAATGTCTCCACCTCCGGAACGCTTCGTGAATGGCAAGTAGTTCCCTGTCATACACCGTGTAGTTCCTCTCGGATTTATTCAGCTTCCGCGAGAAGAAGGCACACGGTCTCCACTCTGACATACTCCTCCCCGGTTGAAGAAGTACCGCCCCTACCGCCCGGTCGGACGCATCGGTTTCCACTCTCATGGGTTTTCGTAAATCCACATGCAGAAGTTGTTCTTCCGAGGCGAAAGCCCTTTTCAGTTCTTCAAATGCTCGCTCCGCCTCCGCCGTCCAAACAAATTTCTTCTTGCTGCTGAGGCAGTCGGTGATGGGCGCCGTCAAGTGGGCAAAGTTCTTGATGAACTTCCGATAAAAGTTCCCAAACCCCAAGAATCTTTGCACATCCTTCTTGGTCTTCGGTGTCTTCCATTCCAGTACCGCTTGGACCTTGCCTGGATCCATGGCCAATCCCTTGTCTGACAAGCGGTACCCCAGGAATTCCACCTCCTTGGTATGAAACTGGCACTTCTCCAGTTTCACCCACAGCTGGTTGGCTTGCAGCCTGCCCAACACTTCTCGAACGTCCCTCACATGCTGCTCCTCATCCTCCGAATACACCAACACGTCGTCTAAAAAGGCCACACAGTTCTTGTAGAGCAAAGGCCCCAGAACGTGGTTAATAAACGCTTGAAAGCACGCGGAGCCTCCTTGTAGACCGAAGGGCATAACGAGGTATTCAAAGGCTCCCAAAGGGGTGAACATGGTGGTCTTCCATTCATCTCCCTTCCTTATGCGTATCAGATTGTACGCCCCCCGCAGGTCCAGCTTTGTAAAAATCTTTCCCTTCCTTACCCTGGTCAAAATGTCATCAATTCGGGGCATAGGGAAAGCCAGGGGTTCCGACACTGCATTCAAGGCCCTGAAGTCACACACAAGTCTCGGCTTATCTGTGTTTTTTTTGTCCACAAAAAACACTGGGCTGCCCCCCACCGCTCGGGACTCTCTGATGAAACCTCGCTTCAGGTTTTTGTCAATGAACTCCCTCAGCTCCTGCATCTCCCTGTCGGACATGGCGTACAGCTTGCCCACTGGGAGTTGGGCCCCAGGGAGTAGGTTGATTTGACAGTCAAAGGGTCTATGCGGCGGCAGTTTGTCTGCTTCCCTTTCGCTGAATACGTTGCTCAGATCTGCGTATTGCGGGGGCACCTTCCCTCTGCCCATTACTTCCATCCCGGCTAGGGTGACTCTGTCTCCGCCCTGAACCTTCCCCTGCTTGCAGTGTTCTAGGCAATGCGCTGACCCAAAGGAGACCACCCTCTGATGCCAGCCCACTAGCGGATCGTGTAGCGCCAGCCAGCTCATCCCCAAGATGACGGGAGCTCCTCCCAAGGTGGCCACATTAAACGCTATCCGTTCGGTGTGCCTTGCCACCCTCATTATCATCGGGACAGTCTGTTGGCTAACTTCTCCTCCCAACAGCTCTCTGCCATCAATCGTGGTCACCTGCAAGGGATTACTTAAAGGGATGGTCTGTATCTGGTGCTCAGCTGCAAACTCCTTACTCATAAAATTACAGGAGCTGCCTGAATCCAAAAGCGCCTTGACCTGTAGGGGGTGTCCATTTGGCAGCTCTAGTGACACTTCTATCACTAAAGCAGGTCTGGGTGGTTCTGGCGTGGGCACTTTCACTGCTCTTTGGCCTGGCTGCTGTGCCCCGACGGTGGCAGCCAGGCGTTGGCTTTTACTTGCTCCTTGTTTTCCTCCTCCCTTTCCCCCACAGCTCCTGCCATCCCTTGCCATTCCTTTCTTTGTGGGCAGACTCTGGCAAAGTGCCCTGGCTGTTGGCAGAGATAACATTTCTTGGCGCTCTTTCCCTCCTTCTTCCGCCCTTCACTGGGATTTGAAACTGCGCGCGCCCGCGCTGTTCCAACTTCCATCGGCTCTGCCGGCGGGAAAGGTGGCTCTGGAATGTCCGGAATGCGCAGTTCCCTCCAACGTTCTCCTTTCCCTTCCCGCCTTTCCAAAGCTCTCGCTTCCTGGCGCGCTCCTATGGCCAGCGCGGATTTGGTCAGCTGGTCCATAGACTCCGCCCTTGGCCCCCGGGAAAGTTCATCTTTAACGGCCGAAGAAAGCCCCTCTTCAAAAAGCATTTGGATGGGTTCCGCCGATAGGTCCCACCCCAATTTATGAATCAGCATAGTAAACTCAGTCCAGTACTCACGGACATATCGGCTCCCCTGTTTGCAAGCCATTAACTGCCTTCGTACCACCCCCTGCTCAATGTCACTGGAAAACATCAGGTCCATGGCACGAAAAAACTTCCTCGTGTCCTTTAGTATCTCATTATTCACTGCCATCAGGGGTCGAACCCAATCCTTCGCCCCCCCTTCGAGATGGCCAATTACAAAAGCCACTCGCGATTCCTCGTCGGGGAAGTCATCATACTGCAGGTTGAGAGCGTATTGCATCTCAGTTCTAAAGGCATGATAGTTTCTGGGATCTCCCCCGAATTTCTGCACCAATCCTGGCACCTTTCTGGCTATCGAGGTGGTTTTCTCCTTTCCCTTTTCTGCATCCTGAGCCCTCCTCTCCTCAAGCCTCGCCGTTTGCATGGCCAGCTGGATCTCCAACGCCCTGTACCTTTCTTCCAGGCTTGGACCTCCTCCAGCTGCTCCTGCTCCTCCGGTTCCGGCTGGGTCGCTCATGATGCCGCTGCTTGCACAAGCTGGCTTTCAGTGACTTTCGGATTGCTGTGGTGGGATGATGAGCTGCTTGTGCGTAAAATGCAAGTCCCTCAGAGTTTGATCAGGTTTTCAAACCTCTGCCTGTGACGGAGCCCCTCCGGCATGGCTGCGTCAATCGCTAGTAGAATCCGAAAGTGGTTGCTTTCGGAAACGTTTCCAACATAAAAGCTCTTTCACGGAAACACGTCTTCTGGACTCTCTGCGTGACAGTTTCCGGCGAGGCGTGGGTGTCCCTATAGGAGGTCCTGAGACCTCTCCACTGTTTTCGCTGGAAACGTCTCTGAGCCACCCCTCCGACTCACTTTCCCTGGAAGTTCCTGCTCGCCCCCTACTGGTTCCCTCTTCAGCTGCTCCGTCTCTTTCAACCTGAGGGAGCCTTTGCACCTCCTGTCCTTCCGATGGCAGTTCCCTGACAGTACATTTGTGTACTGATGTACCTATGAATCAGGGATGCTGCCACTTGCTGATATGTGAATGTGTGGGAAACTATACAAGTGAGAGATTTTAAATGATACACCTAAGACTTAACCCTTCCTTGTTATATCACACTCAGAACCACCTGAATGACACCATAATCCGAATGATGGGGCACAATGTTTTCATTTCAAAGTTCTTATTGTTTTATTGCAATAATACAACCTTCATTAACCTGATGCCATTAAGATGCTTTGGACTAAAGCTTTTATCATCCACAGTCATAAATCATGCTGGCTGGGGCTGATGGGAATTTTATTCCCAAGCATTTGGAGAGCACCATTCGGGCAAAGGATGCTGTTGAGGTGTTTCAAACCAGTTGATTTTATAAATCATACGTTGTGAACTTTGAGATCTGCCTGAAATACTCATTAATGGCTGTAAACAATATTAAAAATTGGTTGCTAGGATATTTGTGCTGGGCATTGGGGAAAGTACGGTTGTGTGGCTGTTGGGGAGAGTTCTTTCTGGGTCAGGGTTTAGACTCGAACTGGCGGGTCCATGTGTGTGCGTAAGGATGAACACACGCTTTTTAAACGTTGGGTTTGCCATGCCAGCTGCAGTGTTTGTTTTCAGCCCAATACATCTGTGTTTATAGAGCATATAGATCAACATTCGAGAGTGAATATTAGGACAAAAATACTACATGGGCATACTTCTCACTTATTGCAAGGTAAACACCTTGTACACAAGTGTCAGCCTGTATGTAAAAAATAAACTGTATCAGGAGAGCAGTGTAAGCCTTCAAGGCAATTCTTACATTCTCAAATAAAATGAAAGAGGACACCCACTTCCCCATTCCTTTCTGTTATTCAAGGCATTTACTGCTTCAGAACTGTATGATATGGTATTGGTATTGGTATTGGTATTATTAGTATTAGTAGGCGAGTCTGCAAGAAGCCTGCTGGCTTTATCAATCAAACAAAAAAAGACGATTACTGGAAAAGTGAGTCTTTTATTTCAGTCTGAATTGGATACTGCATGAAGGCTTTAAAATACCTCCCCCTCCACTTGTTTTCCTTTCAAATGAATTATTCTTCAAAGGAAGCAAATTTACCTTTAAAGAAAAGAAAGGCCTCTTGCAAACAAAGGAAGCAAAATTGTTTGGCACAATGCTGAGATTCTATTCAGAAAGTAGACCAGAAATAAAACAGCAGAGGGGATATTGCCAGTCAAGAAATTAGCTAAATTAGAATAGTTCTATGAATATTCTTATGAAATGTCTGATCACATAGACTTTGCCAGTATTTGTAGGCACCAGACAACTGCACAATGAATTGACTGAATCAGAGACACAGAACAAAATGATTTGTACCACATGCCTTTAAGCAATCTATGCACAGAAACAATCTGGTCATACTGAACAAGAACTTGTAATGCATTTTTAAGTTGTTGCAACATTTTGAAAGAGTACAGATTTTTTTACATTTCATATATCTGGAGATATATTAATACTCATCTATTTGGTGTGATAATTCCTATGTTCTATGTTCAAAACATCCTAGGCATTGTCCGCAAAGAGGAAAATCGTCACAACCAAAAAGAAGGTCAAACAAGGACATGTCTTTGATATATGCATGCTGACATATATACAAATGCACATTTTGAAATAATTATAATAATCTTAATAGAAATACAATACATTTCAGCATACTATGACCAAATGGCTTTAGTGTCTGTTTAGTTGGCTGGCCAGGCGCTATTGATGGATAATTTTCCTTCTTATGGGTCCTTATTTTTATGTTAAATTTGAACGAAACAGTCCTTCAGATAGAATACTATCCTGTCTGAGGCTCCCCTATGGTAATCCATAGTTTATTATCATGGCCAAATGTAGCCAATTTCTCTCATTAAAGACTTGGGTTTGATGTTAGAAAACAATGATCAACTGGGTATTTTTCTTTTGTATGCTCTTCAGAAACTTTGCAATGAATTTCACTTGCAGTCACTGTGTAAAAATAATAGCTACAAGAAAGGAGATTCCAACTAAACATCGGGAAGAACTTTCTGACAGTAAGAACTGTTCAACAGTAGAACAGAGTCCCTTGGAAGGTGGTGGACTCTCCTTTCTTAGATGTTTTTAAGCAGAGGTTGGATGGCCATCTGTAATTGATGTTTTAGTTGAAATTCCTGCATTGCAGGGGGTTGGACTAGATGACCCGTCGGGGTCCCTTCCATCTGGATTTTTGTTTACCTTTGGCAGATTCCATTTAGCATTTACTAGAAATCTGATAGGAAGAAAAATTATATATGTGATAAAATTAATCAAAAAATGATAATACTCATTAACTTTGTAAAATGCCATAAAGTTATTCAATCTGCCCAAGACCCACCAGAGTCATTACTGTGTATTTATTCCATAAGCATTTTCACTTAGTAGCTTTAGAACGTTCCCCCCAATAATATACATATCACTCAGGAATATACACATGCAATTCTAAATTGACACTCTAATTACTGCAGCTAACATCCCAACACCCTTGAGGTATGTATACATTTCACTTCGACTCTGGGATCTACAGAGTAGAGTATTCCATGTTATCAAATATATGCCTCATATTTAGTGATTTATTTCTCATCTAATTTTCCTAGACATCACTTACCAGAAGCCCTCTTAATGAGTGCTTGGAGAGGTTGCCTATCCATTATGCTCTTCAAGAAGCTGAGACAGCACATTCTTTCAAATCCAGGATTTGTTTGGCTCCCATCCAATGCTCAATCAAGTGTTAATGTATTTTAAATACCCATCTTTTGCTTGGTAGATAAGAGTTCCTAAAGCTCACAAATACATGCAAGAACACACATAATAGCGATAGGCAGAAGATTCCCACAATTACATCTTTTTGCTAGGAAAATGACTACAGGTAGACAACCTGTTTCTAAACTCATAGTTGATATTCGGTGATCATGAAGATCTGTCACTGAATCCCTGTTCAGCAGTAAAGTTACTGGGTGATCTTGGGCCAGTCAATCTCTTAATCTACCTCACATGGCTGTTGTGAGGATTATCCAAGCCCTATATATGCCATTCTGCAATGCAGGGAAGAAGAGCATGATACAAATCTGATTAATGCAATCAGATAGCTATAAATACTCAAGTAAATACCACCCATCCATTTTAAACATTACAACTTTACATCTTGTGCATCCTTATGCTGGCATATTATAATTGACGTTTTCAAAGTCAAACTAATACATACCTGCAGCCAGTTTGGCAGAAAAGAAAGAATAATATTCATTACAGATGGCCATCCAACCTCTGCTTAAAAACATCCAAGAAATAATAATAATAATAATAATAATAATAATAATAATAATAATAATAATTTTTAATTTATACCCCACCCTCCCCAGCCAAGACCAGGCTCACCACCCATAGCTGTCAACTTACAGATTTGAAAATAAGGGACCAGCAGCCTCGAAAATAAGGGATCAGCAGCCAAAATAAGGGATCAACAATTACTTTGATAAAATACATATTTTGTTGCGTGCAAATGGCTTTAGATACCTATTAGGTCCATATATTACCATATAGCATATATTCAACACAAAAAACCAGCAACAATTTGTTGTTGACAAAGGACAGCTGGACATAGAAAGGGCCCCATTACCTTCAGTAGCTTATTTAAGGGACATCATTAATAAGGGACAGCAGCGGGACATGGCGCTGGGATAAGGGACTGTCCTGCCAAATAAGGGATGCTTGACAGCTATGTCACCACCTTCCAAGGGACTCTGTTCCACTGTTGAACTGTCAGAAAGTTCTTCCTGATGTTTAATTGGAATCTCCTTTCTTGTAACTTGAAGCCATTGATCTGGGGACTGCAGCTGGTGCAAAAAGCAGCAGCCAAAGTGCTAACTGGCATGTCTGCATGGGACCATATAACACCAGTGTTGAAAGATCTGCGGTGGCTGCCAGGTCCAAACTGAGGTGTTAGTTTTGACATATAAAGCCCTCAATAGCATAGAACTCTGAAAGAGCACTTCTCCTCATATTGCCCTACCTGGATTTGGAGGTCATTTGGGAAACCCTTCTTCAACAGGAGCTGAGATCAAGTGATTTGGGACCATCAGAGGACCTTCTCTACAATGGCATTCTCCCCAACTGGCACCTCTGGTCTGTTTTCCAGTGTCAGCCAGCTGAAGCCGGACCCCTTTTCCTCCACTTTTTTTTTTTAACAGGCTTTTTGAATCTTTGGGAATGGATATGATTGATGGAGGTGTTGTTGATATGTTTCACTTGCATTTTATTGGTTTTTAAAATATTGTTTTGATTTGCCTTAGGGATCCCTTGTGATGAGGGTTGAAATGTATACATAAATAGAACACAATACTTTAGAGTTCCATGTGAAAGCAAACACATTGCAATTTTGTGTGGGGAAATTGATGAGGGAACTTTATAAATGTCCCTTTTCCTCTCAAGTCAAAACCCTGCACTTGGAAACATTCCAGTTTCTGAGGCAAACCTTCAAGCATGTCAGAGTTTTCTGTGAATATGTGGTAAAATTAATGTCATGGCATTTCTCTGCTGAGACAGGATATTTCTCGATTTTAACCTACCTTTCCAGGTGGCTAGACACAGTACTGCCAATCTTGCTTCAGACCCATTTTATCACCTTTGCTTTCCTGCTTACACCACATAATAAGAATATAATAACAACAGTAGCAAGAGTTGAATTTCATGGTGCTGCTCTTCAGACCCACAAGCAACAAAGCCCACCCATGACACAGATTGCATGGAAATCTTATATTCATTTTTCTGGATAACTTTAGTGACAGTCCATTCTTTACTGCTAGCAGCCTAATTATTTGGCTGCTTCCAGCTGTTGTGCAGCAGCTTACTCCACAACAGGCATTCCCAAACAGTGATCCATGGACCACCAGTGCTCTGCAAGCTTCGTTCAGGGGGTCTGCAGCATCCCCACATTAAATATTCATATTGTTTTTTAATTGTATTTTTATTGCTTCTGTTTGTTCTACATTGTATTAAAATCTGAAATTCAGTGAACTGCAAATTGCAATACACTAAAGTAAAACATAAGAAATATAAGAAGCAATAAAAATACAATTAAAAATCACCCAGCACAGTGCACTACAATTGCTACAACAGGCAGAAAGATAATTAAGTGGTCCATCGAAACTATTGAGAACTGCTGCTCTACAACCTTCTGAGCAAGATGAGGGAAGACCTGGACAACTTTACCTAGCTTGCCTCCAAAAGCAACAGGATGCCCTACCCCAGTAGCAGTGATCCTGCCCACTGATGGAGGATTTGGGGGAGAAACCTAAACTGCCACCCCCAGCCATTAACTGGGGGGGGGGGAGAGTTAGGATTGCTATGCAACAGCTTAATCCTAGTCACATCTACTCAAAAGTGATGTTCCATTGAGTTCAATGTGTTTTACTCCCAAATCACAACACAATCCTAACCATATTGAAGTCCTGTTGAATTCTGTTGTGCTTACCCCCAGGTAATAATTGGGGTTGGGATAGCAGCCTATTTGTCTATATGTTTGCAGCCTAAATTGGGTCTATCCGTATCTTTTTTCATCTTCAAATAAGGAATGCATGTGCTCTTCTTGAGTGAATATTTTATACCTTTGTGCTTCTGAAAGCTGATCTGCAGCTATATCGTCTTGTACTGAAAGCACAGCCTTGAAAGGGTTTTTATAATTTTGTTTTCTAATACCCCCCCAATACATATCAATGTTATCTAATTTGAAAAACGTCTCTCTCCTCAGTCCTGGATCCCTAAAAACATTTCTCTCTGAATAAAGCCATTCATGCTTAGTTTGGCTTCTGTAGAGAATTCTATTAGCGATGTAAGCCATTTTGAGAAAGGCAAATGGTTGTTGTGTTGATATCTTGAGAAAGAAAGCATTCAGGATGTGAAATACCACATTCAAGGAGAAGGGGGATCACTTAAGAGTTCGACAAGTGAAGATAACAGACTGACAGATTTGCCTTCATTCAGACATGGCATACAACTTCAGCTGACAGTAAAGTTCATCATTAAATTAGCATACTTGAACCACATTGGCATTTACAAATCCCACACAACCTAGAATTCTGACATCCCTAATGATTTTATGTGGCACAGAATAGTAAAATGTTTCATGTTGCTTCATTTGCATTCATCAGTGTGCACTGCATAGATTTCAGTCTTGCTGTGCACATATTGTTGCACACCACCCCAATCTTCACGTGATGTGAGATTCCAGGGTTTCCAGGCACTTTACTCAGAGTTCATGTTTCCTTGTGGGAATGAGGCACAGCGGAGACTATGGTGTCTTTATGACAAATGGTTTGTTTACACATATGGTTTATTTACACATACAACCTGAGCCTACGACGGAGGGGTTCACAGAGCCCCCAAAAGAGCCTTAAGGTAAAGGTAAAGGGACCCCTGACCATTAGGTCCAGTCGTGACCAACTCTGGGGTTGCAGCACTCATCTCGCTTTATTGGCCGAAGGAGCCGGCGTACAGCTTCCGGGTCATGTGGCCAGCATGACTAAGCAGTTTCTGGCGAACCAAAGCAGCGCATGGAAACGCCGTTTACCTTCCCGTTGGAGTGGTACCTATTTATCTACCTGCACTTTGATGTGCTTTCAAACTGCTAGGTTGGCAGGAGCAGGGACCGAGCAACGGGAGCTCACCCCGTCGCGGGGATTCGAACCGCCGACCTACTTCCCACATAGTTGCAGCACTGGAGTCAAGCAGAAATCAAACACTGCTCTCTCTTTAGTGCAGTGTTTCCCAACCTTTTTTGGGCAAAGGCACACTTGTTTCATGAAAAAAATCTCGAGGCACACCACCATTAGAAAATGTTTAAAAAATTAACTCTGTGCCTATATTGACTATATATAAACTTTTACTTATGTAAAATAAAAAATAAAAAAATAGTAACAGCATAGAAGGTAATGGTTAGGCCCTCTTCCAAATATGCTGGGTTTTTATTTGCAGGGACTGTTCTACATGGGAAAGCATTCAGCACTGTCATTCTCCCATCTGCCAATTCAGGATACAGGATACAGGATATTAAGCATACACGTACTTCAGATTGAACTGGTTGCTTGCTTTGCAAGTTTTCATTTCCCAAATGACTGCCTTGGCAAGCGCAATACCTACCAGGCTCAAGGCTGGTCTCGCGCTGCCGCTTCCCGCGCTCTCAAGGACCCGGGAGGAGGAAGGCGTGAAGGGAATCCCGAAGGCGCGAAAACCTCGCGCATGCGCAGGCCTTCCGCCTGCGACAGCCCAGTAGGCCGGCCGAAGCGAGTGGCGATGGGATGTGGGAGGGAGCTCGCTCGCCGCCCCGCGTGTGCCTATGTGGGGCACGTTACAGCCCCGTGACGTCAGCGCCACGCAGGCAGCCAGGCAGGCAGACAGCGAGAGCCCCGCGCTGGGCGGCCTCTCCTCACCGCCGCCGCCCTGCCTCTCGCCGCCCGACTCGCCCGCCTCCCTCCCACGGCACACCAGGCAACGTCTCGCGGCACACTAGTGTGCCACGGAACACCGGTTGGGAAACACTGCTTTAGTGTGCTGCTTTCCTTCCTAGGTCAGATCCCTCGCTCCTTTCAACTCTAAACTCTGGCTTTTGTCTTTCTCACTGTGAGTTGAGGGAGGGACCCCACCTACTTGCCATCTCCCACAGGGCCCCTTTCTTTGTTTTCCTTCAACCTCACCAGGAGGCTAGTCTGGCTGTTTCAAAAATTTGAAACCTTGATTAGATTTTAACACTTGCTGGGTCCAGGGATTAGAAGGGTGTGACATACAGTTTAACACCCCAACTCATAACAATATGCATGAAAAATGAAATTTAATAAGGATAATTAGAATTTCAATAAAATAGACTAGTTATTTCAATATAATTACAATTACAGCTCTTTTCATTTATTGCATGGTGGTTATACAATATACAGTATATGCAAAGATGCAAATTGAATAAATAGCAGAAGTTACTGTTCCTTCATTTGCATTAGCATTCCATGATTGTACAACAACAAATCCTCTGTTTATATAGAAGTTCATTCGGCTTTCATTGAAACTCCTTATCATGATTAAAAACCTACTTAAACTGGTACATTTGCTCATATAAAAGCATGAGATCTGAAAGAAAAATATATGGAAGATAAAATAAAAATTTAGAAGGATTTATGTTCTTGTTCTCCTACTGATTATGCTTCTACTGCATTTGATCTCTCTCTAAATAGGTGTCACTACAAATCCTCTTCCCCAGTTTGATGCTAGGGTGAAATTCCCACAGACTAAGGCCACATCTAAGTTATACACTTAAAGCACTACCAAAAATTATGTGGCTTCCTGCAAAGAATCTTGGCAACAATAGTTTAAGCGTTCTGAGAGTTGTTAGGACACCCCTAGTCCCCTCACAGAGCTACAATTCCTAGAGTTACCTGTAAAGAAGTACCTGTATTGTGTACTAGAGCAGAAATTAAGCTGGCTGATTGCTTGGGTTAGTTGCCACCAATTTTTTTGAGCTAGGAGGCACATTTTGAATTTTTAAAAATTGGCTGCTATATGTGCGTGACATAACACAAAATGGTTGTTGTGCCAGAGCAAATTTATATAGTATTTTTGGACTTCCCTAACTTAAACAGCTTTGGGTATCTGTTGTGATGGAAATTAAAAACAAAAAATATCTAGGTAATGACCTGGGCTCAGTGCTAGCTGAAGATATGGAAATGGTAACTTATTTCTTAATAGCAGCCCAACTGACTATCACTCAGAACTGGAAAACGGTAATGCTGCTCTCCATAAATGACTGGTGTCTTAAAATTTGGGTAAGAGTGGAGATGAGATGCTCAGCTGTCCTGATTAAGCTAGCTTCCTGCCAGGAGTTAAATGTACAGGCAGCCAGGTCACTATCAGGATCCTCCTCAGAGGCAGCCAGCAGAAAGCCTTAAAGCAGCGCATTGTGGAGGGGCTTGGGCTGAGCCAGTTGAGAGCCACTGGATCCCAAGCTGGTTTCACTGCTGTTGTGCACTGACAAGATCCATGTCTGAAAAATACATTGGCTTCAGGCTGCTGCAGCGTCTTACTGGCCCCCCATCTCCTACTTGTGAGCAGCTGTGAATGCTATGGTTGCCCTACTGGTCCATAAAGTCCCATCAATGGGGTGGATTGCACCCTAATATGAGAATTAGAGAAGGGAAACAGCAAAACAGTGTATTTATTGAGAGCCTTTTCATTCAATACTGAAGCAAAAATGCACAGGACGGCATATAATCTGTTTCAGAATAGATTTAAAATACCATTTTCTTCCTTCACTTTTCCTTGCTTGGATATTTTGGTTCGTTCATTACTATTTCTTAGTTCTATACCTAGTTTTGCATTGCTACATTAATGTAAAAATTATTTAAAATTATTATGATAGCTGTTACTGTTGGACTGAATAAACAAAGAACCATGTATGCCATCTTGAGCTCTTTGGAAGAAAGGTGGGATACAAATGTAATAATAAAACTTTATTGACTCTGAAGTTTATTAAAAGGGGTGGATACATTTGCTTGATTTTTATATGTATATAAGGATTCTGAAAAGTAAGAGGGTGTGATCCTTTGTCCTCACCCACTTATTTAGCACTTCTGAATCCTCTATTTTTCTCATTTCACTGGCTCCCCCTCCCCATTCTATAATTTGGTCCTTCATCAAAGAACTTGATGCACAGACACATTGATTGCTACAGCATTGCAGCACTGGCCCTTTGCAATGTTAAATAGAGCTCTCCACTGATAGAGGACTTATCTTTCCAAATTACCTTTACTTTGATTGGTAGTTTAAAAAGTTTGGCTGCCTTTTTCTAACTAGAAAAAAGAAAAAGCCACAAAAAGTTGGATTTTAACCCTCTCCATAAAATAGATTCTTAAGAAGTGGTTTGAAACTTGCCTCTATGCTTGTAGGCGTGAGCACAGATTGCTTAATGTGGTATGAAATGAAAAGCTCATTTGTCGAGCTCATTTGTAGTTCAATATATAATCTTAAATTAACAGAGTCACTGGTTTCACATCACTTTTTAACAGCAGATAGTTATTCAGTGGACTCAATCAGGTTTTATTTAGAACAATTAACAAACTGCACAGCAGTACAGGACTGAATAATTTTCCTCAGCCCCCAAAGCATAAGTCAAATGATAACAGTATTTTTCAAAGGTGTAAAATTATTACTAGGTCGACTGAATCTCCATGGCTATGTGCTGAGACATTTTTAAGTATACTGTATGAAAATGGAATATTTACAGTGCAACCCAAAGCATATCTACTGAGAAGTCCCACTGAGTTAATGGAACTTACTCCCATGTAAGTGGAGATTCCACTGCAGCCTGAGGCACAATTACGTGGAAGTTAAGTCTCACTGGTGTTTAGGATTGCACTGTCAATCTATTAGACCCAAAGTTTAAAGCTCAATCTTGCACTAGTTAACCAAGAAGTAAGTCTGCATGCATTAACTTGGGTTGACTCTAGTAAATGTGTTTAGGATTGCAATCTTGCAGTGCAGTCTTATGCATGTCAGCTCAAAAGTAAATCTGAGATCAATGAGATCTACCCCCAGGTAAGGGTGCATAGCATACAGGACAATTTTCTTTCTTTCGAGGATTGCATTCTCTCAGAGAGAATTCTGCTGAGGGCCAGAAGTTGCTGGTGGAGCCAGATTAACTAATCTAGAATACAGTTCTGCTTCATTTTCACATGGCTACCTCAGATTAACATTTCTAGTCCTATACAAGTCCACTCAGAGGTAAGTCTAACTGGGTTTGATGGGCAGGGGCTTGCCTCTTTCTGAGGTCATTTTTGAGGTAACATACTTCTGCATACCTTGGGGTTTCCCTAGTTTGCTGAAACTTCTTGTTTGTTGGTGGCCCCATTTTGACTCGAAATTAATTGGCATTCTGCAGCCATTTACAACGATTCCTGATTAATAGCATGAGAAAGATACACACTCCCTCCCATCCATCTGAACCATTTTTTTCTCAAACCAACCATCTGAATGCAGGCTACTCTGGTGCAAGTGACTGATTACTCCTGACCAGAAACACCACTCTTAAAATTGATATTTGCCCTTCTCACATCAAAACAGTTCACTTTTGGAAAGAGAAGCAGAGTTTGCAGTCTCCATTCATTTACATGCTACCTCTGCATTTTCTGAGCACACTTGTAAAAGGTCTTCTCCTTACTCAGTGTAGGGTGGGCAGGCACCCTACCATGTGTACAGCGCTAAGAAGGTGCATTCCTGGGGTTTTTTTTAATCCAAGAGGACAGTTGTCAGTTATTTCATGAAAGATGATCACGGCCCAGGGAAACGCAAGCCAGTATTAACTTCTAAACTTGTCACTCTTTAGCAATTTAAAATCACCTGTAATGAATTCATTATCTGATTCAGGTCCCATTCTCAGGTAAGCGTACGCAAGATTTAATATGGATTACATTTGACCAGGAAATCCCTGCAAACATCTGCCTGCTGATATGCAGATTGTTGAAGTGTCAAAAGAAGTCAGTAGAAAATAACACATTTTAGAACAGTATTTAAAAAGTGCTCAGTCAACAAATATCAAAATGCTTGAACTGTATATAGAAATTTGTTTAGAGTAAATGTTTGTAACTTCTGAGAGTGTAGTTTGAAAAGTGTGTGTAGCTCTTGAAAGTACTCTGGTGGTTTTCTTCAGAAAAATAATGGCAAGAGATCCTAGAACTGTCCTTTTGTGGAGCGGCTACTGTGCCTTCACGTAGCATCTTCACAGCAGGTAGACATTCAAAAGTTGAAGCCTACCCTGACATGAAGATATAGCAATGACGTGTGCAAACTCCACCCATTGAATGCAGCTGTTGAAGGCTCCCATTGGGAGCAGTACCGGGAGGGGGGTAGTAAATGCAAAGTACACTCAAGTCAACCAGACTAATAATAATAATCATTCTTGTGCTGCTGTTTCTCATCCTGTTTTTGTTTTAATTTTATTACCCTGAGTCACTGCGCTGGCAAAATATTTCTGAGAAAGCTCCCAGCCTTGCCTCTCCCCACCCCCACCCCCTTTGTGTGCCTGCGTATGAGAAGTTCAGGAACTTGTTTTCTCCCTTGTTGGAAAAGATGACACGCTGACGCTCTTCCGATCTTCCATGTGGAAAAGCGACGGCGGCGGCGGCTCCCGCCCCCCTCCCGACCAAGTAGCGGTTTCTCTCCCTCTCTCTCGTGTCACGCTCCAAAGTGATGCAATGGAGCAATGCGCTGCGCCTTTAAGGGGGCTTCGCTGCTGCACATGCTCAGCTCTTCTTTGTGTGGTAGTTTCTCGGCACGACTCCCCTGCAAAGCTGTAGGGGAGGCTGAAGCAGCAGCAGCAGCAGCAGGAGGGGAAACAGATACACACGGCGTTGCAATCCTTTCTGCTGCCTCCAAAAAGGCGGCGGGGTGACGCTCCTGCCCTTCCTGAGGCTTCCTTCTGGGGCGGCTGGGACAGGAACTTTCGGAGAGGTCGGGGGGGGGGAGAGGGAGGGAATCCGCCGCCAGCAGAAGCCTCTGCGCCTCCTCTTCCCCTTCACTTCCAGCTGGGAGCGGGGCTCGGAGCCCCCCAAACCCTTTCTCGGCGCAGTTGCTTCAGCAACGAGTGGCCTGAAGCGGCGGGGACGGAGCCGCGGGGAATTCCTGCTTTCTCCCGCGCTGGCTGAGGAAGGGCCTGGCAGTCCAGAGAGAGAGAGGGACGGCTCTGCACAGACCCGGCGGAGCGGGAAGGGGGGGGAGGAGGAAGAGGAGGGATTCAGCCCCAGCGAGCCGCCCGCCTCGGAAAAAAGCAGATTACCAATTAACCTTTTAAAAATGGCTGCTTCCAAACTGTCAGCTGGGACAGGAGGAGAGGGCTTTTAACTAAGCAAGCGCGCCCCCCTCGCCCCATCTCGGCGGGGACGGACGGGCGGGCGAGGAACTCGGGGCCCACTTGGGGCGGGAGGCTCTGAGGGGATCCTGAGGGCGCTTCTCTCAGCCGCCCGCCCGCCTGTGGGAGGAAGAAGCATCCCTTCCACCGCCGTCCTTGCCCGGCTGTTGCTGCTTAGAGAGGGCGAGCTACAAAGGAGACTGAGAAAGGGGGGTGCGGAGAGACGGAGATATATATATATATTGGGGGGCGGCGGTTGAGCAGCAGCAGCAGCAGCGTTACCCTGAGTGGGTTGAACGGGGGCATGTCGTGAGGGGAAGCGACAAGGTCAGGAAGGAGCCCATGGAAGACGGAGGCAATGAGCCCTGAGGACGACGAGGAAGAAGAGGCGGGAAGGCTGCTGCTGCTGGTGGTGGTGGCGTCGTTTCACCTGAGGGATAAACGGGAGGTGTTGTGAGGAGCCTGTGGACAGACGGAGGGGGAAGCAGGGCTTGGCGGTCTCCCTTATTTCGCACTATAGACCGAATTAACCAGTTCTCTTCAGGACACATTTTCCCCATCGGTCTCTTGTTTTGTGCTGCTTCTTTTTTGAGGAGGGGGCGCGCAGTCTCTGCTCCTCCTCATCTCTGCGTTCAACTCGCTCTCTCCCTGACCTGGGTGATGTTCCTGGAGCGGCGGGGCTTGTTTTCCTCTTCGTCAGACCTGCACAAGGAACTGGGTTAATCTCGCTTCCCGGCCCGCCCGCCCCCCTCCGCGCACCGGGTCCCGGCTCTTGTGGATGTGCTCTGTGGCAAAGATGCTGGATCCTTTGGGAAAAGTCCTGCGCAGGATAGGAGGCCCTCCTGAGATCTCTGGTGCCTGGAGACCTTTTTCTTGCTCCTCCTGCTGCTTCGCCACCCTTCTGGATATGCACAATTGGCTGCTTTTCTATGGATTACTGTACCTGGTTCTGTATGCCCAAGTCTCCCAGTCGAAGCCTTGCGAGAGGACCTCCTGCTTCTCGGGCCGATGTCTGAATTCTACCTGCATCTGTGACCAAGGCTGGGTAGGAGACCAGTGCCAGCACTGTCAAGGCAGGTTCAAGTAAGTGTCACCATCTTCTGATCATACTCTTTCCCCCCACCCCCTTTTTCCTTTTCCTGCTGTTATGTTTTATACCCAAAGTGTCTTTGCAGAAGTACAAAAACTAAAGCCGTCTGCCAAGAATCCCTAGATCATCGTGTGCTTGCTTTTAATGAGAAGACAAGGAGGAATCTGATAGTGACTTTCCCTTTGATATGATCATGAGAGCGATAATTCTATCTCCCTTAAAAAATAGAGAAAAAGTTAATTCTTAAGGTTTTTCCTTCAAAGCAAAGGTTTTTATTCCATTTAATGTTCCTCTCCCCCAATACTGTTCATCCAAGTTCTCTCACAAAGGTGTAATATATTAATCTACACCTAACCCTGTTTAAATGTGTTATCAAACTAGCCAGCTTTCTCTGAAGGTTATAGTAATCCCCAGTAATTTAAGAAACCTCGCCTGTTAAAGCTGAATGAGTGAGTCATAGACAGCAAAAGAGGATTGAAAATAGTGGTTTGGATGTGTGGTGCACACTAAGGACTGTGTGCTGTGGATATAAGTTGTAGTAGCTTGTTCATTTATATGAAACATGCTTAAAAAGAGGAACCTGTGCAGTTTTGTGGCTAGAGTTATGGAGTAAAGGTTAGTAATGCAAGGATTTCATCCCACTTCTGCTAGTGATCTGAGCAGTTACCTTGTGCGGGTTCATTTGCTTCTGCATGCTTTCTTTTTGTGCAGTGTGTAAAAGTGGGAATCAATATTTACCTTTGTGCACTTAATTGAGATTTATAATTTAAGATAATTTTAACAGCTAGGTGTTAAAATAAGGCAACATGTGTGTATTTACACACACAATTTCTGGGCAGCTGGGAAAACCAGACATTAAAACAGCTCATCTGATAAGAGAGCTGGCTAGAATCCATATTTTACAGGAGTACAGTTTTTTGCTCATGCTCATTTTTATTGATGTACGTGGTGAGCTACTTGCTTGCTTGAGAAAGAAACATTCTGCAGAAAATGGAGGGGGGGGGCCTTCAACTTTAATGGAGTATTTGTAAGAGTGAAAGTGGTTACTTAAGCAAGTTCATATTTTGATGACCAAGTTCTTGTTTGTCTTGTAACAATCCACAAAATAAGTTTTTCTTACTATGTAGTTCCACTCAGAAAGTCTGCATTTAGGGATTAGAATGTGATTCCTTCAAAACAGTTACTTTTATCTTAGTGTCAACTGCATTCTATTTTATACCTTAGTCTAAGTTTCTGATAATTTAAGACAAGTAAAATTTCCAGATGATAATGTATCCCTTAGCTAATGTCTACAATAATCAGTACCTCCAGTAATGATACAATAATAGGGGGATTTTCTTGGTTGTTTAGTATTAAAGGATTTATTCTTTGTCACACACAATATTCACATGAGGAAAGTGAAACTGACAGAGGGAACATTACCTAAAGCTTGCTTGTAGAATATTGTAATGCTTTTTCCAAGTTAGCGTTGGGAATATTTAGCTGAATGTTCAAGGTATAATTATCCATTAGCAGAAGAGTGTTTCAATGAGGAAAACTTGAGGACTTCTGGTAAAGTATAAAAATAAACTTGCAAGTTTTTGTTTTATCTCTGTGTTGAATGACTTTGAAAGTGTTATTGATGTCATTATTGTTCTATAAATGAAAAATAGGTTTGGGATTCTGTAAATGCTGTAAAGTTAATCTGAAAAAGAAGGGTTATAATGCACCTTTATTGTAGTATTGAAGTATTGTTTTTGATATAAGATACATCTGCTTCTGTATCTGAAGCATAGCAGAACAAACCACATACCTGATAAAGTATCTCACAAGACTTGAAGTTCAATTTATTTAAAATATTTATCAATTGACTTTCCTCTAAAGGGGCTCAGGGCAATGTACAACAAACATATAAGCATAACTGCATAAACAGCAAAACCATAATCTTAAAAATAGATATTTACAACGCCTTAAAGCACTGTTTCAAATGTAGTTGCTGAGGATTAAATACTCCATGGTTGTTCTACAAAAATAAAAATGTTTCAGTTGATGTCTGCAGAGTGAGAGTGACAATTCCAGAGTTAGAGTTCCACCACAGAGAAGGCCCTTCAATGCAAATTGTCTCCTCAAAATCTGATTGGGACCGTGTAGGGAGTCGGGGGGGGGGGGGAAATCTACTATGAAACTAATGAATCTTAAGCTTCAGGGCCCCTAATCCCAGGTGGACCCCAGAAGTGACTTTAGTCTGCATTGCTTTAAAATGTTGTGTCTGTTAGACCCAGTTTAAATCACATGACTGATTGATTTTTTAAAATGTATATATTTCAACAATTCCAGGTTTGTGAGTCAGTAGCTAAGTAGTTTGTAAAAGTGTGTGATCTGTTATGGAACAACCCCAGTGAAGAAGATAACAGGCCTCGTTGCTCATTGTGAAGAGGCCTCCATGACAGTTCAGGCTCCCAAAAATGTAGGTCTACTACTGGGACTGTGGATAGAGCTCTCCCTTGCCAGTCTTAAACTTAGTTGGCTGGTAATGGAGAAGGCACTCTTACATACTGTATATTTGGGTCCTGATCCATTGAGGGCTGTATAAACCAGGCGCAGTAGCACACAAGAATCCCAAACAGATATATTATAAACTATATAAGGCACAGTTCTTACACTCTAAACCATGGGTAGGCAAACTAAGGCCCGCGGGCCAGATCAGGCCCAATTGCGTTCTGGATCCGGCCCGTGGATGGTCCGGGAATTGCCATGTGTATCGCCAGTGCATGCGTTCTTTCCCTCCCTCCCTCACACAGTGGCGGCGGCGCCTCCTCCCTCCTGGCTTCTCCCTGCCCTGCCTAGAGGAGGAAGGGGACTGGGCTTCGTTGGTGCCAGCAGCAGCAGCGCTTGAGCGGCTGCCATTTTAAGCAGCCCCTCTCCGGAGCCCTTTCACGCACTGCTCATTGTCCCTCCGCCACCACCGCCGCCACCAGCCCCTGCCGCTTGCAAGACACAGGTAAGCAGCCACCAGGGCTTGTGGTGCTCTTGCATCATTTCCCCCCACCCCCAAATATAGTCCGGCTCCCCACAAGGTCTGAGGGACAGTGGACCGGCCCCCTGCTGAAAAGGTTTGCTTACCCCTGCCCTAATCTCAGCTCCCATTGCCAGGGTTGGTTAATTTAAACTATGACAGAGAAAAAGCCAAATTTGAAACTTGGTTTAATTTTTGTACTTCAGGTATTTCCCAGATTGGATCATATGGCTTGATATAAGTTGTTATAAATTAAGGCTTTTGTTTTTAATATATTAGCATTGCATTCAGGTTTTCTTTCCAAAACATCTTTTGTTTGTGTGTGTTTAAAAGGCTTAATCGTACTGTATAATTTATATAAAAGAGCCCTAACTTAAATACACTGTTTTGAAGTGTTAATGTGTTAATTTTCAATGATGTTAAAAATATATAAATTTAATTTGTAAAGGTTTGTGTTTCTTGTATGATCTGTAAAAGAATTCAGTAAAATAAGACTCTTGTTCTTTCTTGATTCGTATCTTATATGACGTGAACCAAGAGGATATGCAGCAAGCTTAACTCATTGTGTAATGAGTGATTGGCATTAGCAAATGCTGCTGGTATTGACACCAGGGCAGTATCAGTTTAGGCAATTTGGGTGTTAATCTCATGTGAGATTTCCTCTCCATTCCTGAAAAACAATAACTTAGCAGGCAGACATCAGAAATGATTGATCAATCTTGGTAAGCATGTGTCAAAGTTAATTGACTGATTCCATGGTAACATAGCATTTCCTCTATAGGGAATTCGTTAAGATTGTAAGATTATTCTTTAAATGCTGTTCAGGGATGGATAAAGGATGAGGAAGAAACAACTAGGGGTCAACTTGATTTTTTACCATAAAAATAAGCATATCTCTATTAAACTATTAGGCTTCCAGCCTCTTGTTTTTTCACAGCCAAAGGTCAAACGAAATTAACCTTTCCAAAACAGAATTAGCATTAGCATAGCACACAAATTGCAGGGAGACAACCCTCCATTGGGCAGTACCTTTATTGGCACAAACCAAGATGTCACAAAAGTACAAGTTTTTGAATTCCCAAGAACTCTTTCTTAGGCAAAGTGTGACATAAAAAAGGAGTTTGTGGCATTTTGACTGGTTACAGTAAAGATATTGCCCATCCCTGGATTATGAAGTTTACTCTTATGGACTAACACAGCTACGTGTGTGTGTGTGTGTGTGTGTGTGTGTGTGTGTGTGTTTGCATGATAAAAGAAAGGCTTTAAAGGGATTTTGAAGAACATAGACATAGCAAACATACTATATATATTATATGCAGGTGTCTTTACTGCGTCTGGTGAACTATCAAGATTTTCTGATATTAACTAAATAATATTGTTGTTCCCTACTTTTGCTGCTGTTGCTTAGATCAGTGGTTCTCCGTGTGTGAAGCAAGGAAAAGCAGAACAATATAAGCTGTGTTTAGGGTGGGTGGAATCTCCTCCATGATCTCTCCATGTGAAACTTGCTTAGAAATGGAAAGCAAAAGGATCCCTTTCCCATCGGTTTAGTATAAGCTATTTTCTATCTCGTATGTTGAAATCTGGTGTCAGGCAGCAGCAATTTTTAGTTCATGTTTTCTCTAACATGCCTAAGGACCTCATTCTGCCTGCTATTATCGGCTTGCCCTGAGGCCACTGCAGTTCCAAGTACTAGGAAATATACAAGAATAATGGGAGACAAGTTAAAATTACAAATTCTTGAAGAATACTCATTATAGCAACATGAAAACCAATGCAATAAAATGATAACAGCCTACTTACTGGTATTAAAAGCATCAAGTGAGAAGGTGATAGAAACATGGATGCACATAGGTATAATGGAAACTAAAGCAAGCTATTAGACTCAGTGAGAACCCCTGGCCACTGTCGCCCCATGGTACCAGAGTCAATACAGGCCTGTAAATAAGTGCCTCGTCATTAATCAAGCACAATTTTTATCACCCAAGTTGGATAACTGTGAAGGATGCAACACCTGCTTAGAGTTAAAAAGCATGCCTGTGCCCATGGGCATAGCCAAGATTTTTGTTGGGGGAGGGGCAGGCTTTTGTAGGGGGAGGGAGAACCTTAGTTAGTGAAATATGTTTATTGATTTATGGGGGCAGCTGCCCCCCGCCCCCCTTTGGCTACGCCCATGTCTGTGCCTTGCACCTTGGCACCAAACTCTAAGGTGCCCAACTTACCTTTCATGGTGTGAGAGCCACACAGAACTCCATTAGCTGCTCCACTGGAACTGGCTACTCCTGCAAGAACCCTTTGAGAATCTGAAAAAACACTGAACTCCATGCCTGTTCTGCAATAATTTGTTCAAGTGGCAACTTTATGACCCTGTCTGCCTCAGTCTTCCAAGATTTCATAGCTCTACTGGCATAAGCTCCAGTTCTTTCCAGGCCATTAGGGTACACTCCTGAAAATGTGTCATCTGGTTATCTGACAACACATTGGCAGTGACATGCTGAGTTCTAAAACATGGTGAGCAAGAAAGATCAAACTGAAAAGGAGACAACAGAGCACAAAGGTCCCAACCATGGACATGACTCTAGAGTGCTTAGATTTAAGAGACTTATTGATGGATTGTGGCCTGGTTGTCACATCAAAAGTGGGCAACTGAGTTAACCAAATCAGGAGGCCACTGCCAAATCGCCACTACAAAAGGGAAAACTCCAAAAAGTTAAACCCCTGCTTGAGCCTTTATCAACCCAGTTCTAGGACAATATAGCAGAATACCATTTGTCCTGGGAAATAACCTCAAAGCCAGCTGACCCAACTGCAACCGAGTTTCTTTTCCAGCAACAAATCTTGTCTCCAAAAGGAAATACTATTGTGCTCATACCTTTTTATTTTATTTTATCAGACAGCCAATTCCAGCCTCATGTCCCTGGAACTGTGGATTATCTTGTGAGCTTAACTGAGGTCCTCTAGTCTATTGCATCACAAAATCTATGCAAGAGGGCTTGACCAAGAGCTATCGCTTGACAGGCAGAGTTAAGGTAGCCACTGATTTCTGCAGGTTCTTAAGCATTAACTGATGTATCCTTCCCACAGAAATGGCCCCAAGCCTAAGCTTTGCCAGCAGGAAGACAGGTGGCAGTACTGGTGAAGGGAATCCAATTCAATACCTAGTAAGGTAATCACCAAGCAGGGACCTCTGTCTTTTCTTCTGCCATTGGCACTACCAATTCAGCAGGCAGATAGCAAACTCCTGTATCAAAAGCCAGCACCAGCTTTATTACTTTTTCATTCCTATTTCCCTCAGCCTCCAGTTTTGAGCTGCCAGCAAATGTGTTATAATACTGTTTAGCAACATTAAACTGAGTGCATACTGTCAAGCTTACCTAAGAACAGAAGACTCTGTTGGTACTTTATCCCAGTAATTTGATTTATTCTGTTTACTACATTTCCGCAGTATTGCCAGTATCCCTGAATTTCACCAGATACATCTGAAATCAGCTTGATTTCAAATTTACATCTCCAGCACAGAGCCATAGGAAGTTGAAAACCTATATAGTTATCTATCCTTGACTTTTATTTGATTACATGGTGATTTCCTCTATAATTTATGGGGTCATATTAGAACACTGAAAATTATTGGCCTTTAAAAACCTTTTAAAGAAGTTGAAACTAGAAACTGGCATATGCCTCAATGAAACCATGTAGAAATATTATTTTAGCTATGTCCAAATATTTGTGGAAGAAGCTTTACTGATGGTTTTAAGGAAGATACTATTATCTTCCATATCTTAGTGTGCTTTTACTTTAAAATAACTGCCTTTCCCCCTGAAGCTAATACAGTAGTCAACTGATCTGTCACGCTTATATGAAGATTCTTGTCATGTGTTATAATGGCTATAACGCTCAAGTGAGCTTAACATTGATAAAATATTAATGCCCAGGTACAGTCCTAGTCACGTGTGATTATGCATGACTAGTTGCACAACGATGGGAATGCACATTCAGATGTGCATCTCAATGCACATGTGATTGAAAGTAATGCAGCATGCATGGGCAACCATCAGCTGCATGTGTATAGGCATCTTGATTTACACCTTCACTTCCAGCTTCAACAAGTAAGCAGAAGCCCATTTCCACATGTGGCTATTAGGAATGAATTCAGCTGAATTGGATGTATAATATGAAACAGAGGTGGTGATTAGTATTTTCAAATATTTATTAGCATTTGACAGAGCCATGCTTGCAGTTCTGAGTAAGATCCATTATCTCCTGAATTGACAAATTGGCTCTCAAATTTGAATTTCATGGCAAGGTCCTGAGCCCCACCCCCTTTCTTAGATAATGTAACACATGGACACCAATATTTTGGGTTAATGGGATAAATAAGGCCACAACTTTATTGGTTACAGATGTGAGTGGTATTGGCTTAGACACAGTTTTTTTGCTGTGAGGCAAAATGCTCCCACAGCACTGTTTTTTTGGCAATTAACCCCGCCCCCCTTAAAAGTACCCCCAATGTAACCCCCAAAAAGGGGAGTAGATCACTGCCAGATTTTAATTCTGAAAGTAAATCTCAGTCCCTCTGGAGTTGGCCACCCCTGGCTTAGGCATCTGAAGTGAACCGACCATATCTGACTCCTGCCCATCATGCAGGTAGTCTCACAAGGGTCAACCACCAGTAGGGGGAGCCCTGTTGATGTACATCAACTGCGAGCTCCCCCAGGGTCCCCAATGAGGTCGTGGCATGGCCCTAGCCTATACGCTGGCTTTGGACAGGATCCACACTCCAGGATCCCTTTAATGGAATACCCTTAAAGAGGAGGGGCAGGTGAAGGCCACAACCTCCCCTCCCATAAAACAGGTTTACCATTGCCTAACCTTACAAAGTTGTGACGATTGCTACAAGGCAGGCGAAAACCACATGACTGGTGCCAGTTTGCCAAGGGGGAAAATTCCTATCTGGCCCCCTCAACAGGTGACCAACCGTAGTCCATAGCAAGATGGCGAACACATGAAAATAGAGCGGGAGGCTAGGAGATCCAACGCAGGAGGAGAAAGGAGACAGAGTCCTGGCCGCACGGGGTTTAAATCAAGTAAGCCACGCCCCCAGTCACCCAATTGGTCGGCCGTGGGGCGTGACGAGGCCGGGACTCCCAATGATGCGGGAGGCATTGTCACGCTCCCCTGCTGCACTTGGGGAGAGCTCGTGGCCAGCCTGCAACTCCGCCCCCCTGGGAAGTGGAGCAGTTTTGCTAAAGTAATTCTATCAAATAGTTTGAGGACTATTTAGTGGGGGACTAGTTGAAACTTTAGTTTTACCCAAAGTTCTAATTGCCATGTTGAGTTGTTGACCTGCTGTTTACAAATAAATACATCTATTGAAGTTTCCCTAACTCCTGCTGCTTCCTAGTATTCGCGCAGACATATTGCAAGTTGTCCTCACATAGTGATTACCCTTCCCAACCCACTGGAAGCTACAGTTTCCATTCTCTCCTTTTGCTGTCCTCAGGTGCTGCTCTGTAGTTTCTTGGTCCTTAATATGACGCACAATGAAGATTCATTCATTCATTTCTTGTAAAAAACAAATAAATTTCAAAGCAATTATGAAAAAGGTAAAACAATAAAATCAATATTAAAGCAAATGAAAATTACCTCAACTTTCTATGCATCTGGGTAGGCTTGTCTAAACAAAAATGTTCTTAGCAGGTGCCAAAAAGAGAACAGTGAAGGTGTCTGCTTGATATCAATAGGCAGGGAGTTCCAAAGTGTAGGTGCTACTACACTAAACAATTGGGCTCTTAAAATGCAGAATGGGTATTGTGCGGGAGCTGTAGGAGTGCCAGTTCTGCTGGATCGAAGTGGTTGAGTGGGCACATGTGGGGTAAGGCGATCTCTTAGATCTCTGAGCACGGGTTTCTTATGCTGACCAGGCTCACTCCTGGTTAGACCACAATTGCTCATACATGTATAGTACAAGTATTTTAGTTGACCAATCCAATGCCTTCTATTTACAGTGTGCTCTGGTTGCAAGTGGTTTTAATAGAAGTGCATACTATGTTAAATATCTGCAAAGGAAATAACCCACCTTGCAGATGAGACTAACTGCACTTTATACTGCTATCTGGTTAGTGTTTTTTTCTTCTGGAAATTGTGGGAAATTAATATTTTGCTTTCTCCTCCAAATCCCTGCCTGCCTGCAGAAAGGACTGCAGAGATATGTATATTTTAATGGTTTAATAAGATTGGTACTGCTTATGAAGGATGATAGTATTTACTATTTCCTAAGTTGTTCAATAATTTTATCTCAGTGTGCAGTATTTATTTAGCTTTCAGTTTAACTTGCTAATAGCCTGTTAAATTTCTAAATGCAGATTTATTTGGGAGTTATACAATAAATTCTAATTTTACAAGTAAAATATAGGCTACTGAGGAGACCAGGGAAAATGTTAAAACCTGAATCGCTTGTGAATGACTTGTTTAAATTTTGACCTAATTCTGAGGGAGTATGCACTGGCCTACTTCTTCTCTTACTGAAAACACCAGTAAAGAATATATCTATTGCACTTCTGCAATATGCTGATTCTTTGTGACATGATAAACAAACCTAAAAGCAATTTAGGAAACATTAACATTTTAAAAGTTATACTGTTTTTAAAATAAATTCTCCATGGGTCAGAAACATATAGACTTCATAACAGAAAACACAAATTATAAACCCAGTATCATGATATGGGCTTCAAACTGGATTTGGATTATATATTGATATATTGCCCAGCCTTAATAGGATGCTCCTGCATTTATAAATTTATAAATAATGGAAGCATTTTAGACCATTGCTTTCCTGAAGCTTTTAGTTTGTTTTAGCAGTGTAGCCCATGGCCTTATTGCTGTTTATCAATTCATCAATTGTTTATTAAATCTATATCAATCTGTGGCAATGCAATGGATTATTAAATTAGAATACCATTGAGAGTCAGGCCACAGCAGTTATAGTTCACAATGTATTAATAAAGCCTATAAACAATTATAATACACCATCAACACATTGGACAAAAGATTCCTGCATTGCAGGGTATTGGACTAGATGACCCTCGTGGTCCCTTCCAACTCTACAATTCTACGGCAAGTAGTGATGGGGGGCGGGGCAGAATTAAATTCAGTACTCATTTCAGGATGAACTTAACTAATTCACACTTTCTGAAACAATTTGAGAGCCAAAACTCAGTTATACTTTGAAATACATACCCAAACTTTGTGATGCAGTTTTATAACCAATCTCCCTCCCTCCCTCTCTCTCTCTCTCTCTCTCTCTCTGTGTGTGTGTGTGTGAGGAATGTGCATAAAAATGAATGTATTCATTTAAATAACATACAAAAATCATTATCTTAGAGGGAATGGCTTGTAGAAATGTGTTCATTAGTCAGAATTGCATAGAAACATGTGCTTATTAGAAGTTAGCACTGAAATGCTGACAAATTTTAAGGAATTTTTTTTTTAATGGCAAATTGCTACAGAAGTGTGGAGAACTGAATTTTAGAATGGAAAAATAAGAAATTGGGAGAACTGAAACTTAAAGACTCACTCATTCCTAATGGCAAGAAACAGGATTACTTAGTTCAATGGAATATTGAAAGAAACAGAACCAAAAAACCTTAGTTTGCATAAAAAAGAAAAGACACCTCTTAGCATTCACCCAGCATATTGGAAGTATAGGAAGAACCTCCATGTGTTGTGGTGGTGGTGGTGGGGGACACACCTGTTTTTTGGATCTGTGTGTATGGGTAGAGTGAACGATTTACTGAGCACTCAAATTCTAAGCATTTTTCTCATCCTTTGCAGAAAGTATATGTTCCAGAAAGGCAGAATATGAAGGATCATTTGAGGCTCACAGATTGAACTGTGTCCTGAACTGAACATTATGGTGTCATTAGCCCAAACATCACTTTTCTTGCTGAGACTTATGCCCTCAGCAGAGATAAGAAAATACATACTGGATGCTTGCCCGGAGCTTCTGGAGCTCCTTTGTGTCTTATTTACACTCAACTAAAACTGCATACAGCATTCCTAGCCTATGATGCCAAACTGAAATAGTTGAGGGGAGGAAAATAGGTCAGTTAACATTCCTCAAGTAACATTTCCAGTCATGCTTTGTTTCTAGCCCTGTTTCTTCCAATGGAGAAATCAGGTGATATTTCATTCATGGTAGTATAATTTCTTTTTTTGTCCTAAATACCAATGACGGATGAAAAATCAATGACTTGAAGGCATGCAGTATTAAGCAGTAAGTGGCTTGCAGGAGCCCTTTATTTCATTCTGGGTATGTGGTGGATCTGTGATGATGGAGAGGCAAACTGAGTGGTTCAAGGTGTGGGACTGGATGGGATATTCCCTTCTGGCCCTTCCCAACTTTGTGGTTCTCATTTTCACTTATTCTGTGTCTCCTCCTGTGTGGCTTGTATGCCTATAAGCATATTGCTTCAAGTGCAGGATTTACAGAGGGCAGAAACAACGTTTACAGACACATTACGTGTTTAGCATATTATTTTCCTTATATAACCAATCTTTAGACCCTAGCCTAGCCTATTTTTCTACAATGATAAGCCCACTGAGGATGGAACTTTGCTGTCTGAAGCTAGTCCACCTCTCCCTTAAGATCTTGAGGGGTGTACGGTTCAGTTTTCATGGATGATTCATCAGGAACTAATACACAGCTGTGTAGTGATGTGGTGAGATGTAATATATAAGAGCACAATTTAATGCTGGTCAATGAAGCACTTCTTCCTACAAGCCAGGAGCATTGGGACTACATCTCAATTTTACTTCCTCCTGTTCCAGGAGTTTCAAGGTCTAAATGGAGGACAGCTGTACAAGTTTGTTGTTGTTTGATTTTTATGGCTGCCCATAAATAAATAAAAGGATTAAGCTCTTGGACAGCCTTATGCTGAACCTGCTTTTACTGGTTGGTTTGTATCTCTGGAGTTTTATATAAAACAAAGGAGATATACATATATAACAAGGAGCTGCAACAAAATGTTGCAGTCCAGAGTGCTGCTCCTGAGCATTCTTACTTTCTGCTTGCTGCTTCTGACTGACAGCTTCTGCAAAACACTACTAAACCTTACAGGCTACAGACACAACCAAAGGGTGCATAACTAAAAAAAAAGTATTGCAAATTTTATTTGATGTCATTTTATCCTGAAACACAGTCTGGAGAACAGTTTGAATGACAGTGTTTTTTAATTGGTATAAGTTGTCTGTTTTTAGCAACTTATCAAATATTATCAATATTATCAAATTGGTCAAAGCCAATTTGACAATATTGGCTGCTTTCATTAAAAAGTAAAGACATGTTTATTATTATAGTACTTTCCTTGTTAAAGTGTGTGTGTGTATTGACCAATCTCACTATGTTTTATAAAACACATTTGTTAGGCTTGTTTATGCAGACCAAAGCCGACAGACATAAGACTTCCTAATCTCATTCTGTCTTGAAATATTACATGCATAGCAGTTAATCTTAGTATCCTTTATTTTACTAGTCTGATCACTTTAAGAATGAGTATATAAAATTGATATGCATAGTATTTTAATCTTATCAATGCCTTAATTTCTAATTTAAAATATTGTTATAACTATGTACAGAATCTGGGACTGCTTAACATTTAGCCCCCAAAATGCTGCAAGAAATATACACAGAAAAACACGGTATATATTTGTCTCAGCATCTGGAGAATGCATTTAATGATGCTGTTTCAGTTAATATGTGTCAATACTAAAAAGTAACTTTTATAATTCCCCCACCCTGATTCTTAAAACACACACACAAACCAATTCCTTAAGGGTAACATTACTATCTGCTTCTAAGGCTGCTTCTAAGTATTCTTATGGGCAATTATATACAGTTCTTACGATGTATGTTCATAATTTAACTGCAATTATAGTATGGACAGAAGGCAGCGAGAATTTTTTTTTTGTTTACCATCAGTTGCCAGGCTATTTGCTGCAACTTTTGTGTCCATTGAAAACATGATACACACACGCACACACACTCTTCTTCAAGTCGCTGGGATATAATACTTGAAAATATTTGTGTGCTGCAATGGAAGCCTCCAAAGTGATTACAGAGTTAGTTAGTTGCCAAAGGGAGTGGTCGTGACATGTGTTTAGATCTGGAAAACAGCTTTCACATGAACAAATGTCAGAATTGGTTGCTGATCATGGACCCTCACTCTGAATTAGCCATTTGGGAAGCAAACATCTGTCTTGGACAAATTTTGTTGCAAGTGTATAGTTTGTGAGGTAAGAAACAGCAGTTGTGAAATATATATTTGTGTGTGTGTGTGTGTGTGTGTGTGTGTGTGTGTGTGTTAGAAGTGATTAGCAAATAATATTGTGTTTCATGTTTCATTCTTCTGGATGGTTCTACTCTCTCTTCATGGGGGCATTCAAAGTAGTATACACATCTGATTCAGAAGAAATTCCTTTATTTTATTTTTTTTGGAAGGTAGTTTTGCAAGGTAGTCTGAAACAGCAAATATTTGGGTGTGGTGGTGGGATGCAGCTTTCTAGATTAATAATAATAATAATAATAATAATAATAATAATAATAATATAATTTATTATTTATACCCCGTCCATCTGGCTGGGCTTCCCCAGCCACTCTTGGCGGCTTCCAAAAAAAATATTAAAATACTGTAATACATAAAACATTAAAAGCTTCCCTAAACAGGGCTGCCTTCAGATAGTAGTAGTTGTTCTCCTTGACATCTGGTGGGAGGGTGAGAAGGCCCTCTGCCTGGTTCCCTGTAACTTGGCTTCTCGAAGTGTGGGAACCGCCAAAAGGCCCTTGGTGCTGGACCTCAGTGTCCGGGTAGAACGATGGGGGTGGAGACCAATGCATGCTGCCACCAGATATTATTCATAGTATTGTTTCAAGTCTGCAGTTGCTTACTATCTACTTTGTTTGTTATCTTGCTCACATAGATGAAATGTGGAAAATTTGTTGAAGTGTCAGGAGAAATAAAGACAGGAGATGTACTGCAGAGAGACGCCCATGCTCCTCCTATGTGGTTTTTAAAAAGACTGTAAGATGTAGCTATACGCTGCTGTAGGAGAATAGTAGTGTACAGCTAAGGAGAAGGATGCCTATCCAATTGGCTACTCCTAATAATGACAATTCAGACTGAGAACTGATCCTGTTGAAATATCAGGTTGTTGGTATTTATACACTATACAATGTGTGGCTTTTGGGCAAAAGCCTGCAAGCGCCGCACACATGCTCCGCGCGGGTCGTGAAAGGGAGCGCTGAGTAGAGCCTCAGATGCATACAGGCTCTGCTCAGCGCTCCCTTTAAAGAATCCCCCCCTTACATTTCCCCTCTAAAAACTAGGTGCCTCTTATGGAGTGAAAAATATGGTAGATAGATGATGGCAGGAATCGCCGTCCTAGGAACAGAAATATTGAAGGCTAGAATCTCAGGGGAGGGGAGGAAACTTCTCTGATCTCTGGGCTGTATGAACAAACTGTATGTAATGGAGTGTCAAGTCCCACCACAGCACGTGTGGGAAACTTCTAAGAGTTCCTGGGCTTCTGCTTATAATCCCGATTCCATATTTCCCCTTGATTCTTCTTTGAAAGGGAGTGATATCTGTCATAACTTATGCTCCTGAATGCTCCTAATGTTGCTGTTTAGACAGTTCTTAACCTTAATTCAAACATACATTTAATTCCAGTATTTCTTCATAATTTATATTTTTTTTGTGATAGGTTTATATTCACTGTACTAGACAGCTTCTGTAAAAATTGAATAAATCTGCCGTGATAGGCAGTAGGGTAACATGTCAAATAAAAATAAACTCTTGGAACTGGCTGGATATATGTAGTAAAATAGAAATTGCTACAGGAAAACCATCACGTGTATGAGAAAGGTAGCTGTCAGACACTGAGAGGGTTCTGCTTTGTATCACTTTAAGGTCTCCATCTTTGAGGAGGCTCTATGTGTACCTATATGATTGTGTGTTTTATCCAATAAGCTGATTGTATAGAACTCCCAGAAGTGCAAGCTGGATTTAGAAGAGGCAGAGGAACCAGAGACCAAATTGCAAACATGCGCTGGATTATGGAGAAAGCTAGAGAGTTCCAGAAAGACATCTACTTCTGCTTCATTGACTATGTAAAAGCCTTTGACTGTGTCGACCACAGCAAACTATGGCAAGTTCTTGAAGAAATGGGAGTGCCTGATCACCTCATCTGTCTCCTGAGAAATCTCTATGGGGGACAAGAAGCTACAGTTAGAACTGGATATGGAACAACTGATTGGTACAAAATTGGGAGAGGAGTACGACAAGGCTGTATTTTGTCTCCCTGCTTATTTAATTTATATGCAGAATGCATCATGCGAAAGGCTGGGCTGGATGAATCCCAAGCTGGAATTAAGATTGCCGGAAGAAATATCAACAACCTCAGATATGCAGATGACACAACCTTGATGGCAGAAAGTGAGGAGGAATTAAAGAACCTTTTAATGAGGGTGAAAGAGGAGAGCGCAAAATATGGTCTGAAGCTCAACATCAAAAAAACGAAGATCATGGCCACTGGTCCCATCACCTCCTGGCAAACAGAAGGGGAAGAAATGGAGGCAGTGAGAGATTTTACTTTCTTGGGCTCCATGATCACTGCAGATGGTGACAGCAGCCACGAAATTAAAAGACGCCTGCTTCTTGGGAGAAGGGCAATGACAGGCCTAGACAGCATCTTGAGAAGTAGAGACGTCACCTTGCCAACAAAGGTCCGTATAGTTAAAGCCATGGTTTTCCCAGTAGTGATGTATGGAAGTGAGAGCTGGACCATAAAGAAGGCTGATCGCCGAAGAATTGATTCTTTTGAATTATGGTGCTGGAGGAGACTCTTGAGAGTCCCATGGACTGCAAGAAGATCAAACGCATCCATTCTTAAGGAAATCAGCCCTGAGTGCTCACTGGAAGGACAGATCGTGAAGCTGAGGCTCCAGTACTTTGGCCACCTCATGAGAAGAGAAGACTCCCTGGAGAAGACACTGATGCTGGGAAAGATGGAGGGCACAAGGAGAAGGGGGCGACAGAGGACGAGATGGTTGGATAGTGTTTTCGAGGTCACCAGCATGAGTTTGACCAAACTGCGGGAGGTAGTGGAGGACAGAGGTGCCTGGCGTGCTCTGGTCCATGGGGTCACGAAGAGTCGGACACGACTAAACAACAACAAAAAAATAGAGGCATCTGACCAAGGGACAGGGCTGAGGCTGGTCAACAGACTCTTGGGCTGTTATTGTTGGGTTGGGTTGTTGTTGTTGTTGTTGTTAATATTATTATTATATCTTTATTTTTAGTTACTGTGATTTACATGGAAATTGTTCAGTTTGGTTGTGTACTATATATATCTGTGTGTCTACTTATGCTACATTTGTAGCATAAGCATTATAATAATATCATATCCCATGTATAATAGCCCACATGAGACTCTTCATCTCAAAATCATGGGTTAAAGCCCCATATTGGGCAAAAGATTCCTGCATTGCAGGGGTTTGGACTAGATGGAAGAGTATCATGGGAGAGTTCTAGACCAGTCTGCTCTGCTAGATTCCTGTTTGCAGTGAGGTGTTTTTTTAAGTGCCAGCAAGAGCAAAAAGGCACAGTACACTGTACCTCCTTTAAAGTGGCACAGTACATTGTACCTCCTTGTCTAGGTACATGTATAGATTAGCCCAAAGTCTGCTGGCAGGAAATAGAAATGTAACCAGGAAAAGGTAATATAGTGACTAGCCTCAGAGAAGAGAGCAAATACAGGAGCCAATAAGGCTTGAGTACAGGCTTTATCAGAGTCCAGTATAATAAATTTGTAATAGTGTCCCTCTCCCCTCCCCATGAAGTTCCCTGTGTGTGTGTTTTTTTAGAAAAGATGAGTTTACCTTAGGTACATTAGATCCTCTTTTCAGCTCCTTCCGTTTCTGTCTTCCTGACTTGCATTTACAGCATAACCAGAGGCATGATAAAATGACATGTATTAACATAAGTGACAAGCGTTTCCAGCTGGTTGAAAAGGTCTCTACCTTAGGTGTGTGTTTTGTCTTGTTTTTAAACATATTTGCAATTCCCTTTTCTACTGTTTGAGATACTATACGACTTAGACTGTGTGTGTGTCCCAAAATAAGTTGTATGCTGGAGGACCATGATAGAAGTAGCATTATGAATGTCTCACAGGGAGTAAGAGATACTTGTGTACAGTTCATGCAGATGCTAATGTTAAGAAAACAAGCAGATGTTTACCAGTTCCTAAACCTCTTACTAGGGCAAATCTGTGCAGCATTGCTTATCCCAATTAGCAGACCATGTCCAAAAGATCTAGCTAAGGGTTTTTCTGTAACAAAACATATCTCAAATATGATTTATTTGGAATGCTGCAAGCTAGCACCTTTTACAGTAGCTTGAACATTGTAAGCACAAGCTTTTTGTTATTAAGAAAAACATTTTCCATAATAGTCATCTTGTAATCTGTTTTAATTTTTGTGTGGTTTTTATTGCATTATAATGGTTGCAATCTGCTTTGATTTTTTTTAATGAATTGCAGTATACAGATATTTTTATAAATAAATGAAGCTTTCCTGAAAGGCTCTCTTCTGTGTGCTGTTGATATAAGCATATGTTCACATGCAAAATTGTAATATGTATTCAAGAGTTTATTTGAAAATATATTTTTTATTGCCTTTGCCCCAGGTGTTCTTAATTTCCAACCGATATTTTTGCAACATATGAAGAATGCGGGTCAAATAGAAAAGAGAGACTAATCTGTGTTCTCGAAAACCATTAGAGCAGGGGTCAGCAAACTTTTTCAGCAGGGGACCAATTCACTGTCCCTCAGACCTTGTGGGGGGCCAGACTATATATTTTTTTTGGGGGGGGGGAAATGAACGAATTTCTATGCCCCACAAATAACCCAGAGGTGCATTTTAAATAAAAGCACACATTCTACTCATGTAAAAACACCAGCTACGCAGGCCCCACAAATAATCTAGAGATGCATTTTAAATGAAAGGACACATTCTACTCATGTAAAAACACGCTGATTCCTGGACCGTCCGCAGGCTGGATTTAGAAGGCGATTGGGCCAGATCCAGCCCCCGGGCCTTAGTTTGCCTACCCATGCATTAGAGCTCTGTGGCTAGCCCGCCCTCCCTCCCTCCCTCCCTTCCTTCCTTCCTTCCTTCCTTCCTTCCTTCCTTCCTTCCTTCCTTCCTTCCTTCCTTCCTTCCATTTGATGTTATGGCAGGATAATCTGATGTGCTTTATGACATGTCCTTTATGTCCCTAAGTGGGTTATTGAGATTGGAATCCATCTAAAACTAGAATCGAAATGCCATGCAAAGTGAGTATAATTTTGCTTGAGCTAGCCATACCACATGAATGGATTTGCCCTGCAGCTGGGAGGCACCTCTCAGTGAAGTTTAATGTAGTCACCATTCACTAGTTGACACATCTGTTTCATCCCATAGACACTTTATTTTAGAAAGCTTCCTTAAAATATCCAAGATCTTGGAAATAAAGAATTGCTGTTTCGGCTTTTTTATGATGCTACAATAGGGGGTTTTTTTCTGACAGAGCTTTGTTGCTTGAATATATAATGAAGTTATGAACCTAGGTTTTGCATGTGTTGGTTGCTATGAAACCAATCATTATTTTACAAGTAGAACACTGATTCTCACAAATCTAGCTCCTCTTCCTATTACGTTCTGAAGTAGCAAAAATTAAATAGCTTTTCTTTTTAGCTAATACCCGAAATGAAAAGAACAATAGAAAAAAAGAATTCTGTTCACTTTCAGCTTTTAACAGCTGATCTATTGTTCAATCAATATATAATCTCTCTCTCTCTCCTTCTATACAGATCAGATAATTTATTGATCAGATAATTTATTGGTTTTAGCATTTTCATGTTACCTATTTTCCACAGTTTTCACTGCTCATGTAGAAAAAATGCTGGTTAGGCCCCACACTGTGTTTTAGGTTGGACTGTGGGCTTTGCAGCCTAGGGTGTGGAATCCTTTTGATATTTGCTCTTTTGTGTATACACATATTACATATGTATGGTGTTAACATTGCCTTAGCATGTAACAGCCTATTTGGGTAGCTGTCACTATTGCTGGAATGATGTGTGGCTTAGTGATGAAGGTGCATGTTGTTGATCAGATATGCTTCCAAGTCTTTGTTCAGTGGTCTGAAATATTCAAATTATGGGGAGAAAGGTAGGGAGTCATTTGTGAATCTTGCCCCATGACTTCTGCCTTTAATTGAATCATGCCCCACTCCTGGTACCTTCTGTAAAAATAAAAAAAATAAAAAACTGCTAAAGGGGCCATCACAAAAAGTAAGGGGCCTGGGGCTCCTCTGGTCTCCATCTTGTAATCTGAGCTCCAGTTGTTCGCTTCCAACTTTCTTTTATTGACAAAATGGTACTTTCTGTTGCAATCTGCAATAATTTGACAAATTACTTTGAAACTGTGCCCATTCTAACTAAAGTGAGTTCATGGCTAATGCCAGTGTTATCTATTTCTGGTTTCTAACATGTCACCTAGAAATTGTATGGGTGTACTTCCATTTCTATAAAGAAAGAGTAAGAAAATGTATTCGTTTTTGCATTGAATCATGTGATGTTTTGCTACCCCATTATGAGATTTAGTAGTAGAAGTTACAAATAGCGATTTAACATTGAATCTGAATGAAATAAGTCTAAACGTTGCTCTTCTATTTGTATGGTAATTTATAGCTGTAATTTACATAGATCTATAATTTTGTGGTATCTCAATGAAAGCGTTTGATTCTGCAAGATTCTTGACTTCCTACTTAAGCAAAATAAATCAAAACCTGACTTTTATGGAGCAAGTACCTCTTGCTAAAATAGCAAGATTAAATTTGCAGTTAGTTCAAATGAATAGTTTTTGACTTTCAGGGTGAACTATATTATTCAGATCTAAGAACTCAGTAAAACAAAAACAGCCCCTATGCCTTCATTCAATTCCTAGGCTGTGATCTATGGTGGATTGGATCAACACACACAAATATGGCTTAAGAAGGGGCTATTCTGTAAATTGCCCTGATTATTCTGTAAACCGCCCTGAGACCTGTGGGTATAGGGTGGTATATAAATTCTAATTCTAATTCAAATTCTAATAATAATAATAATGCTTAATAATAAAAAATAAAAAATACTGACTTTTTTGACAGCTCTGGCCACCTAGGGAAGTAGTGTTTTTAAAGGTTATTGCACCACTTAACTTATTTGGTGAGTGTATGCATGTGCAGGGCTAATTTATTTTAAACTGTCAGTTGAATTTGCATCAATGAGTATATCATTAAAAATATAAGTTTGGATACAGAGTTCTGTGAATGTAATTTTTCTAAAGCAGTGGGGCTTTCTTAGCACCCCTTCCACACTGTAGTTCCCTGTAAATCCTCTCAAGAATGCCAAGGGACCCTCTAGAATGGCATGGCATGTGTCAGATGGAGCTGCATTCAAGGATGGGAATTGGTGAGAATTAGGCATCCTAACACATAGTATTCTTGTGAATCATGCACTATCAAATACTTCTGGGCAGCAGTCGTAAGCTTTGCAGTATTGTGGTCCCCTGGAGACTGGAACTACTGTACAACATTTGCCTGGTCATGTAAGATATATTATTTGGGTATGCAGTAACCAACTTGTTAGGTATATCTGCAAGGGTGTGGCTGCCTGTGCTGGTGCTAGCAGTGTGTGTGTGTGTGTGTGTGTGTGTGAGAGAGAGAGAGAGAGAGAGAGAAACTGAAGCATTGTTATGGTTTACAGAAATACTTCATAAATGTAAAAATTTAAAATTATCTCTCTCACACATTTCCCTCCCTTAGTTCCTTCCTATCCTTCTCCTAACAGCATTCCATATCTCCACCTCAACCTTTTGTCTATGAACTACCAAAAAAGAATCTGGAGGCCATTAGTTTGTTGCATTCCAATCTCTGATATTTCCAAAGTATTTGAAAATTAAGTCCAGATACTTTCTCAGGTCTCTTTTGTATTTTTGTTAAAGAAATAGATTATTCTTATACAGACTGTACTGACATTTATATGAACAAGGAGCAACTTGCAGGCTTATGTTTTATCTTCGATCTTGTTGATAAGCTACCAGTGCTACTAAAGAAGTAAATACCATATATTCTTTACATAGGAACCAAATTATTGACAAGCCCAATATTGGATGTAGAAAAGAGAATTCATAAATTGTGACTAATTTATCGTATATCATTCAAGACACCACACCTCAATGGAGAATAATGTTACATTACCCACACAAGGTATTAAATTGGCAATGGGAGCCATGCTAATTAAGCTATGCTTTGATGCAGTTTTCCCACATTCTTTATTTTCTTACATTTCTATCCCCTCTTCCTTCCATTATGAAAGCCAAGGCAGCGTACATGGTGGTCACCCATCCTGGCACTGACCAGGCCCAGATCTGCTTAGCTTCAAAAGAGTCGTAGCCTAGCATATATTCATTCAGACTAGCATATATTGTACGAAGGTTGGCACTTCAAGCTGTATTCCATAATGTGGCCTAGGTCTTATGCTTCTATCATCTGGATTTTAACTGATAAATGTCTACTGGTATTTACAGTTGAACTTTATAATTGTAGGGATTTTATGCTTGTTACCACATTGGGAGAAAGATCATTTGCACTTACTGTGGATAGGGTGTTCATGCCATTTCTTCAGCAAAAGTGTTCTGTAGTATAGTTGTTTAGGGTATTGTCTGTTGGGAGCCCTAGTGTAGTTACCCAAAAGCGACTCCATGCCCCCAAGAAAGGCATGAAATAAGACCACAAAATAAGTATTGTGGTATCTTAGAAATGAATTAAATTTATTATGGAATAAGCTTTTATGGATTACAAAGAAATACTCAGAGCATGTGCAGCTCCACAAACAAGCTCAGCAGAAAACAAGTTAAAAGTACAAGCAGTGGGAATTTTAATGCTGCTGCTGTATGATGTTTGATGATTTTATGGCTTGTATTTGCTGGTTGGTTTTGTATTTTGAATTCTATAGTTTTGTTTTATGGTTTACCATGAAATAATAAATAATATCCTTGTGAGCACCAGCAGGAAGCCTAATTTATTTCATGAATAATGTTTAACTCCACGCGGGTGGCGCTGTGGGTAAAACCGCAGTGCCTAGGACTTGCCGATCGCATGGTCGGCGGTTCGAATCCCCGCGGCGGGGTGAGCTCCCGTCGTTCGGTCCCAGCTCCTGCCCACCTAGCAGTTCGAAAGCACCCTTAGGTGCAAGTAGATAAATAGGTACCACTTTATAGCGGGAAGGTAAACGGCGTTTCCATGTGCTGCGCTGGTGCTGGCTCACCAGAGCAGCTTCGTCACGCTGGCCACGTGACCTGGAAGTGTCTCCGGACAGCGCTGGCTCCCGGCCTCTTAAGTGAGATGGGCGCACAACCCTAGAGTCGGACACGACTGGCCTGTACGGGCAGGGGTACCTTTACCTTTACCTTTTTAAGACATACCAAAAGCAGTGCATTTTAGAGGCAGCAGTCTTGCAGAGTGAATGAAATAATGTGGACACAGAGGAAAGATGCACACACTTAGCAGTATTTAAGCAAAGTATCCTACTGTACATACAGTGCATGGACCAACGTCTTCCACACACTTTCCTCTGCCTTCAGTGGCAGCTCTACGCTAGCAGCAGCAAGTTGCTCCTCTTTTTGCTGCTGCTCTGGGAGGTCCACTTTCACATGCCAGGTGGAGGTGGCCAGCTGGTTACCAGCATGGCAGTGAAGTCCACAATGACAGGCAGCTACAACAATACACAAGACTGAGGCAGCAGTGAGAGCGAAAGCATAGCATTGGTGCGCTATGCTTTTTGAGCATGACTGCTGCCTGCAGCCACTTCCTCCTGTATTTGCTTCTGCCCACTCTGCAACATCTTTCTGACTGTGTGGTGTGCATGTGTGTGTGTGTGCCCCATGCCTGCTGCCTTGTCCTTAATGATTATGATAAGCAGCTGTGGGGTGTTTATGTGTGTGTGCTCTGACCTCATTGTTGTCATTGATGATGTTGTCAGTGCTGGTTCCCAACCAACCTAGTCATGTGTTGCTTCTGCCAGCAGGGCAAATGGGCCCTTTGCAGGTATGGCCCTGGTTCAGTTCCTCCAATTGAGCCATTATAATCTGGCAATGAGCTGTAGTGGTACTGCACTGTGCAAGGTGGAATAAAGAGAGGTAAAAACCATGGTTACAAAGATGTTTCTTTTAAAGAAAAATCTGCAAGCAAAGCGATTTCTAACACTTTTATCTAGGAGGTGATGTACATATTCATTATATCATTGAACAGGTAGCTTGAAGTGATGCTTCAGCAGGTGTATCACAATGTAACCTACCATATCTACTGCAGCAGCTTGTCCTAATAGCCCATCACCATTCATGAACAAACCTCATTACACCTGAAAATCTGCCTAGTGTTCTGTTGCATTATGATTGTATTAGTATAGTATTCTTAAGAAATCTGTAGTTTTTGAGAGATGCCACAGAACCAGTAATCTTTTTAAATCTTCAACATTTTCCTTTTGTAATAAATTTCAAGTTAAGGAGCATCCTGATAGTACTGAGTTGAGTAATTTCTGATGCACATTTTAAAATTGATTTTTAAAAGTCAATTATTGGAAGTACTGTGAGTTCACTATGAGGTAGCAGTTGCATTTCCTTGAGTTCATATTATTGCTTTTTTTGTTTTTATGTTATTGTTTCTTAGTGTTTTAACATCTTGCAAACTGCCCTGGGATCAATTGAGTAGGTTATGCTGCATATAAATTCCTAAAACATAAAGTTTGCTTACAGCTAGAAGCCATTGGCATTTTTAAATTATTTTTTTGGATTTGATATCCCGCTTTATCACTACCCTAAGGAGTCTTAAAGCGGCTAACATTCTCCTTCCCTTCCTCCCCCACAACAAACACTCTGTGAGGTGAGTGGGGCTGAGAGACTTCAGAGAAGTGTGACTAGCCCAAGGTCACCCAGCAGCTGCATGTGGAGGAGCAGGGAATCGAACCCAGTTCACCAATCCACTGCTCTTAACCACTGCACCACACTGGCTCTCAGATTCCTCTGTAAATAGTTGCTTCATACCATTCTCTATAACACTGAAGCAGAATTAACAATAAGCCTTTATAATCTGTGATACCATTCTGCAAGAGATGCTGAAGTAGCCATGCCACACTTCTTTATTTTAAAATTATAGCTCAAAGTTATATATTGTTATATTATGCAGATGGAAAGTATTAACCTTCACAATCTTTGAGAGAATTTGAGTTTTTAATCCTTGGACAGAAATCATTGTTTGCTTCTAGAAAGTTTACAAGTGGCATCAGCAGCAAAATGCTGCTGTTATCATCATTCTCTAAGATGAGTGCTCCTATTCTGGTCTCAGACCTTGGGAGGAGGGTAGTTAAGGAGGAGGGAAGAGAAAGGAACGTCTTTCCTCGCTCCCTAGCCTTCCCATGCTGTACCATATAGTGCTAGAAGATTCGGGTTTGTGGCTGCTTGTGAGCTCTATACTGTATAATTTTATTGCTACCCAGGGGGAACTGGTGGATCTGAAGAGTGAGAAAGGGAAAAGGTCTCTTTTCTTATTGTGTCTTATATTTCTCTTAAAGTGCAGAGAGAAGAGGTTTGTGTGTGTTTTTAAAAAAATCACTCAATGCATATTTCCCAACCTATTTTGTTTCCAGTTTCAAAATGCTTCTTATATATACTGTTAGGGGATTTCCGAGCCCACTTCAATACCCCCACCCCCTTTTAATGACACCTTTATATCATGTATGCCAGATGCTATCAGGCATTTTTGTCAGGGCCAAACTAAACAAAGTGTTACTTACATAATGTATCCTTGTATGCTGCTGCTGCTGTTAGCTGTTAGCGGGGGAGTTAGAAGTGTTGTGGGAGGAGAGTGCTTTAATCCTTTGTGCCACCACATTTCTGAACTGAACCTCCCCTACATCCACCTCCCCATGCATTCTACTGAGGAACTGTCCTCCCAATGTGAATAGCTGGTGCAGTGGCCTTCTTTGTGTTGACTCCTTGTTTGATCCTATTTGATCTCTTTTTAACAATCATGTCTTACTTGGCCCATTTGACAGATCTCACAGTTTTGCTTATAAAGTGAAAGGCACTCAGTCACCTGAATTGTGTTAAGAGTGACTGATGGTTATGGGGAAGAGGCAAATTCTCATCAAAAAGTACTTCGCTAGACTAGATTCTAGCACGTTTGGCATTAATTGCTTTGCATTGTCTTAAGGATAGTGTGGTCCTTTATATTATAATGGTTCTATGAAAGCCTTTCTCAACATGGCTCTGTCCGTATGTTGTTGCAACTTCCATCAGCCCCAGGCAACCTAGCCAATGGTAAAAGGAGTTACAGTCCAACAATATTAAGATAACACCAGGTTGAGGAAGGCTGCCTTAGACCAGGGATAGGCAAACTCGGCCCTCCAGATGTTTTGGGACTACAACTCCCATCACCCCTAGCTAACAGGACCAGTGGTCAGGGATAATGAGAGTTGTGGTTCAAAAACATCTGGAGGGCCAAGTTTGCCTATGCCTGCCTTAGACTCACTGTGTATTTTGAGTCAGACAGCATAGCTCTCGGTTGTCTTTTATAATAAGCCCAATATTTTATTTTTTCACTTGATGGTTCTCAATTTTTGTTACCTTCTGTTGTTAGTTAGCACCATTCAAAGCATTATCTGTGATGAAGCAGAACAGTGATGTTTGATACATAGTATCCTAAAAATCAGCAAAACACATAAATTCTGCTAACACTGGGTTGTATTCAACTATAATTTACTTCAATGGCCATGACTAACTTTGGTACATGAGTTTCAGTGGGTCTACTCTGAGTAAAAATTATTTGACTACAACCCATTGTTCCTGAAACAATGTAGTTGCTGGAAGAGAGTTTGCTTTAACAACCATGGCAGTCAAGATTTTGTGGTTTGTTTGGTCATCTTAAATATCTCACTAAAGAACTTCACGTTTGAAATCTCAGGGGCCCATGGCTAGTTTGGAACATTTTGATCTAATTAGGAAGTGCGCTCTCTGTTTACTAGAGGAAAGGGCACAGCCCAGTTTTTCAAAGTCAAAATATTTCTTGGGAAAGATTAATTTTTTTACTCTCTGCTTTTGTTTGACATAATCAATCACATCTTGGTTGCCTTCTAGTGATTACTGATGTTCTTGGTATCTTCCTTGTCTTATGTAACCTCAGCCTATTCTAGTAAGTTGCAAGAGAGGTTTCCTTGGCCACATATCAGTGTGTCCTGAAGGAGACATGAAGAGTTGTGCATCTTATTTTCTATTGCTTTGGCATGCTATTCCTCATACCTTTACAGAAAGAATGTCCCTCGCCCAACAACTATGTGTGCAGAAGCACCTGTCTTTCCATTACAATTTAAGATTTCCCTGATGCTGTCTCCGGTCATTCCTATGAATGACAGAAAGTTATCTGACTTAGAATTTCCCTAGGGCTTTTTTTGTGCTGCGATTTTATTACAAACAGAAGGAAGTTAGTTTGGGACAAATGGGTGAGAAGGAGGATGATCAAAGTAATAATTGTAAACAGGAGAACAGTAAGAATACATGATAGCATTTTGACTGCTGAAAATTTTCAGTTCTAAACTACATCAAAACTAATTTTTGCCCTTTGAGCAAAAGGGTGGGAACAAAATGTGTTCAGCTTTGTGTAACAGACATGAATGAATCTGTTTTAACTGTGCTGTATGTTACCTTGGTCAGACAGCATAATCTTAAAGGTCTGTATTACCTTTTTTAATACACTGAGTCATATCCAGCACTGCAGTTCCACTGGTGCAAGGGACTTCCATGTGTGCAATAAAGGTTCCTCTTCCTTTCCTGTTCCCTACACACATGACTGAAAGAGCTACTTTAAATAGGCCCCAAGTGTTGTATGTGCCTCATGGGACTTGTTCAAACACCAGACTTCATGCCATATCACAAATTGCTTTTAAACTTCCTATTTCAAAAGACGTTTGCCATGCAGTGCAGGCTGGGGAGGCTATTTTGAGCAACCTATGCCCAAATTTATTTAAGTATGCAAAATATTTGTATGATTCTTTGGATCCTAGTATGACACTCCAGAAAAAAACCCTGAGTTGTGCCTAGCGTTTATCCTAAGATCTTAATGGACTCCATATGAACAACATTACAACTTTATCTCCCAAACACTTACCCTGATAGGATCTTTGCTGAATGCAAATACTATTGCTCTTTTGGGGGCTTTGAAGATAACCATCATTTATGTATGGAGATGATTGTTATAGCAAAATGAACACTTAACACTCAGGTTTTTAGTGCTGTTGTCTTTGTAAATTACAGCCTTAATATTCATGCATTGCATATGGCCAGAGTTATACTTGAAGTAGACCCATTGAAATTGATGGACAAGTTAGTCATGAATAACTTAAGCCCACTGATTTTAGTGAGTATGAGTATGACTTAGTTGGATACATCCCTGAATCATTGCTAGGCCCATGTAGTGGCAATGAACAATGATGCTCTTCATTCTGCTTATGAAGGTGTTCCTGAATATATTGCTTTAAATACAGAGAATACCATCTTTTACACTCATGCCTTAAGAAGAACAAAATGTTAGTTCCAGTGCAAGAAAAAATTATGTTAATAAATGTGTCACAAAGTAGCGTATGGATTACTCAACAGCCATGAATAATATTATAACCTGATATGATACTGCAACTGTAATGACTTTCATAAAAACCTTGTGAATAAATTACTTGCAATTGCTGTTTGGCATATCATTAAGGTTATTCAGTACTGTAGAATTTTGTACTTCAGGGCAGTAGCAGAAATCCTTTCATTCTCAGCCTCTGTATTTAATAAATGTTTCCAGGAGTTGCCACTTCTGTACTAAACTCTAGCACCATAGAAACAAAACATACCTTGCTGTGTGTGTAACAGAATATTTTAGCAGCTGTGGTATATTAGTACATTCACCATTTTTAAATCTTTGAATGTTAATGGTTATAGCACAATATAAACTTAATGTCATAGCTAAGTGCCATGCAGCCTTCAACCAAAATGTCTATAGAAAAAAATGTTGTAAAATGTAGTCATTTTAATACTTCACTTAGTAATCTGTATAATTATGTGAATTTGCAACTAGACTATTCTTGTAGGCTAAAGCAAATTCTTACCAATGCAGTTAAAAAATAAAGCACAAAGAATTTCTTTTCCAGACAAAATATGTGGATGCAGGTAGTATTGGTGGATGTTTCTGGATAGCTTTTAGTATACAGTCAGTTACTGTGGTTCATATTATGACGTTTGATGGTTTCTGGTTCTGGCATTTCTTAAAAACCTGTTGTACACTGACCTCTGCAGGAGAGTGTATATTTACTCTTTTTGAACTGTGCACCCAACAACAATAAAATATAAGAATGCAATAGAGTAAAGTGCACACACAGAATATGCTAAAAGAGCAGGTAAAAAATTGCCAAACTAAAACTACAAGCCAACAGCAGGTCTAAACCTTGTCTAACAAACAAAGTGTTTTCCTCTTGGACAAAGGCTATAAGAAAAACAACTTGATGTTCCTCCCTAGGAAAGGAGTTCTCACGCTTGCGCAGAGCCACTGGGAAAGCTCTACCACATCCTTGTCAAATACACTTTCGATATTAGTGAGATGCAGAAACAATCCCTTCCCCCAATGGACCCAAGCCATTTAGGGCCTTTAAGGGCATAATCAGTACTTCAAACTGGGTATGAAAACTACTGGTAACTGGAAGCCAGTGCAATCACCATAATTGTGAGGTCACATGGTCTAATCTTGTTGGACTACTATTGAAAAGGTGTAATTTCCAAACACTTTTTGAAACCTGTCTCAGAGAAAGTATTTTTTCCTGCTTATTTTGCCAGGGTAGAGGTACAGCTTAGAAGAAATGTATATTGTGGAGAAATGAGGGAGCAGGAGGTTGCACTTACCTTTCTAATGGTATGAGGTTGTCAAGAGGTGTGTGTCTTTATTTTTGTTCTGCTACATATTCAACAGCCGCCCCCCCCCCCCCGAAATATGGGACTCTTGACATACAGGTCTTCTTGCCTGCAGCACTATATAGAATGCACATTGATGTTGTGAGGTCCTACAGGCATTCTAGGAAATGCTGCAGGCAGGAGAGCCTGTGTATGAAGAGCCCTGTACTTTTGTGAGTGGAGGCCATTTTGAAGATGCTGTAGAATAAAACTAAGACCCCGTCCATAGAAATTTTTGTTCTTTTCCTTTTCAGTGGCCATTTCACCCCACCTGCTGAAAAACAGACAGCGAATTATTTGACACAGTGCTAATATTAAGCTTCAATTTGTTTGCTCTCATCTAGTCAATTACCAATGCCAAGCATCGGTTCAGATACATGTGGTCTGTTCCTGCACGGTATTCTGTAATGGCAGCTGGCAAGCTGGCATACTCTGAGATAATACAATAATGATCAAGCCAAAAACCAGCCCTATGTACTTCACTTCAAAAGAAGATATATATTTTCATCTCTATTCTGGCTCTATGTTCATGTGCTTGATCAACCCATTCTGTATATGTGATTGAACATCCCTTTCAAAAAAATCCAACTAAATTCTGCTCACTGTTCAGTAGGGGTGCCACCTTGAATAAAATATTGATCACATGATGCAGTGCACACACATCATCTGAATCGGAATGCCCATCAACTTTAAGGGGCACCAGCCCCTCAAATATTTTATTGTGGGGGCTGAAGCCTCCATAGCTCCTAGGAATTGGCTCCTATGCTGATTAGAGTAGACCCGCTGGTATATATAACTATAATAAACTTTTGGAGCACTCTGAGAACCCTTTTCTCCTGCTGTAGTTCAGCCTCCTCACCCCTCCTGCTTCAGTTCAGGTGGGACGTGGGTGGTGCTGTGACCTAAACTGCCAAGCCTCTTGGGCTTGCCGATTAGAAGGTCGGCGGTTTGAATCCGTGCGACAGGGTGAGCTCCCACTGCTCTGTCCCAGCTTTTGCCAACCTAGCAGTTCGAAGGCACACCAGTACAAGTAGATAAATAGGTACTTCCGGAGGGAAGGTAAACAGTGTTTCTGTGTGCTCTGGCTTCCATCATGGTGTTCTGTTGCACCAGAAGCAGTTTAGCCATGCTAGCCACATGGCTTGGAAAGCTGTCTGTGGACAATATCCACAGTGTGGAATTCTTATATCAATCTTGTAGTGTTCCACATGAAGATGCTTTTACAAGGAATTATCCTGGAATCCTTGTCTTATTTTCTGCATGTGCCATTCTTCCAAATTTTTCGTCTGATACCTGCATACAAGGAACACTAGAATTCTTAAAATTATCTTCACATGGAACACTACAAGATTGAAATAAGAATTCCAAACCGTGGATATTACCAATATAAGAACTGAATAGATTGAATTTCCTGTTCAATCTGCTGGACTTTAATTTCTCAGATTATGTTTCATTTATATGATAAGTTGGTCTATAGAACAATATATTTTGACATGATAAGTTGAATCACATTTAAAAAGAATTTTTTTAGTTACATACAGTCTGTTACGTTGTTTGTGATGTTATCAGTTTTGTATTTATGTGACAAAGGGTTTGGTAGTGTTTTGAATGTGGACAAATGCCAGCTCCCTCAGCCTGAAAAGCGAGATGTCCGTCACAACCCCATAGTCACCTTTGACTGGACTTAACTGCTCAGGGGCCATTACCTTGCCTTTTACCTTTCAGTTCAGGTCACAGAAAGAGAATTTCATGTCTTCTCCTCCTAGCAGCCTCATACCACATTATTCAGGAGGCCCCACCCAAAAAATACTTCTCCAGGGAGGCTTTCTGATTGTCACAGGTAGTAGTGGAGAGAAGAGGAGAACATTCTAAAGTTATTTTAACTTAGGATCCAAGTCTCTGTTATTGGAAAAATGAAAGTAGTTTTCATTTGTCTTGAAAATTATTGGGAAAATGCACAAAATTTTAAAATAGTTTAAAGGAATAAGTAATTCTTTCACACACTGGAATGTGTGTTAGTCTTGTGAAATTGTTTGGCAGCATATATAAAGTATTGGCAGTATGTATAAAGTATGGTTGTTGTTTTTTTGCACAGAACATATTTTAATGTATTTATTGTCACAAGATTTGGTGATGGATTTTTATATAAGGTTACATTTTATGGTGGATGGGTATGTTGGGGGGCTGATAGTGAGGATGACTGAAAATAGAATCTGCACAGTCCATACAGCCAATTTATTCTATGCTGGGATCAAAGTATAGGGTAGTTGGCATCTCAAAGACCCCATCTGTGAACATTTTGGGGGCATTTGCTGGCTGCCCTTGGAGACTGTGCTGGACTACGTGAACATTTTCTCTGCTCTACCAAAATTATTTCCCTGTTTTTCTTGATTACATTCATCTGATGACTAATGCACAACTATAGTTTTAATTTTGAAGTGGTAAATGACTATAGAATCATAGATTTGTAGAGTTGGAAGGGAACCTGAGGGTCATATAGTCCAGCCCCCTGCAATACAGGAATCTCATCTAGATCATATATGGCCACCCAACCTCTGCTTAAAAACTTCCAAGGAAAGTCCACCACCTCTCATGGGAGTCTGTTCCACTGTTGAACAGCACTTACTGTCAGAATGTTCTTGGTGATATTTAGTTGGAATCTTCTTTCCTGCAACTTGATCAATTGGTTTGGGTCCTAATCTCAAGCGCAGAAGAAAGAAAGCTTGCTCCATGTGATATTTGATATTTGAATATGGCTATCATATATCCTCTCGGTCTCCTTACCCAATTCCTTCAACAACCGGAGTTGTCATGATGGGGAATCTACCACCTCATATTTAAATAAGGGAGTCTGCCGTCAGCATATCACTGCATTAATTCTGCTTCCAAATCTTTGCTTGTAATTGGTTTTGCTTTTTATAATCTGCTGTCTTGCACTGAAAAGTAGCAAAATCACTTATTGTTGACACTTTCAAAGAGGATAAAGGCTTTACAACTGTTCCACAGCCTGGCTTCAAAGGTTCATTTCTAGGTTAATAAAATTAAAGTTGCCATCTCAGCTATAGTTTTCCCTGCTTAGCTGCATTTGATAACATCCCATTTCTCAATGCTAGGAATAGGTGCACACAGTCAAGGTAAGCACAAAGCACAGTAAGAATCCTGTGTGTGATACATGCGCCAAGTACTCTTTCACCAATCTTAACCGTTACTAAAGGTCCAGGCTTGTGTGTTTCTAGTTCCTTAAACCTGGGAGCTAAGTGATATTGCCCCATGCCGTGCATTTTGTCATGAGCTGCATTGCAGGGGGTTAGACTAGATCAGTGTTTCCCAGCTGCAGGGCACAGGGCCCGTCGGCAGCATTGGCCCAGGTCTGCACGGCACGGGGAAAATCCACCCTGACGCCTAGCCGAGTGGGGTCGCCTGGTTCTGCTGACTAGCATCTAGTAAATAACTAAGTGTCTACTGAGAAGAAAGCCACACTGAGTTCAGTAGGCCTTACTCCCAGGTAAGGGTGTGTAGGGCTATAGTGTTTTATCTAGGGGCAGCCAGGGCTCCACTTGCATCTGTATGTTTCCCCCTTTGTGTCAAGTAACTTGGGTCAAATAAGTGTTGCTTACTTTTTATAATACAATGGTACCTCGGGTTAAGAACTTAATTTGTTCTGGAGGTCCGTTCTTAACCGGAAACTGTTCTTAACCTGAAGCACCATTTTAGCTAATGGGGCCTCCCGCTGCTGCCGCGCCGCCAGAGAGCACGATTTCTGTTCTCATCCTGAGGCAAAGTTCTTAACTTGAGGAACTATTTCTGGGTTAGAGAAGTCTGTAACCTGAAGCGTTTGTAACCTGAAGTGTCTGTTACCCGAGGTACCACTGTACATGAAAGATGGATCTCCTTCGAGAGGTTCTGGACTCTTCTTCCTTGGAGATTTCTAATGAGAGGTTGGATGGCCATCTGTCATAGATGTTTTAGCTGAGTTTCCTATGTTGTAGGCGGTTGTGCTAGAAAGATGACTCTTGGGGTCCCTTCCAGCTCCATGATTATATGCTATTCTGCTTCAACAATATTTCATTATGTTCCTTTCATTTTGTGTAATTATATTTTTTATAGATTATAAAAATTATAAATAAGACATATTCAATTTGTAAACAAAACATTTAAATAGCTATCTTTCTACTGGTAGGAGGGGGGGTTAAGGATATAGCCAGGATTTTTGCTGGGGGGTAGGTCTTTGTTAGGGGGGAAAGAACCTCAAATTTGTATTGATTTGTATTTGATTTTTACTTATTAGGGTGGGCAGTTGCCCCCCTGCCCCCCGGCTACGCCCATGAGGGGCCACAGGAAGGAAACAAGATCAGAAGGGGGCCATGGTTGGAAAAAAGGTGGGAAATTCGACTCGATGACCCCTGAGAATTCTTCCAACGCTACTGTTCTATGATTCTATGAAATCTTGTATGCTTCTGGTGATGTGCTGTGATTGGCTGCAGGGCTCTTATAAGTCATCTTCTCTGATGTGGTGGGAAAAAAGAGGTGAACATGATGGTAAGGGGGTCCTTTTGGATTCTCTCTTGTCTTCAGTGGGAATACATTAACTGGAGCCAGTTTCCTCTTGTAGCATTATTGGTGGGAGGATGGAGTGACTATGCCCCAGGCACCCACAAAAGTTCTGCTGTGGGTGCCTGGCCTCTGGCACCCTCTGCCCATCACTGCCTTACCTCTGGTGCTCTGGTGGCAACTGGACAGGGGTCTGCACCTCCACTGCGGGGCCTGTGTTCAGGCCTGCTGTGGTTGTGGACATGTGTCTAGGGTGCTTCCGCAGCCGCAGTGGGCCCCAAAAGAGGCCCCATGGCAGAGGCGCAGGTGCTGGCCCAGTCTCCAGAATGTGTGTGCACCCCGCATTGATGTGGGGTCATGATGTTGCGGTGCAACATGCACTGGGCGCCCACGGTCTGGGGGCCAAGTTGGTGCCACTGGGTGGTGGAATTATTTTATATATTTATTCAGTGCTATTTTTCTAGAAAAGGTGGTGCTGGAACTCACCATGAACACCTCCCTTGTTCTCTTATAATGGCAATAGCACTCACCTGAGACATGCTGGAACTCTGGTAAGTTCCGGCTGAAAAAGAGCCCTGTATTTATTGTTGCTCGTTGTGCACTGCCTTGGGATTTTTATTATTTTTTAGCTGATTGGTGACATTTAAAAATGTCAATATAAAATATTGTAGATGTGGTGCAGAGGCTGAAAAAAATAACTGTTTGCATCAGCAAAGATAGAAAAAATACAAACCAGAGACTTTGTCTCACCACTAATTCAGGGAATCATAGAACAGCTTCTTTGTATAATGTTCCCATTTAATTTAAAATACAGTGGTACCTCGCAAGACGAATGCCTCGCAAGACAAAAAACTCGCTAGACGAAAGGTTTTTCCGTTTTCGATTTGCCTCGCAAGACGAATTTCCCCTATGGGCTTGCTTCGCAAGACGAAAACGTCTCGCGACTTTGTTTTCTTTGTCTAAAAACAAAGACATGTTTTGTTTATAAAGTTAATTTATTTTCCCTTCAATTTTTGAACTGCTCTTTACAGTATGTGTGACTTTAAAGAGCAGTTAATAAACTGTTGTTGTACCAAATTTGGCTTTGTTTGGACTTTTTTTGACCATAGGAACGCATTAATTGATTTTCAATGCATTCCTATGGGATTTCGTGCTTCGCAAGACGAAAAATTTGCTAGACGACAAAAATTGCGGAACGAATTAATTTCGTCTTGCGGGGCACCACTGTACAGTGATTATCTGGATGGGATTAGATTGATATTTATTGAATCTCCATTTTTTTTAGTGACCTACTAAAATCTAACTCATATGAGGCTGGAAGTGATTTGAAAAGGATAATGTTAATGAATAACAAATATTTTTCAGTGACTGATTTGAGACAAATTGATCATACGGAGCAGAAGCCGATAATGAGGCAAGTGTGAGAAAATGCATTCAAAAATAAGTACCAGGATCAATAAACATACTCAGTGTGCAATTATAAAAAAAAGTATGAATTAGTATGAGTCAATCTGTGCTGCAAAAAAGCAACTTTTTCTAGAAGTAGGTCCAGGAGAATCAAAGCTGGTTTTGAACTTTATGTAGTGGTACCTCGGGTTACAGATGCTTCAGGTTACAGACTCCGCTAACCCAGAAATAGTACCTCAGGTTAAGAACTTTGCTTCAGGATGAGAACAGAAATTGGGTGGCGGCGGCGCATTGGCAGCGGGAGGCCCCATTAGCTAAAGTGGGACCTCAGGTTAAGAACGGATCTCCAGAACGAGTTAAGTTCTTAACCCGAGGTACTACTTTAATGGAAAGCAGAGGACTAATAGTGTTCACTGCTGTGTAAGAAAATGAGCTTGGAAGTTAGTCTGAGTCTGTTTCTGAAATGGTAGAAGGATTATATTCCTTCACTGCCTTGCAAGAAAATTAGGTTTTGCAGTAGGTCAGTTCAGATTGCTTGTCCTACATAAGTGAGATGAAAGGTCCTTGTTGACAAGACATGACTGTGTTTGAAAACATCCTTCTTAGTGTAATGTAGCAGGTCTGGCTGAAAGGGGGGAAAACATATAAAATTATGCAGCACAGAGGTCACTGAGGACACATGAAAGAGAGAAAGTTAAGATTTGATATTCTCCTTAGTAGTAGATTAAAAACACTTATATAGCAAACTTTTTGAAAACTAAAAAAAAAATCATACAATAAACGTGTCTGATTATTCCAAGAGTTTTGAATTTTTGAGGGTTGCTTCTGTGCACCAGATGTTTAACGTCCAGCATCAGCTGTAAAGGAAAACTGCTTCTTGCATTGATGGGAAGTCCCTGGTCTTTAATAGACCTTTACTGGTTTTCACAGGATTGAAGAAATTATTTCAAGGAATTGGTCTGTGACTGATGCACCTGCATTTATCTTTCTACAAAAAACTGATAAATTAAGCTCTTACATGCTAGAAAAAGGTAAAATTAATAAATATGCAATGGAATCTTACGCCTGTTGCCTTGGAAGTAAGTCCCATTGAGTTCATGTCTAAGTAAACATGCATAGGCTTATGCTCCTTTTTTACAGTGTGGTTTCCGGAATATGTATATGGTCCACAAATGCTTTCATGCTCCTTTTAATGCCATAACAGTTTTTATTTCATTTTCCCATTTGACTGCCATTTTATATTTCCTTTGCAACTTAGAAGATCAGCCAAACGCTTACTTCTATTTAATGTTCAGTCTCTTCTGTTTGCCTTGGGCCTCCCATTCTGAATTCTCTGCAGAAATTAATTTTTTCACATGGAAAAGCATGTACCAATTTCTCCACTGGCCATCTGTGTTCCTATTAGTGGCTGGGGAAGAAAGAAATATATGATTATTTCAAATGAGTGGAGCACTGAAGTATATTACTGTAAAATTTGAACAAGCTAGAAACAAGAATTCAAATACAGAGATCCACAGGCCAAACTTTGACATACAATTACCAATATGGATGATGGCCATATTTTAAAAAATAAAATGAATTTAATGAAAACCTTTATTCAGAGTAACTTTTCATTGCTAGTTGTGACAACAGTGTTTAATTATATATGCAGTATTCATTTTATCACCTGTAATTTGTAGTGTACGGCTTCTCCTGTTGCAAGTTATGGTGCTTCCACAAATTATCTTGCAGTCTTAGGATGTCTCTGCATTTATAAAAAAAAGCCTTGTGAAAGCACTTTAGACCATTGTTGTCCATAAATTTGAGCTTGCTGCTCAAGCTATAGAAGTGTTTTAGAAGTGTAACCCATTGTCTTATTGTTGTTTATCAGTTTATCAATTGTTTACTAAATCTATATCAATATGTGGCAAGGCAATAGATTGTTAAACTGAAGTACCAGTGAAAAGTCAGGCAACAGCAGCTACAGTACAGGATGTATTAAGAAAGCCTATAGACAATTATAGTACACTAACGCATTGGGCAAAAAAACCCCTGCATTGCAGGGAGTTGAACTAGTTGACCCTCATGGTCCCTTCCAACGCTACATTTCTGTGAGTCTATGACTATAAATTACTGGATGAATTTCCCAAGATGTACTATTGCCAGTGTCTAAAGATCTAACTACATGAGACTCTTAGAAGGTCTGTATCTGAGACATGTGCCTACTGAGGAGTCTGAATAGCAATCCCTTATTTTAAGGGATTTCCATGTTTACTAGTTGTAGGAATGGTATCTTGTCTCGATAGTGGACTGAATGAGAGCAAACAAACTGAAACTCAATCCAGATAAGACTGAGAAATTGTTAGTGGGTGGTTTATTTGACCAGATGACTGGGAGGTTGCCTGTTCTAGATGGGGTTACATTTCCTCTGAAGGAGCAGGTTCAAAGCTTGGGGGTACTCCTGGATCCTTTGCTGCCACGGCTCAAGTGGCCTCAGTGGCACAGAGTGCGTTCCATCAGCTTCAGCTGGTGGCCTAGCTGTGCCCTTATCTGGACAAGGATAGCCTAACTACTGTTGCCTATGTATGCTCTGGTAACTTCAGGGTTAGATTACTGCAATGCATTATACACAGGGCTGCCTCTGAAGACAGTTTGGAAACTTCATCTAGTACAGAATTCAGCAGCCAGGTCGCTCGCCGGGGCAAGACAGTTTGAGCATATTACACTTATCTAGGCCCAACTGCACTGGCTACCAAATAGTTTCCAGGCCCAATTCAAAGTGCTGGTTTAGACTAGGGTTACCAGACAACCCCCGGTTCCTGGGGACTGGATTCATGGGGACAGTCCCCGAATTCACCAGTCTGTCCCTGGACAAAATCTGTCCCCGGAATGTCCCCAGATTTTAATTAATGTCCCCGGATTTATGCCTGGGGACTTCCGGCAAGGCAACAGCAGTTCCAGCCAGCCAGTCTGCTGGCGGGCGGGGGGGGGGGCATTTAAACCGAGGCGCCAGCCAGAGAGCTTCCTTCTGGCTCGCTTCCTCGATCCATGCTCACCCCGAACTCATGCAGAGCCGCCCGCAGCAGAAGAGCCCAAGTTGGGGGGCGAGTGAGGTGCTGAGATAGTGAAGAAGAGAAGCATAGAAAAGAGCTGTGCCGCATTGCGAGAGAGATGGAGCACGGTGGTGGCTTCTCACAGGGACAAAGAGGCACAAAAGCGAAGGCTGAGGGGGAAACGGGGGGAGGAAGGCAGGTGGACGGGTGGGCAGGCTCCTTTGCTTTCTCTCTCTCTTCTCTCTCTAACGGCCACTGCAGAGATGGTGAGTTTAACCGGGGGGGGGGGGGAGGCGCTGCGACGCCCCGTGTCCCTGGCAGTGCCACGCTGCCTTCCTGCCAGGAGTGGGGGGTGGGGATTGAAACGTTCTCAGGAGACGGAGCCTCCCTCTGCGCAATCAGCAGCCTTTCGTGTGAAGAGGGCTGTGTGCGAGTCCGCTGTTTGTCCATCTCTGGTAACAAGACGCCACCACCTCCAGTTAAATCTCCATAAAGACTGCACTCACCCTCCAGCGGTCTCCCGGTTATGGGAAGCCAGTGCCTTGTGTGTGTGTTTTAATATGTGTTTTCCCAAGACCAGTGAGCGCCTTTAGTCAATCTCTCTCCCCCCCCCCCCACAACCTCTTTTTTTATGTTTGTGTAGATGGGCTTCTCCGCCTACATTGTGTCGAGGTGCGCACCGAACAACTTCGCCCCCCCCCTAAAAACAGGTCAAGAACCCTGGGCAACCCTTTCCTAAAATAATAAAGCATGAAATTTAAAACAAAAATAAAAAGTGCCCCCAGATTCCTTGAAAAAAATCTGGTAACCATAGTTTAGACCTATAAAGCCTTAAATCTTAAATGGCTCAGGACTGCAATGCTTCAAGGACCACATCTTTCCATATGAACCTACCCAGACCATGAGATCATCTTCTGAGGTCCTTCTTGGTTTGCCCCCTCCATAAGAGGTCTGGAGGGTGGCAATATGAAAACGGACCTTTTCTGCAGTGGCTCCCCGTTTGTGGAATGCTCTCCCGAGGGAGGTTCACTTGGTGCATTCATTATACACCTTTAGGCACCAGGCAAAGGTGTTCCTCTTTAAACAGCCTTTTGCTGATTAACATCTAATGCCCTTTTGAAATGTGTTTGAGGGGAGGTTATTGGGTTGCTTTTGTTTTTATCTTGATTGTGTATTTCATGTTTTTATATTGTGATTTTATCTTGTGAACTGCCCTGAGACCTGTAGGTATTGGGTGTTATATAAATTTAATAATAAATAATAATAACAGGATTGACTATGATGAATAAATCAGGCTGAAGAAAATGGCAGACTGTTCATATTTGTTTTTAAAACAAGACACTAGTTACTTGTTAATGCAAAGGCCTGTAATGTGATTGTTCATTTAGATAAGGGAAAATAGCTTCCAGTGGGAGCAGTTAGAGAAGGGGGCACAAGACTTCACCTCTGCTCAATATTTACAGCATTGCCTCCACAGGGTTTAAAATGCAAATTTAAAATGGGCCGTTAGATGATAGTTGTGTGCATTGCAACCTATAATTTGGCCACAGAAAAATGCATTTTATGTTTGTTCCTACTTGCTTGTTGACCAGATATCCAGTAATTTTAATGTTTTATGTTCCTCTTTTCTCTTCTCTCCCACTTGCAAGGTAAAACATGGGGAAAGGGAAATACAGTTTCCTTTTATCATGAAGTCCATAAATAGGAGTGGTTCAGACGCTTTCTATACTAAGTCAAAAGCTATGGTGAAGTGCAATTAAAGCTGACAGCACACATGAATAATTTAAGTTAAAACACTAGGATGTATAAATTATAACATCTCTAATCACTACAACCTTGGCTCGAACTAAAGAAATTGTCCAGAAATTTTAAGTTACAGAAACAGGGTCAAGTGAAGAGATGAGAGGAGCCCTCAAAGGAAGAAGACTATTCCCAGAGAATGGGATGGCAGCGGGGGAGAATTTACAGCTAAGTCAGTAGACCATGAGACTCTTAACCTCAGTTGTGGGTTTGAGCCCCATGTTGGGCAAAATAATCTCAGGGTTGTGGACGCTGGACAAAGGATTCCTGCATTGCAGGGAGATGGGCCAGATGACCCTTGTGGTTCCTTTCAAGTCTACATTTCTTTGATCTATGACCTGCTTGAGGATCTGATCATTCATTTTTAAATAGTCAGCTTGGTATTAAAACATGGGGGAAATCGTGCCAAACTTTGTGGCATCACTCTTTCCCCACCTCTGTGATGGTAGTGGGGCTACCTCAGAATCTAGGCCAGATCGTGGAGTAGTGGGGGCTCATGAAGCAGTTGGTATTCAGACAATAATGCTTTTTTAAAGTTTCTAAACAGAAGTTGGATGGACATGTGTCATGGATTCTTTAACTGTGATTCTTATATTGTTGAAGGTTGGACTGTATGACCCTTTGGGTCCCTTTGAACACTACAATTCTGTGTTTTTGTTCTATGATTATTACAAGTACAATGGGAGTAAAAAAAATTGCTTGTAAAATTTTTGCGTTGCAAAAAAACTCTTTTCTGTCTTCTTAGCTCTTTTGATTGAGCCAAATTTCTAATCAAGCTGGGGTGGGGGCCTTCTTCCACTGATGGACTCTGTTGGTGATATTCTTAATGTTGTTTGCTAAAATAGAAGTAGAAAAAAGTTCCATACTCTTATTCTGCTAAAGAGCAAGACTTAAGGTGAAATACTAAATTATGAGTTCACAAACATGAAAGTATTTCTATATCCCATAAGATAAAATGTACACTACAGACAAATATTAGGAATGCATTCCTATATTTACTTATAGGCCAAATGCCAATTAAAAGCAAGTGTTACTTAGATGAATTGGCCAAACCCTGTTTGTCGTCTTCAGTTGCCAAACATTTGTAATCCATAGGCTTCATAGCTGGACTAGCTATAAAACTTGTACAACTGCAATATATTTAAATCCCCTTTACAGACTTCCAAGAAAGGATGATAACTATTTTCTAAATAAATAAATAAATAAATAAATAAAGCAAGCAAGCAAGCAAGCAAGCAAGCAAGCAAGCAAGCAAGCAAGCAAATAAATAATACATGATATTGTGTTTAAAGATTGAGCCTTGGCATTTCTTAACAAATTCTGATACTGAGACTTGGTGTGACCAGGCTCAAACGAAGCCCTGGTGTGCAGATGACTACCTCCATAGTTGTCATGAGGATGACTTTTAAACTTTCAGCAGTATGCTTTCCTTTCCCCAAAGCATCTTTAAAGTAGTATGCAGCTAATGACTTGCCCTGATATAATGTTTGCTAAAAGGGTGAGAATGCCAAGTAAACTGCCTCTGCTTCTTCTGTCAGAGGTTGCAGCTTAAATTATTTTTAGCAGGATGCAATTATTTTTGCTAAGCAGACCAGTGCCCCAGAAAGCACATTGCATGATAATCATCTATCTTGTGGCTCAGAATGTAGGTAGAAATCCTTTGTCCTCTTGGGGGTAATTGTTGATTAGAAGCTTGTCATAAATATATATATGAGAAAGTGAGAAGTTAGAAGACACATGCAGCATTAGAAAGCTTTAGCTGGCTACCTCAGAAAGCTTAAGTTAAAACTCTGAACTAGGTTTTAGGTAACAATGACTTTAAAGACTGATGCGCTATATAGTGGTACCTCGGTTTAAGTACTTAATTGGTTCCGGAGGTTCGTTCTTAACCTGAAACTGTTCTTAACCGGAAGCACCACTTTAGCTAATGGGGCCTCCTGCAGCTGCCGTGCCACCGGAGCACAATTTCTGTTCTCATCCTGAAGCAAAGTTCTTAACCCGAGGTACTATTTCTGGGTTAGCGGAGTCTGTAACCTGAACCGTATGTAACCTGAAGCGTATGTAACCCGAGGTACCACTGTATTAAAGTGGTTCTACCTGACCATAAATTGCCAGTGTGTTTCCCTTCTTTATTCTGTTTACAGATTATGATAGCCTAGCTCTGTTTGTTCAACATATTCATGAATACGGGTGGAAGAAGCCCCGTTTGCCATGTTTATTTGAAATTGTTAAACAAGCCTATGTGTATGCAAGCACCCTGCATGGACATGCTCTGTTTATATGTGATCAGGTACTTCTGCCAAATGCAGGGTCCTGAACACACAGAAGCAGGCTGTCTGTGTAGGCTTCATATGGAGTTTCAAATGAACATGTGGCGGTTTAATAGACAGAGTCAGCATATGACATGAATAAGGCTTACATGGTGCTTAGTACAGAACTGTACAGTGTACAGATAAAGTACCCAGATAAAGACTTTCTTTTGAGCATCTGTATTTGTGGCATAAGTCCTATTTTTATTGTGTCTTTTCTTACTGTGATTGTTGATTAGCCTGAATATAATATAAGTTTGCCTTGCTTCATAGCAGCAACTTGATGTGTAAGAATGCTGCCTCTCTTTCCAAGTAGTATGGGTGACATAAAATATGCAAAATTCTCTCTGTGCAGGCTTATTTTCAGTTATGAAATCAGGAAAATGTTTATATTTGCCTTTGAACCTCATGTCAGCCAAATCTTTTCAGCTTGTTTTTAGCTAGAAAAGTGCAGTTGCTTGAAAGAGCAGTAACAATGATTACTTGATCAATGTAGGAAGATGCATTTTCCAAATTCCTAGAAAGACAACCAGCTTATGTTAGCTTTTGCTGTTTCTTCTCAATTCCCATCTCCCAGAAAGAGAATCAATATGGCTTCATAATGGGGCTGCAGTTATTACTTTATTTAGAAGATGGATATTTCCCCTTTTTCATAGTGATTGAAAGTAGCTTCTGAGCATTTAAAAATGTAATTATTAAATAGAATCACACTATTATTAATAAGAGCGCTACTTTGATAATGCAATAAGTGCCTTGGTATGTTTCATATATTTTGAGCTAGATTGCCATTTCTCAAGTTTTATGAAATCATCAAATCTTTCTGCACTATTAGATTTCTGTTCTTCTCTTCCATCCATCCATCCTTCCCCAGGCTAGAGACCTGTTAGGGCATTTCTTCCAGTTCTCTTTCTCACTGTACTGTCCGCTGCTTCTATACCCCGCCCACCAGGAAAGCTGCTTCCTCCACTTTTAGTACCTTCATCCCCAGAATCACAGCGTCCCCTTGGCATCCCCTTGATACAGAGAAAGATCACGATAATCAGAGGTAACTGAATCTGCAGCAGTCAGGGATTCTGCTCATCTCTGTTCATGCATCCTTCGCAATACAATATGACATAACCTCACTCTAATTTCACTCTGTTCAGATAGATAGACTTTCATTATGAAAATAAATAGCTGAAAATGAAAATTATGTGCTTTTGTGTTTGCTGTTAGTACAAGTCAGTCAGGCCTTGAACTTCATGATACGCTCACTGAGCCTGATTAGGCCTATTTAGGTGAGAGTGTGTGTTACAGCAACTGCTGCTTCAGAAAGAAAGGTTGACCTCATAGCAAGTACTCTGCAGCTTTTATGTGCCCAGCATCACCTATTCTTTTGAGGCTCAGATCTTGAGATTCAAGTAGGTAGAGAAGAATTTGGGAGTTAAAAGGATGATACCTTGCAGATCATTGGGTGAATGCCAGTATATAAAGGGACAATATGTTTCAGTGTACTCATGGTGCGTGGCATGCATCAGCATTTTAGTGACAGAACACACACCTTGAGTGATTTAGAAGACTGTTGTGGCCTCTGCATCATCAGCACTTTGGGAGCTTTTTACATATGCCAAAGGTAAAGGGACCCCTGACAGTTAAGTCCAGTCGCGAACGACTCTTGGGTTGCGGCGCTCATCTTGCTTTACAGGCCAAGAAAGCTGGCGTTTGTCCGCTCCGCAGACAGTTTTTCCGGGTCATGAGGCCAGTATGGCTAAGCCACTTCTGGTGAAACGGAACACTGACACCAGAGCAGCTCACGGAAACACCATTTACCTTCCCAACGGAGCGGTACCTATTAATCTACTTTTGCTGTGCTTTCGAACTGCTAGGTTGGCAGGAGCTGGGACTGAGCAACGGGAGCTCACCGCATCGCGGGGATTCAAACCACTGACATTTGATTGGCAAGCCCAAGGCTCAGTAGTTTAGACCACAGTGCCACCCGCGTCCCATACATATGCCAAAGGATGGTTCAAATGTTTCTTCCTCCACATGTATGTCACCACCCATGTGGCCTTTCCCACAACCTATATAGGATCATTGTCTTACCAAATTTAAAGGATTTTTTTGTGGTGTTGGTTTTCTTTGCAAACTTGCTCATGTACTGGTATGTCCTCAATTTCCATAGACTTTATGCAAGGTTATAATTCTATTTAATTGAGAGTGGTGGCTGAGATAGCTGCTTATCTAATTCCCCCTAATTGTAATGTTTCTATAGCTGTCTAATAGAGTTTTTTATGACCATTGTTTCCTTGGTTCCAAGAATATTTGAAACATGCTTATCAATTTAAGTTGTCTTAGGAGAGAATCCTATCAGATACCTTCATATTTGTCATTTATAGGACATTGTTCGCTTACAACACATACAAAGCTGGGAGTACTGTAGTTTGAGCTGAGTTTCTACTGGCTTGTTTGAGATACAGCAGAATACTATTAGATTTTCATTGATTTCTGCTGGAGATAAATTATTTAAGGAATGGAGAAGTGTGCTTGGATACTGTCAGCACTTCATTTAGTCCATATATCAGGTGCTGAAACCTGACCTATTTTGTTATATGAACCTTCACTTGTGCAGTGCTGGGCTTTTTTGGTAATGTTTATAGTGGTTATATTCTGAGAACACTGGAATTTTTGTCCTTTCCATGTTTTTGAAAGCTCATGTTGTAGTGCACCTGCTACCTTGCTACTGCTTCAAGGAGATGTTTCTATTGCAAGTAATTTGTATATGAATCTAATAATACACATTATGCTTTTTGAAATTAATTGTTTTATATGTATGTTTGTCTATACCTATATATATTTATACCTATATCTAACCTCAGCTAAAACCATATAGCTGAGTTCATACAGTTCATACAGTCAAATTTTCCTGTACAGTGGTACCTCGAGCTACAAACCCCTCAGGTTACAAATGCTTCAGGTTACAAACTCTGCTAACCTGGAAGAGTTACCTCGAGTTGAGAACTTTGCCCCAGGATGAGAACGGAAATTGTGTGCTGGTGGCTCAGCAGCAGCAAGAGGCCCCCTTAGCGAAAGCATGCCTCTAGTTAAGAACAGTTTCAGGTTAAAAACGGACCTCCGGAACGAATTAAGTTCGTAACTAGAGGTACCACTGTATTTGAGTACCCCTGTGGTGGATGGGGAGTATTAATGTGAATCAGGCTTGGAAACGGCTGGTAGCTATTCCATTATAATCAAGTGTGCACAGGTTTTGTCTAGAGATATTGGTTATGCAATCAGTTGTAGTTGTCAGCACCCTATCAATATTTCTTGAGGAAAAGGGGGAAACATGCACTGTTGGGTGCTGCTGCTAGAAAGTGCTCTATGCACCTTGAGACAGTGATGCGGAAGCGATCCTTGCCTGACCTTTCCTGAAGGATTGAGTGCCACTGCCTGCAAGCGCTGTGAGTTTGTTCAGGCAGCTGTGTCCTATATTCACCCCTCCTTAGGAGCAGAAAATGCCTAGATGCCAGGAATAGGCTTGCTAGTTTGGCCTTCTTCGCTCAAGGTTCATTGGTCACCTTGGTCATACAGCTGCGCATTTCCCCTTTGGTGGTGGCTAGAGCATTTGCTGAAGCATATTGTGACTACAGTGTTTTCAGGTGCCATATTCACTGAAAAACCTACAGCCCAGTTTGTATTCCACGAAGGCACATGTGTGACCAAGGAGGAGCCTGGAAGGCTTGCGTGCAGAAGATACTTACTGTGTGAATTGGTTCTAAGTTTCATTGATTATATAAACTTGCAGCCATGTTTCTATTTTATGTAAGGAAATGCACATTCTGTATATTAACATAATACAGGAATGGGTTAAATGTTTTTGTCAATCTCTTACAGGCCTTCCATTATAATAATGGTCTTGTAACCAGAATATTTGATTTACACATGATGATAGAATTATTGTTGCATAAAATTTAAAGTAACCTTGTACATAATGGCGAGATTAAAAAAAAAATAGAAAAAGTATTTGGTTATTTCAAATAACTAGCCTTTTTATCACATCCAATAGGGTATGTGTAATTTTATCAATGGTAATTATTTGCAGCTTGTACAGGGATGGCTTTGAAGATTGGCATGCATATTCCAGAAAGAACTAAGCCAAGCGCTTGAAACCAGTGAGGCAGAGTAGCAAGTGAAGAAAAACATGATTGTGTTCTCTCTCTCTCTCTCTCTCTCTCTCTCTCTCTCTCTCGCTCTCTCTCTCTCTCTGTGTGTGTGTGTGTGTGTGTGTGTTGGGGTCCAAAATCTTGAGGGCAATAGCTATTGATTAGAACTTTCTATTGCATTTGTCCCAATAGAGAACTAGCACTACTATATTAATAACAGTTCCCACCGTCTGTAAAATTGTACTGTCCAGAAGTTTAAATATAAAAAAACACAGTGCTGTTTTATTTAAGAGAAGTAAAAAGAAAATATGTTTTAATTTATAGGGTTGCTATAGTTGTTGAGTGATTTTCGATTGACTTGCTTAAGATCCACATTCCGCCTTTGAAATACCAGTAATGTCTGGGAAAGTCCAGACGTATGGCAGCCCTGATTAACCTTACCTATTAAATCAGGGATGGGGAACCTGTGTCCCTCCAGATATTGTTAAGTTCCAACTCCTAACATCCTTTGCCATGGTCCAAACTGAATGAATGCCACAACTTTAGTAGTGTCCAGTGGAGTTACAACTTCTAACTGTTTAAAGCAGGTTAACCCTGCCAAGCTGCCCAGTTTGACAACCAAGGCCATTTCCCCCAGCTGGTGGGTGGTAGGACAGTGTTAAATCCTGCATTGGTTGTACAGCCAAGGCAACAGGTTTTAACACACACACACACACACACACACACACACACACACACACACGGCATCAGCTGATAAGCAGGGGTTAAACTCTGCTCAGTTTGGCAGAATTCTATGCAGATGCCTGCTAAAGCAAATATTGTTCCTTTTAGCAGGGAATTCTGATGCAAACTCATTCCTTTTTCATGATGAGGTTTGCATTGAAATCTTGATTAAATGATGTGCTTTCAAACAAATGAAGGGCTTGCTAAAAAGAAAGATCCTGCCCACCTGTCCCGTCCAATGATCTAGCTGGCTTTTAATATATTCCTGTCTGTTTAACCATGGACACTGTAATGAATTTCTATAGTATTCCATATTTCCAGAACCATTTTTATATTTTGCTTGCTGAGCTGCTTTGGTGTGTTGGTACCCACAATGAGCCCTCAGAGGCAGGTTGGAAATTCATTACAAGTTTTCTTAAAGGAGTAATTCTGTTTTGATACTTTGCAATAGTCTTCTGTTTAAGTGACTTTTTTTATTTCATTAGTCGTTCACCGGCAGTATTAAACTTCTGTCAAAAATAATTGCTTATCTGTCTTTATTCATCCTTTGCGACTGCAGCTGTCTCAATGCAGTACTGATTTGACAGTCAACTTATCTTTTTTCTTTGCACCAGCTTCATGAGAACAGTATCTTTCTATTGCCTGTATGTAATTGTTTAAATTTACCTTGGCTGGTAAAGTATCCTCAGGCAAATAAAAAGCAAAATATTATTCTATGGAAATATTTATGATTGACCAACCAGACCATTCCCCCCCCCAGCTTGTAAAGTAAATATTTTGAAGAATTTTTCTTACACAAAAACAAATATTTACCATTTGCAGTATAGTATAGTATAGTATAGTATAGTATAGTATAGTATAGTATAGTATAGTATAAAAAAGTAATACTGTGCACTTCTCAAAGTATTCTATGCTAATGCTATACATGGTGAGTCTCTTCTAAGGGTGCTGCCTTGTTGATTTCACCCATAGGAGCAATTCCTTTTATATGGGAGTGGTGGGGAAATGAGACAACATGCAGACAATATATGAGTTTATTTACTATAACTAAGGTTTCAAATAGGGTCACAAATGATACACTGGCGGTGTATTTTAATTTATGCATTGGTAATTATTTTGGATTGATTACTTCCACATGCTCTATTGCTCTTGAAAATTATATAGAAGCTTCATATGCCTCAAAATACCGCTACCTGTCTCAGGAGAGGAAATGGAACTTCAGCATTCTTTAATGCTTTACAATGGTATCTTGTCATATTTCAGATATTATGCAAAGTGTTGATTTTTTTAATTATACCAGCTGCCACCAGACTAAATCTTGAATCTTAACACCATCATTCTTTACAGCTTTATTGTTCCTCTGCTACCATTTATTTCACACCTTTATTCGTTTTACACATAGCATATCAAGTATTGGCATGGAACAAAGAGAGGAAGGATTCATACTTAAAAGTTCAAGACAAATAACGTATTAAATATGATTTATAATATAATGTGTTTACTTATAGGTTGACCTCTTCACTCTTCATCAGTTGTCAGCCACTGCTGCCACCACATCTGTCTTCCTTCCGTCTCTTCTTATCCATGCTCATCATCTTCATAGTGTTCCTAATGCAATTCCAAATGCTCTTTGGCCATATAATTATGGACCAATTTGTTTGAAAGGGATGTGCACTAAATGACCACTGGTTGTATTTATATGCCACACTAAACATGGTTTTAACATGGCTTGCACAAGCAGGAATAAATGGCACGCTTCCCTATATCTTTCTCCTTGCATGTGACTGAGACAAGGGTTTGGAAGTCTCTGTGTTTGGTTACTCATGGTTTTTGTTGTTGCATGGACTAACAGTTATAATTTAACTGTGGTTAGTTTAAACCAAGCTGTCTTCAAACTTTGGTTTCTAATGGCTTGTTTAACTAACCATTGATAATATTAATTCTGAGTCTAAACCATAATTCTGAGTCTGGACAACATGGCAAGTAGGGGTTAACCAAAAGCAGAAGTGAGAGATTTTGAATGTCTCCCAGCCATATAGGAGGGTTTCTGTAACAGAGCCTAAGGCACACTGTGGTTGTTCCTGTTCATGCACATCACACTAAACCATATTTTAGCAGGACACATGATAATGGCCATTGAAGATAGGTCAATACTAAGACCACCCACCTTAGTTTATTCCACAATACACACTTTTTTAGGGGATTCGATGCAGATATTTTTCACCTTTTATTTTAATATTATTTTAATATATTTTTATTATTGCACTACAAGTCACTTTAGGGCAAGCAGCTGAGAAATATTAACAAGAGGAATGTAGGAAATATTTTTATGTCAATTGTGTTTTTGAAACACATTTTTACTCAAGTTAAATATATATTTATATATAGGTATGTTCTTAAGGAGAGGAAAATACATGGGCTTATAAGGCTAATTATTCCTGGTTTATTCTTTTGTAGGTTAACTGAACCTTCTGGATATTTAACAGATGGACCAATAAATTATAAATACAAAACTAAATGTACATGGTTAATTGAAGGATAGTAAGTATATATTTTACATTAATATCTTCTGGCAAACCAAGGCTGGGGATTTGGTGGCCCTCCAAATGTTGTTGGACTCCTATAAGTACCAGCCTGCATGGCCAGTTATAAGGGATGATGGGAATTGTAATTGAACAATATCTGGAGGACTGGTTCTCCAACACTGTAATAAACTAGGCTTTTAACTTCACAGCATAGTTTTATGCAAAGAGTATTGTTCTGTGTAACATTTCCCCTTGATAAACAATTACTAATGTTTGCTCTAAAGTTTCACTATCTCCTGGTGAATTTCCAAATCAGGACACTTCCTATTCCAGCTTAATTTTGAAAACGGGAATAGGGAAGCTTTGCATTGAACGTTGAATCAGAAATGCATCATGGACCAGGAGGACTTAACACTAATGTTTGTTGCATGCCTGGGTCCAGCTTGAAGTATGAATGCCATGCCCGCCTCAGGCTTACCTTGCAGCAGAGGCTGGGTAGTCACTTGTCATGTTAAATTTCTTTCAGTTCCCCACAGTTTCTGAAATAGATGCTGTGTTGGGTGTTTTGGGCAATTTTAACATAGTGGACAGTTTCCTAGACCAGGCTGCCGCCACCATGCAATCCTGCAGTTAGAGAACAGGTGGTTGAGAGAGCAAAACAGGTGTCAGTACCAGTGTGCCAGGCCAAGGATGCCAGGTACTGGTGCCAGCTCCATGCATATCCTTAATCTGAAAATGGCTTTTATTGATTTAGCTGCTTCCGAACCACAGTTAATGGATGTGTTACACTTGAAATTTACCATGCACTGAAATTAATATACTTAAAGATGAAAATTGCAATAACTGATTACTCAATTCTAATACTTTTGATTTCTGTTTTGCACGTGCATTTCTCTAGCTTGTTCCAGCAATCCTAGACCTGGTTCAGTATGCCATGGTTTTATGGGAACAAGCTTTTTGCCCCTACACTTCCTCTTCGTTCTCTCCCCATACATTCTCTGCTTGAAATTTGAACCTGGTTACCTGAGAGTAAGCCCTACTGATATCTCTGAGACTTACATTTGAATCGTCATGTATACAATTTTATTATTAGTTTCTTAAATAATAGTTTCCCATAATGTCTGAACTGGGAAGCTATGGTTTTAGGTTTCTCCCTCAGCTATGGATTCATATCCACATTTGGAGGGGGTCTTTGAACCACAGCTAACCAGTTCATGGAAAACTGTGGTTTAAAAAACTAAAATAACTTTTCTGAAGCTAGGTGCAGAAAGTTGAGAAAAAGAGAAATGGGAAGACGGACGTGCTGAGTTGCCCCCAACATGGGGCTGGGCTGGGCTATTGCACATGCATGATGTCACATACATGCTGCTCCCCAACCTGGCCAGGCCAACTTGGCCGGACAGTTTCCCACCTCCTCCATCACCAGCCACCTTTTTTTTCATTCGCTGCCGCAAGGTCAAGGCCACCTCGGCAAGGCCGCCTCCTCCTCCTCCTTGAGGCCCGTCAAGATCGCCAGGCACCTTCCCCCAGGCAATTGTGAAAGGGACGTGCTAGTACAAAGACACTTTGCACTGGTGCATCCCTGGTGGAGATCACCAGAACGGTTTCCTGGTAGGCGCCCTAGAAATCCTGAAAGGGACACGCCAGCGCGAAGACATTTCACACTGGTATGTCCCTGGCGGAGATTGACAGAGCACTTTCCTGGGAGGCACCCTGGCTTGTCAAAGGGTTTCACCAGTGCAAAGACGCTTTGCCCTGGCACAATCTTTTGAGTAGTGCTGTGGAATTGGGCGGTGGGCAGGCTCCTCCTTGATTATATGGGGGCTGGTCCCCTGGCCCCCCCAATGGTGCCCCTGTGGGAGGACGACATACAGCTGCATAGCTTGTTCTCAGGTTGATAAACTCTGATTTACTTAAGATAGTGAACTAACAGCATTTTCTTATATACTTACAAGTAAGATAGGTGTTTACTATTAATCAGTATGTAAATATAATAATTTGAGGTTTATTGATTTTTTTTAAAATGTATTTTGTATTTTTATGTTCTGAATCACCCTAAGATTTACGGATGACGGACAGTATACAAATTTAATTAAAATAAAATAAAATAATAGTAATGCTGTACATACAAAACTGTTGCTTTCATGCACAATTATAAGTAAGAAGGCTTACAGTTGCATTTGAAAATAATACTTGCATTTTTCATACTACTTTATTGCATCCTTATATTTATTTACATTGTATTATAAGCTACGCTATTTCTGAACAGACTATTGCTAACGTTCTTGCTGTTTTTTTCTTCTCTTTTAGTCCTAATTCAGTTTTAAGACTAAGATTTAATCATTTTGCCACAGAATGTAGTTGGGACCATATGTATGTTTACGATGGAGATTCAATATATGCACCTTTAATAGCAGTATTTAGGTAAGTACTTTAGCTTAATAGCTTCTATTACAATTTTATGAAAATCTTTGTGTGAATGGAAATTTAGCATTACAGTTTAAATTTGCTGTAGGACAGGTGGGTGTGGCTTGACCAAAATGGCCTTGCCGGCCAAATGAGGAAGACCGCTGGGCCCAATTAGGCCCGGGGGCTAGTGGTTCTCCACCATGGATTGGCATGTTCAGTTTTTAATCAGTCCTTGAGTGAACCCATGTTCTTAAAAGTTTACCACATTTGACTTTTCTATGCATTCCATCCTGCACAGTTCTTCCAACCCTAAATATAATTATGAACATGGTTATTTTTATTGGTTTCAAGTCAGCTCAGTACATTTTGAAACAAACAGATTGAAACTAAAAGTTCCTTCACTGTTTTTCTATTCTTTCAACATGAACTTGGCTCCAAGCATTTCACACTTAATGTAGGAAAGAGTAAATATTGCTTTCGACATACTTTAATTTATCATGCAATCTTTTCACACCAATAGCTATTTTCATACAAACTAGTATTTTTTGAAATGTTTTGAAGAATTTTCCTAATATAGTATTTCAATTGTAGTGCATAGAAATCTGAGACAGGCTCTTTTAATTAAGAAAAAAGACACAGTCCCATTAAGAATGCATGAATTTCTGTCTTTTTTACACTCTGCTTCAATCAGGGCAATGGAATGAAATTCTGGAATGTTTCCAAATTGTACTGAACACCCACTGAATTATTCACATTCTTATTTTTTTTATTTGCAATGTTACTCGTTATGTAAACCTTCTCATGTTTAATCTTTTGCAGTGGTCTTATAGTTCCTGAAGTACGTGGAAATGAAACTGTACCTGAAGTTGTTACTACTTCAGGATATGCATTGCTACACTTTTTTAGTGATGCTGCTTATAATCTAACAGGATTTAATATTTTTTACTCGTAAGTATCATTTTGTTGTTTATTAATCAGCAGAGATATATTTCTCTTAGTAGATAAGTTTTGGGGCTTACGATATTTGAAGAGGTCGTATGCAAATTGGGAGTTTGGCAAAGAATGGGTTAGAATTCATACAAATTCATATAAAGATGCTCATGAGAAGAAATGCAATCAGAAAGGTTCTTTCAGGAACAACAATTAGTATAAATATTGTGTTCTTCCATGACTGAGTTGTTGTTTTATGAGGCTGTGTGATAATTTATTGTGGAACAAATTAAATCAGGTAGAACAAAAGGATTTTAATATGATATGAACAAATCAGGTCAAGACATTGTATATTAGTAATGTTTGTAGACCTTGAGTAGATAAGACAGCTTGGCTGGAATGGCTTTTAGAATGGGTCCCTTGGCCTAGGGTTGTGAAGGTATGCTACACCCAGCACAGTGCTAGGAGGTTAATGTGAGTGACCTCTTTACATCTGTCTGCAAGGGAAATACATTGCCAGGTATAGCAACTTATCCATGCCAGTCTCCCTAAGCATCTCATAGGAAAACAGGTTAGAACTACTACACTGACTTTAGCTGATGCTGTTTACCAAGGGGGTAAATCAGGTATAGGCAAACTCGGCCCTCCAGATGTTTTGAGACTACAATTCCCATCATGCCTGACCACTGGTCCTGTTAGATGTGAGTTGTAGTCCCAAAACAGCTGGAGGGCCGAGTTTGACTATGTCTGGGGTAAATTCTACTATACTATAGTATAGTGTGTGGGTAAATTCTTGGTAAACCAGTTATCTGCACCATCCTATCAAGTTCTTAGGATAATTTTATCAATCTGTGGTAAAAATATTAAGTGCTTGGTAGTATCCTGCAGTCAGCAAGTGTTACCACCTGGTAAAAATACATCAGCGAGGCCAGGCTCTAAGAAGTGGAGTTTTAGGACCCAGGGGAGTTGGCTGTCATCCCAAGTGGTCCAGAGACAAAAACATGACCCCAAACAGCCAGAAATTGGATTTCAGAGAAGGCAAACAAAGTTCTGAAGGGTCAGAAGCAACGTAGGGCTGCATCTGAAGATAGTTTGGAAATTTCAGCTGATGCAAAATTTGATGCCAGGTTGCTCACCAGGGTAAGACAGTTTGAGGATATTATACCTACTACATTGAATTTGGCCCAGAAAATAATTGGCAACCAAAGTGCTGGTTTTAAGCTATAAAGCCTTAAATGGCTCAGGATCAAAATACCTTAAGGACCGCCTCTCTCCATATGAACCTACCTGGACCCTGCAATCATCATCTGAGGCCCTTCTATATATGGCGCCTCCATGAGAGGTCTGGAGGGTAGCAACACGAGGACAGGCCCTTTCTGCAGCAGCTTCCCATTTGTGCTCTGCCCAGGGAAGTTCATCAGGCGCCTTGAGGCCCCAGGCAAAAACATTTCTCTTTAACCAGGCCTTTGGCTGATTAACATCCTATACCCTTCTAAATGTGTTGCTGGGGGGATGCTATTGTTTTGTTCATGTATTTTGTGTTTTTATCTTGTGAATCACCTGAGAAGGGCAGTGTACCAATTCAGTAAATAAAATAAATAAGAAGCAGGTAGATAATTAAAGACAAACAGAAGTAAAACCTAGCTAAATTCCTGCATCCTAGAGACAGATTGGAGGGACTGAGGAGCAAGCTCTGGTCTTTACAGGGTACGTTGTGCTGGGATTGGCCTTTGAGGTCTATTAATATAGGCTCAGGCTTGATAGTGTCCCTGAAGTCTATATGCAGCCCTGGTCTTGGAATAGATTTGTTCTTTTTACCAAACTGAGAAGATTACTCTTATTAGTAAGATATTAATAGTCTGGCTCTTTGCACATTACACATACATTATTTTATCCCTTTCATTCCTTGATCAATAAATATAATAATCATATTTTGAGGGATAGTGTAAGGCTAGCATTAAAATGTTATGACATTAAGAACTCATTGAATATTATAAATTTCCTGCATGGAAACTATCAAAAGAAAAATACTGCAAATAATTGTTTCACTTGCAATGAAGCTGAAATCCATGTCATGTTCGTTTTCAGCTGAAAGAAAAGTGTATTTTGCGTCCATTGTTTTCTTGGCTTGCCACTTGCTTATTCAGATTTGCCCCTCTAGGTCTAACTTTATAACAGTATAATAAGATACTAGACTGGAAATATAAAAACATAACCTCTTGAATGACCTCTTGATATTTTGCTTATCATAGTATAATTTGTTTCTAATTCTGATTTTGCCGTTTGAATGGCTCATCAGATAGCTCCATTTGACTTCCGTGAGATAACACTGATGTAAGAAGTTTGAAGGTTACAGCTAGAAACCATTTTCTTATCTCTTTCATGAAATGATTTCCCCCCCCCCAATTATATTAAAGTATAAATAAAGACCTGAAAATCAGCGTGTCATTTCTCCATTTCCTTTCTTTCTTCTGATCTTCTTTATTACAGAATAAATTCATGTCCCAATAATTGCTCAGGGCATGGAAAGTGTACAACTAGTAGCTCCATTCCAAGCCAGGTGTATTGTGAATGTGACAAATACTGGAAGGGAGAATCCTGCGATATTCCTTACTGTAAAGCTAATTGTGGAAGTCCGGATCATGGCTACTGTGATTTGACCGGAGAGAAACTCTGTGTGTGCAATGACAGCTGGCAAGGTGAGTTGGAAAAATCTTTCCTGAAAGCTGCTGCCCTACTTGAAATGTCCAGAGCGTCCATTATTTATTTATTTTCCAAATTATTGCTACCTGCACTTAGGCGAGAACTCAGAATGACATCTTATTCATCCTCTGTCATTCAAATAAAGCAAGAGCCTCTGGATTAAGGACTTGTCCCTTAGCCTCAAGATGGATCAGGTTAAACATTTAAATAGATTTCCTACAGCTTGTTGCTTGAGCAATCCAACTTACTTTAACCTGGGACACCTCCTATTTTATATGCAACTATTTTAATGGCACCTTTGGAATATATTAAGTACACCAGTTTTCTGTTTTTTCTTCAGACTAATAAACACACCAGTGGCTTTTAACATGCACTCTCTCCCCACATAATTAGGGTCATTTACTCATTGAGCATGTTTCTGCACATTCCCTACCATAGAGTATCACTTAATTGACAGGTGTCCTTCAGCCATATTTTATTTACATGGATAATGCCTTAGCCATTCTCTCTTGGACTCTTTTATACTGTTTGAAGCCTGAGTTTATGAGTAACTATGAACAGTCAGGAAATGTCATGGTAAGCAGAAGCTCCCAGGCTGTGGAGCAGTAGCTGCATTTGACAGGTGAACCTACTTAACTGCAGTGTTAGGAGCTAATATTTTGATGTTGAAATGATATGAAGGTAGTGGTTGGGAAACCATTTCTTAAGATACTCTCACTTGATCTTGAAGGTTGAGTGTTAGTTGTTACAATCACAGATATTTCCTTTCTGTGTGCGGTGCTCAAGAGAGTGGCAGCTATCTAGGTGTGCTTGGATGAAATAGATTATCTAGACTGAATTCATTCTGAGTTTAGGTTGGTGTTTGGAAACCTTGATGTATAACTTTGGATGTTCTCAAGCATGATACCTTGTTAGGCCTGCCTTGCAGGTCTGGGTTGGAAGCCATGGTGATACAGTGGTTCCACTTGTTACCTGTAGGGATGGTTTCAAAAAGTAGTGTTGGGGGATTTCTGCTTCAGCCAGTAGACTTTGAGTTTTTGAGTTCCTGCAGAGTTCCATCTTATCCTTCAGGTTCTTTAACATCAATATGAAGTTGCTGGGTGAGGTCATTGGGGCATTTGGAGATGGATGTCGTTAGTCTCCTTGTCAGCTGTATAAGGTGAAGCTGTGAAGGTGCTGAACTGCTATCTGGGCTTGGTAACAAACCTTTTAGTACAGGATATAAAGAGGATATTTGGTACTATACTGTGTTTTTCTGAGCAATTGTGACATCTGGTGGATAGTTTGGAATGAGCATCTAGTATAGTAAACAGAATTATGAAAGAAAATAAAATTAGTATTCAGGCACCTTCTAAAAAGTTCGTTTAAAAGCAAAAAATATTTCTGATATGGTAGCTCAGTATTCACTGTAATATTGTCCTTTCAAGGTTTTTGTATAGATACTTAGTAATCCCTAGCTTACTATATCTAACATGCATTAGAATAGCAATACTAAAGATGGGATATACAGAAAGAATAGAAAGAAATGTAGCTTTTTGCTTTTCAGCCATCCTCTGCATGTCTTCCCCTATCTGTACTAAAAAAAACAGCAAAAAGCTTGCGGATAAGAAATCCAAATACTTGCACTCAAGTATTTGTAGTGCTTTCCCTACTACTGTCTCTGAATTCCATAGGAGCAACTCAGACATAAAATTATATCTACTTCTTATAGTAGATTGACCATAATTAATACCACATATTGTCAATCTTTTCTCCTTTTCTTTTCTTTTCTTTTCTTTTCTTTTCTTTTCTTTTCTTTTCTTTTTTTGACCCTTGGGTACATTTGGTATTCTGGGAGTATGCAATGGGACAATACTATCTATACTCCCTCCCTCTCTCAGATTTCTCCCCCTTCCTTCCAGCTGCTCCCATGTCAATTTTTATGTACATTTCAGATCTGAACTGCTGATCTGAACCTTGAAAAGCACACGGAGCTGAAAAAGGATGTGGGCAAGAGTGGTGTTCTTCCAACTCTTCCCTTCAGAACTGTATATTTTCCATGGGGGAAAAAAGTAACCATCCTCAAGACAAAGGGAGTAGTGGATGGTGGGGGTGGGAAGTGGAGCTCAGAGGCTTTGCAGATACCAGAGCGACATTATAAAAACTTGCTGGTCTAGGTCATTCTAGTCTAGAATCCTTTTCTTCCTGTGGTCAACTGGATGCCTATGGGAAGTCTGAGCAGGAATGTCCTTAAGAGCACCACTACACCCATAGTAACCATAATGTCAACTTTGGAGCTAGGCAATTTACAAAGACTACAAGCTATTAGGTGTGTCATCTGTAGTTCCCTTCTTTTGTACTGAGTTTTGTGATGGGTGTACAGACTCTTATCTGCTATTTCCTAGGCTCTAGATTCAAGAACTGCTGTAGGGTCAAGTGCTAATGTTTCATTGGAATATTCAAATTTTATTGGATTGTGATTGTATAGGAAATGATGTTGTGATTGACTAGAAATCTGCATGTATTAAGAATTCTGCTTTTTCAGGCCCTGTGTTATCATAAAATAAAATAGTGGTCAGAAACCTCTGGCCTCACAGACCAAAGTAGGCCATTTTCACCAAAGCACAACTACCTGCCTTACAGCTGATACCATACATAATTTCAGTTTTAGGGCTGGTAAACACAGGGGTCCTTAAAGTACTCTCCTGATTTTTCCTTGGTAAGCAGGGCTTGCTCACAGCACTAACTACCTCCATTAAATCAGTCCATTTTCAGGCATAGTTGGGATTCTGACTGCTTCTGCAATTGGACACTTTTCCTTTGCAAACAGTTTTGCTATTCACCAGAGGAAAAATGTCCATTTGCAGGTGTAGTTTGAATTCAAATCTCACCTACAAATAGCAAAAGCCAGGTTTGCTATCTGTATTTATCAACTAATTTGTGCTGACAGTATGCTGCTTTGAAGTGGCCCATGGAGCCATGCTTTCTGGTTCTTGGAAGGAAAAATATTTCCCATCCCTGGCATGAAATCGTGACACAGCTGAGGGGATCTCCTTTTACATTCATCTCACCATTCTTTAGTTGGCCTGTGAAGATAAGGAGCTGTCCAAAGTACTGGAACGTGAAAATTACTTTTAACACAGATACACACCTATATAGCTATATGCATTCTTAGCTCTAATGGTCTCTGAAGTTAAGTATGACACCAGGGTAACTAATTTTTAACTTCAGACACTGGTTGTTTTAAATGGCTGTGTGGGGATTTGTGGGGCTGTGTGGGGATTTAATCCCTGGTATGACATGCGGGTGGCTTTGTGGGTTAAACCACAGAGCCTAGGACTTGCCGATCAGAAGGTCGGAGGTTCGGACCCCCACGACGGGGTGAGCTCCTATTGCTCGGTCCCTGCTCCTGCCGACCTAGCAGTTCGAAAGCACGTCAAAATGCAAGTAGATAAATAGGTACCGATCTGGCGGGAAGGTAAACGGCGTTTCAGTGCACTGCTCTGGTTCGCCAGAAGCGGCTTAGTCATGCTGGCCACATGACCCGGAAGCTGTACGCCGGCTCCCTTGGCCAATAAAGCGAGATGAGCGCCGTAACCCCAGAGTCGGCCACGACGGGACCTAATGGTCAGGGGTCCCTTTACCTTTACGACATGTCCTAGTCTGATGCTCGATAACACAGTGGTTCCCAACTGGGATCCGTGGACCCGAGGAGTCCGCATAATGCACCCAGGAGGTCCGTGGCACCATTCACATAACTAAATCTATCATAAGAGATATTGAAAGTTTCAAAATTGGAGGGTCCATGGCATGGCTTTTGAAAAACAGGGGGTTTATATTACTTAGCTAATTGGGAACCACTGCTGTAACACACTACATCAGTTTTTCCCCTGCTACCTCTGGTTTTTTCCCTGCTATGGAAGAAAAAACTGTAAAAACTATAGCAGTTTAATGATACACCGTTTGTTGAAATATGCTACAAAAGTATATATAAAAGTATGTTAATAGTGAGCTTAGATTTTATGTGGATAGCTTTCTGTTTCTGCAGAGGCATAGCTGAGATATCAAATGAAAGATTTCTCAAACACATAGACTTTCCTCCCAAAGAAGTATAGAACTAGGGGTCAAATGGCTAAATCCGTTTCTGGAAAACTTCAGAAGACACTACATTTCTAGCATCTACAGGAAAGTGAAGTAACAAAAAGCCAGCTTGTAAAAGTCAGATTGCCTACAGCTCCCACTTGTCAGTCTTTACCTGTAGGTGAATTTCAAAGAAAGCAGATCTGTTGTTTGTTTCACCTTCAGCTATAAGTGGACATGGTGACATATTCAGTTCAAAGTGCTCACATTCTGAAGGTAAGTGACATTTAGTGGGAGAATGGAAGGAAATCATCTTTTCTCTTTTCCCTTTCATCCTTTAGTTCTTATTTGCCCTATTGTTCTCTCTAAACTATATTTGTTGTTCTGTATTTGAACAAGAGTTATGCTTGCAGCACTCAGAATTGCTTCATCAAGAACAGAAGTTATACATGTGCTAGGAAAACATCAGGTAAAATATTCCTGAAATAAATTTTAGTAGCCTCTTTTAGGCATTTTTGTTGATGTAGGTTTTTGAATGGCTTCTAGGCAATTCCCATGAGGTGTCCAACTAATGTAGCACTTCACTTAATACAAAAGCCTGCTCATTTCTGTAGATTGGACCACCAGCTACACATGTAGAGAAACCAAGGATCCAAGCAAATTATTTAGGTGCACCCAGGGACTTTCTTGGGCACATAGAACTAGCTGTAGGGTTATTTTGATCCCAGCAAGGCGTTTTCCAGCATGAGAACAATCAGCAGCATGGTAGAGCCTTTAAGGAGTTTATCATTCTAACACATGACACACAGCAGAAATCTCTGGTGTTTTATCCTAATGATGCCAGCCAGCAAGAAATACCTGCGGCTTAATCACCCTCCGGGACGTAGAGGGCATCCCCTAAAACTCGAGAGAGAGCAGCAAGCACATGTAGATTAAAACTATTGCAGGTAAAGGTGCAATCAGCTGCATCACACAGATGTACAGGCTCCAGGAAATGAAAAGCCAAGCTGTTCATAAATGCCTGACACATATGTTAGTTAATAATACTGTTACTCTTGTACAGCCAATGGGTTTTCTGGAAGTACCAAATATATTCTTCTTAAAAAATACAACACATAAATGATTTTTAAAAATGGACAACAATTGCTAAAGAGTTAGTTGATTATCTGGGGCCAAACTATACATTGGTGTCAGTAAAAAACATGGTGGAGCCAGCCAGATGCACAGTTTGCATCTGGACAGTCTGCACAACTTAACTCTGCTCATTTTGCCTTTATGCTGTCCACTATGTGAGGCTGCAGACACTACAGTGTAACAGTGGTGAATAGATTCCTAGTGCACCATGAACAACTCTTTTACAGAAAATACCTCTCATTCTAACCAATTACAATATCTATTTCCATTTAAGTTTTGGGATGCACACACTTTGTTGTTGTTGTTTAGTCGTTCAGTCGTGTCCAACTCTTCGTGACCCCATGGACCAGAGCATGCCAGGCACTCCTGTCTTCCACTGCCTCCCACAGTTTGGTCAAACTCATGCTGGTAGCTTCGAGAACACTGTCCAACCATCTCGTCCTCTGTCGTCCCCTTCTCCTTGAGCCCTCAATCTTTCCCAACATCAGGGTCTTTTCCAGGGAGCAGTTTAAAGTGGATTCAGTGCACCCCATGGGTTCATGGGCTTTCCTTTTTTTGTGTCATCTCCATTCAAGTAATAATAATAATAATAATAATAATAATAATAATAATAATAATAATAATATAATATTATTTATACCCCGACCATCTGGGTGGCTCCCAACAGAATAAAACATCAAACATTAAAAACTTCCCTAAACAGAGCTGCCTATTTCCTTGACATCTGATGGGAGGGCGTTCCACAGGGCAGGCGCCACCACCGAGAAGGCCCTCTGGCAGCCTACACTTTCCCCCCTTTAAATTTGTTTTTCTTGACTGGTGGAGTGTGGGTGCATTAAATCACACTGTGTTTTGTTTTGTTACATATAGGCCAATGTTTTCATGGGTGCTATCTTTCACCACAACTCCCAGTTCTGCTTGCTCAATGCCTGAGCACAGCCTAGCTATTCTGTTTTCTTCCGCTCAAAGGAAAGAACATAGTGTCCAGTGCCCCTGGTTGTTGCTGGATGCAATTTCTCACCATTGTTAATTTTTTTAAAACAACTGCAGACCTGCTCTTGTCGAAAATGGCTGCATTAAAATAAAAATAGAACTAGTCCTCACAGCTAATAGTAGGCAGGAAAGGAAAAGGGGCAAGAAAAAGAAAAAACACTTTCTATAATCCCACCTGCAGTTGCTCTTCCCCACCGTGCCTTGGCCATGTATGGTTATTCTCCAACCAACACAATGACCTTTTACAATGACCAACCAACACAATGACCTTGGTGGGGGAAGAGTCAGGAGATTTGTTGTTCCTCTATCTACCTCACCATTCTTTGTCCTTGGCAAGGCATTTCTTGATGAGCTGCTGGCTCTCTACCTGGTGTGGTCAGGCATGGTGTATGTATGTTTCTGTGTGTAAATTTCATGTATTTCAGTTTTTGTTTTTATTTTTAAATCAGCCCTTTTGTCTACTATGAAACATAATTGAAAATTTAACTGTGGTGATAGTTCATACCGTATTTTTCGCACCATAGGACGCACTTTTTCCCTCCCAAAAAGCAAGGGAAAATGTGTGTGCGTCCTATGGAGCGAATGCAGGCTTTCGCTGAAGCCTGGAGAGTGAGAGGGGTCGGCGCGCACCGACCCCTCTCGCTCTCCAGGCTTCAGGAAGCTATCCGCTAGCCGTGAGAGACCCAGCTCTCCCACGGCTAGCGGACCGCTGCGCTAATCCAGAAGCTTGGGGTGTGCGGAGCACAGCGCGCCCCAAGCTTCTGGGTGCCGGCAAGGTCTCGCTAGCCCTGGGAGAGCCCCGCGACGTTGCGTGGCTCTCCCAGGGCTAGCGAAGCGCCGCGCTAATCCCGAAGCTTGGGGCTTCGGGATTAGCGCTCCGCTCAGCCTGCTTCCCGGAGCGCCAGGCGCCCTGAAAGCAGAGCTCCAGGCGCTTCGGGAACACATCCGCAGCATGGGGAGCCTTGCAGGAATTCCCCACAGGGCTCCCCACGCTGCGGATAGCAGCCTGCTGCCTGGCGGGTGGGGCGCCCTGAAGCAGAGCGCCCCTCGCGCCAGGCAGACATCCGCAGAGTGGGGAGGCTTGCAGGAGTTCCCCACAGGGCTCCCCACGCTGCGGATAGCAGCCTGCTGCCTGGCGGGTGGGGCGCCCTGAAGCAGAGCGCCCCTCGCGCCAGGCATACATCCGCAGAGTGGGGAGCCTTGCAGGAGTTCCCGACAAGGCTCCCCACGCTGCGGATAGCAGCCTGCTGCCTGGCGGGTGGGGCGCCCTGAAGCAGAGCGCCCCTCGCGCCAGGCAGACATCCGCAGAGTGGGGAGGCTTGCAGGAGTTCCCGACAAGGCTCCCCACGCTGCGGATAGCAGCCTGCTGCCTGGCGGGTGGGGCGCCCTGAAGCAGAGCGCCCCTCGCGCCAGGCAGACATCCGCAGAGTGGGGAGGCTTGCAGGAGTTCCCGACAAGGCTCCCCACGCTGCGGATAGCAGCCTGCTGCCTGGCGGGTGGGGCGCCCTGAAGCAGAGCGCCCCTCGCGCCAGGCATACATCCGCAGAGTGGGGAACCTTGCAGGAGTTCCCCACAGGGCTCCCCACGCTGCAGATAGCAGCCTGCTGCCTGGCGGGTGGGGCGCCCTGAAGCAGAGCGCCCCTCGCGCCAGGCATACATCCGCAGAGTGGGGAACCTTGCAGGAGTTCCCCACAGGGCTCCCCACGCTGCGGATAGCAGCCTGCTGCCTGGCGGGTGGGGCGCCCTGAAGCAGAGCTCCCCGCCCGCCAGACAGACATCGGCCAGCCCCACAAGCTTGGGGGACAGCAGGGAGGCGTAGCGCCACTATCCCGCTGTTCCTCAACCTGGTTCGGTTTCCCTGACCTGCTTTTGGGGGGGGAAATAAAGGGGAAAATTTTTTCCTTTATTTCCCCCCCAAAAAACTAGGTGCGTCCTATGGTCCGGTGCGTCCAATCGTGCGAAAAATACGGTAATTGTGCTATTCCATGGGCCTTAAAAAAAAAGTTTGCGTGCATAGGTAAACAAATCCTGTTTGCATACCCACAACAGACTTCAGGTTTCCTGAACTTCCAGAGGTCATGGAAATAGTAATTGAGGGATGGGACTACATCGCACAGTGTAAATGCATCTCATTAAGCACTGCCTGCTTGGATCTGTGGATGGGAAACACTGAGATAGATTTTAATTGAAAGAGCTCATGTGTGAATAAAAGTGAACAAAAACACACATGGAAAAACTGGATCTATGTAACCCATGCACATATTAACACCCTGTTGTGTACACAACCTTTTACTCTACTTCATATATTTTAATTCACACATATTTCAGTGAATTTTCCCCACACAAAACATGATTTCGCTTTTTTCAGATAAATGGTAAAGTTCAATATTTTTCACAATTACTCTAAATGTTTTATGCCATGTCAAAGTAGTATCAGACACTGGCACTATGTGTGTCTTGAATATTTTTATGGCTTGCTTATTTAAAATTTGTTACACAAAAAAGTAAAAACGTGTTTATTTAACTTGGTATGTTTCAGTGCTTTGTATATATTTTACCACTTGGTGTCACTGTTTTTCCAAAAATACCCCTTCCATAAGTTAAAACTAATATACATTTGGTTTTAAACATATTAAAAAAAAGTAAGGGGACAACTTGCAATTTTAAAAACCAGGATTTAATTTGTAAACCAAAGAATGTAATCAGTCTGTTAAGAATAATTGCTTACATGTTGATTCATGTAACTGTTGGTTGTGTGTATAGCTCAGGAACTTTAAATAAATAAAATGCTTGGTGTTGCTGAAATGTGACAGCTATAACTCATAGTAGTCTTAAATCTGATTGAAGAACTTAGATTGTGTTTAGGGTTCTGATGAGATGAAGAGATGAAGATCTATTCATTATCCTTTATTAAAGTAGAAATATAGGTATGATATAAGATCATGAACTGAACTGAATGTCAAAGGCAGATCCATTCAGCTTGTAATGGTCTTAGGATAGTGTTTGGGTAGCAGAACCATTTTAATAGTGTATTTCATTTTATTATTATTATTATTATTATTATTATTATTATTATTATTATTCTAAATGAGTAGCAAGTGTATTGAAGTAATTTCAAATGTGTCACCACAAGTTATATCAAAGTTTCTGTTCAATTCTCAGCAAGCTAATGAATTTTAGTTTATAGCCAAATCTTTTAAAGTTTGTTCAGATTTTCTTTTAGAACAAAGACTAATATGCCCAAAGACATTGAAAAAGAAGTATTTTGCTGGAAAAAAACCCCTAAATAAATGGGACTGTTTCATTTTTGCTTGCCATCATACCTAACCTATTTTTTAAGAAAGCATATAAACGTCACACTACTATATTCCTAAAAGTCTGGTCCTATGTAAACCTTTGTTTAAAAATCATACGGCCTTCTGCAATGACTGTCCACTTATCTTTATCTCTTTACATTATTTATCTCTCTTCCCTCTCTACCCAACTACTAAAACCATTTTACAATATTTTACTTTTGTATGGATGGTTCTTCAGTGAATCTGTAGAGTAGTTTCTACAATGAACGTTGCTTTTGTCAGCATAGTTTTTCCATCTAACCTTCACATAATTTTAACACTTTTGCCTAGGAGGCTGTACAGCTCAGGTGTAACTATTTCTCCTTATTTTTATTTTTTTAATACACAGGTCCTGATTGTTCTTTGAATGTTCCTTCAACGGAGTCATACTGGATTCTACCTAATGTGAAGCCATTTAGTCCATCTGTAAGCCGAGCTTCACATAAAGCAGTTCTACATGGAAAGTTTATGTGGGTGTTTGGGGGATATGCATTTAACTACAGCACATTCCAAATGATATTAAAGTAAGTAATTTCCTTGGCCTTTCATTACTGTTTTGTGTGAATTTATTGTTATTTAATAAATAGCATTTACCCTATACATCACCCACACTAGCGTAAATCAACCTAAACTTTAGGGCTGTCTTGTCCGAAGGATTCTAAACTTTGTAGCATTACCCCTGGACGTTTTGCTGCTCAGGAAAAAGAGGGAGTATGTTCTAGCATACATATTATGGTTTTCACACTGATAACTTTCAAATAGACTAGGAATCGAGATGAAGACATTGTCTATTGAAAAGAAAACTACTGTGAGAACACTTTCGCTACTTGTATTATCTGTTTTATACAAAGGGAATTAAGTTCCATTCACCCCAGTCTCTGGTTATTGTCCTCTTGAATTATAGTTCATTATTTCACCTTAGTAATATTCTTAGAGTTAAATGAAGTGAAATATAGCCGATCAAGTGGCTCATAGAATTCAAAATACAATCTTATGATTAGAATACATCTGTATTTTTAATATTTTAAAATTAGTTTTCAAATATAACCCCAATAATAGCCCAATTATAACAATTAATTCCCAAATTATATAGTTATGATGACTAAACTGAAAACAATAATTTTGTTTCCAAAATTTATAGACTTAGAATTCCCTTGGTTGACACATTTATTTATTTATTTATTTATTTATATTTATTTTTACCCTTTTTAGTTATAATTTGGAAAGCAGCATCTGGAATGTAGTACCGGTATCGAAAGGACCTCTTCAGAGATATGGACACACTATTGCTTTATATCAGGTTTGGCTCATCTAGGGTAATATTTAACTTTATAAATTTCTGAGCTTTTGAACACCTTTATTGAAGTTATTTCATAACCATGCTTTAAATTCCATTCTTTACAGACAATTGATCTTTTTGGTCTATGTGGTCTTGTCAGTTCATTCTTTGAATGTTCTATTCTTTTTGGTAGTTTCCTACACACTTCAGAATTCTGAGTAAAGAATTATTTTATCCTATTTTGCCGTAAATCACCATATTGTAAAAACCAGACGAAACCAAACCTTAGGTTATGAATTAAGCTTTTATGTCCCAAACTGTTGCTGCCTGCCTTCAACTTGTGAGCTGAGCCCAAACCCAGTCTGCTGACTTTTAATTGAGAACATAAAACTGTATTTCAGATAGCTGCAATTGTACTGTTTCCAGCACATCAGTTGGGGTAAGGGAATCATTCCCAACAGCGACTAGCCATGCATGGAAATACAAAACAATTTGGTTTTGAAGCTCCACTTGGACTATGACTTCAAAGTTGTATGTTTTGCATTTGTGATTTACACTAGTTGAGCCGAAGGGCTAGTTTCTGCTTTCTTCTTAAAGAGGAAAAATATGTTTGTTAGAATTATTTTGTTTGGCTGTGTAGTAGTTAAGGTTGTAAAGTGGGCATCTATTTGGTAGGTACAGTTCTGAACTCGATCCTGTTTTTGAATATCAAACAAAAGCTTCCAAAAAATAGGAAGAATGATCACAAGGCTGTGGAAGGATAAATTAGATGATTATTTTAAAGCACTTTTCAAATTATTGTTCCATCCTGCAGATATTTAATTTCATTGCTGTAGTTTAGGTTGTAATGTTATGCAGGAATAACTGATCATCTTAAGTGACAGTTCGTTTAAAAACGTTTTAGACTGTGATCCTAAAACTACTGTCACAGCAAAAACATTTATTTCAATAAAACTTGCCTGTATGGTGCTTTGAGACTCAGGGTATTACTTTCATTCCTTTGCTATTCATCAGTACAAGGTCTACTGAGCACAGTGGAAGGAAGAGAAAATTATCTAATTGATAAGTTTGTCTCCCTGTATTAATTTGGTGTCTGTGCAGTTTCCACACAATGATTCTGAGAGTCGCTGACATTCTGCGAAACTCATCTCCCCATCCCCACCCCCACCCCCAATCTTTCATTTTGTTTAAGGAAAGCAACAGATGCAGAGGTAGGAATATTTATTAGATGGCTCCTGGTTTAATATCATTTTTGGAGTTTTAGGCCAGTCACTTCTCTCTCTCTCTCTCTCTCTCTCTCTCTCTCTCTCTCTCTCTCTCTCTCTCTCTCTGTGTGTGTGTGTGTGTGTGTGTGTGTATTCTGACGTGCTTGTAATCCAGACATGATATTCATATGGCAGTTGTGTCTATAATAAAAGGAAACTATTTAAATCTGTACCTGATTATTGTGTTTTGCAATAATCTAGATTGAGATTGTGTGGGAGAAGTGAAAATGATTTTAAAAGCATGTAATGGAAACAAGAAAATGTTATAACAGTCTATAATTGAAGTGGAAATGTTCTGCTCTGAGTTATGCCCTTCACTCAAAGCAGGCAGCATACTTAAAAGCCAGGCTGCTGATGGAATGTAGGTGAGAAAAGAAGTGGTTAATGAAATGGTGCCAGGATGGCCATGGAAAACTTTACAGGACAGAAGAAGTTGAATGGCTTGGCTTCAGTGAGAGGCAGGAGTAGACTCAGGCCTGCTTAGAGTCAGAATTGCTAAACAATGTGACAAGAGTAATAGGAAGGCTGAGAAACAGGGTAGCTGAGAAAACAGCAGGTGGTGCAGGCACCATGAATTAAAAGAAGAGAGTGGCAAAGCAGAATATGGGCCTGTGGCCAGTAGAGGCTATATACATGGATTATAGGAAGGAAGTGGTCAGGCAAGGAATGATGAAATACTGTAAGCAGTAAGTCAGGAAGCTCATAGGTTTGTACAGTCTTCATCACTGGAATTACCTACATCTTTGAATTGCAGTGAAAGGCAAATTCTTCAAGGCATGCCTTTTTACTGTAATCCAGCATTTCGACAAGGGAAACGTAGCTGGTTAAATTGTCGTTTCTATCCATCTTTTAGGAAGAGACAGATTTTTGATGGATCTGGCCCTGGAAATACGTTCAGGGTTGGTAGACATGAATGGCTGTGTGGAGATAGAAAAGTTTAATTTCAGACACTGACAGGAAGAGCCCAGGCTGAGTCACTTCATGCAGGCCTCTTCCTCGCTCTTTCAGATCCATAGCCCACACATGTGACATTGTTGTTCTGCAGTACAGTAGTACATTCTACAGTTTGTAGCTTTGGGAGGAAATGTAAAAGAGCAATTGATAATCACTTATGACCTCTCTTGGTAATTAAAGGAACAATTAAGTCATGCTGAGATTTGAATAGCAGTAATTAAAAGTTAATAACAATTGCTGCAATGGCCCAAGGTGATGTGGTTAATTCATCACTGCCCATCAATAATGGGCAAGTTCACCTCGAAATTGGCTTGTTTTTTTGAGTTTGCACATTGGGTTCTTGTAGCAGTCAGAAACATGGAGTGTTTCCAAGCCTTTTTCTAGAGGTCGTAAGGATGAGAACTGTGAGGAAGTGAAGACTTGGATTTAGCCAATGTCACCTCCAATTAAAAAAAATTCAGTTACATTAAATTGAATTGAATTTTATAAGACAGTGACTCAAGCAAATTCAAAAGTGACCATTTGTATTACACAATGAAAATCAGGAGAGTCCTGTTTCTCAACTTTGTACCAATTCATCTGATTGGGATTGGTTAACTTTCAATTTAATTAGATACCTATGTCTATGCTATGGTCTTTCTCCAGGTCCCATCTCACCCACTGCTAAGTCTCTTCCGCCCACCTGCTGATTGACAAGAATCAAAGAGCAATGAAGATAGGAGAATGAATCAATTCTTCCAGAGACAGTACAGCTGTATACATTTTGTTTCAAGCATATTCATTAGCTTGCCATGTAGAAAGGCTTCTCAGTATATTGAGCAACTTCCCCCACTACCACCCCCCACAATCAGATAATAATGTAACACTCACTCATCTCTCCTTAGTAAGCAGCTAGAGGAGGAGTGATATGCAGAGGCCAGATGAAGATCTGTGAGTGGAGGGATGTCCTATCTGCCATCCTTAGGACCCTCTAGGAAACTTGCCAAACCAAACTTGCTGTAGTCTAGAACTGGGGTGTGCAGCACAGCTAACTGTTGAATGAGACATAGTTTGCAGCAGCCTAAGGAAACTCCATCCACCTTGCTGCCTGCTCATATAAACAAGCCTACAGTGAGAGACTAGGATGCTGTCAGCAGTTTCTAGGAACCCGGTTGTGAGATATTGTGGGGGAATTATGAGTTTGTTTGGGCTCTGGGTGAATTGGGAGGCTGAGAGGGAGAGATGTGTCAGAATAAGTAGGAATTGATCTTGGTCTATATTTGTTAGCAATTTGTATCAATGTAATATTCTTTTTTAAATTTTTTATTGAATTTATATACAGCCATATACCCACAGGTCTGATATATGTAACAATGCACATTTTTAATAATTTGTTGTTTAAGTTACTTATTATTGTTTTAGTTTTCTGTACACCCCCAAGAGATACTTTCATGTTTTACGCAGTCCAGTGGTACCTCGGGTTAAGTACTTAATTCGTTCTGGAGGTCCGTTCTTAACCTGAAACTGTTCTTAACCTGAAGCACCACTTTAGCTAATGGGGCCTCCAGCTGCCGCCGCGCCGCTAGAGCACGATTTCTGTTCTCATCCTGAAACAAAGTTCTTAACCCGAGGTACCATTTCTGGGTTAGCAGAGTCTGTAACCTGAAGCGTATATAACCCGAGGTACCATTGTATGTTGTTGTTTAGTCGTTTAGTTGTGTCCGACTCTTCATGACCCCATGGACAAGAGCACGCCAGGCACTTCTGTCTTCCACTGCCTCCCGCAGTTTGGTCAAACTCATGCTGGTAGCGTCGAGAACACTGTCCAACCATCTCATCCTCTGTTGTTCCCTTCTCATTGTGTCCTCAATCTTTCCCAGCATCAGGGTCTTTTCCAGGGAGTCTTCTCTTCTCATGAGGTGGCCAAAGTATTGGAGCCTTAGCTTTAAGCAGTATAGAATGGTCTAAATAAACAAACAAACAAACAAACAGTATTGTCAAAGATGTAGGGCAAGTTGGGTTTTGATTAGGTGGCACTTGGGGTCCCTTCCAACTCTACAGTTCTATGAAGTTAAGTTAAAATAGCAAGGTGTCCTCACATTCCTTTATATATTTTTTCAAACGTCTACTCAGAAATAGTTCCACTGAGTTCAGTGGAGTGTACTCCCTGGTAAGCAGGCATAGGATTGTAGCAGAGCTATATTCCTTTGTTTTGAAGACTGCTTTTTTACCTAAACTGTTATATCATACATGTTCATTATTACATTATTATACCATTAGATAGTAAATACTTTTAATTTGGAAGAAGTGAGTTCAGTGTGACGTACTCCCAAGTAAATGGCTATACGATTGCAACTTAAATTTGTGTTTGTTATATTGGAATGCAATATAAATGAATTCTACATGTTTTTCTCTTAATGAGGAGATATGTAATCAAGTTCCCCTAGCAGCTGATGCAGGCAACACTGGTTGGGGACAATCTGCTTCTCAGATTCACCTATTACTGCAAGCAAAATTCATTCCAACATTCAGTTGCTATTAACTGGGAGATTACTTAACCAAAAGATTAATCTCAGCTTTGAAGCATTTTAATTTAGATATATTTCGAGGGAATTGTTTAGGAACCATATTTCATAAAGGACGGAAGCATATGGGAATAGAGAATAGAATGTGGCATGGGTATTGTGAACTGTTCCCGACAAACAACAAAATGTATGGGAAAAGACAATAGTTCAAAGGGCAAGAGCGTAACAGAGGAATGCCTATGTGGATAGAGATGAAGGCCTACCTCATGCTGGGGTTTGCAGCTGAAGCATTATTCTGAGGAATCGTGATTTTAGGGGGGCTGTTTTCTCACTGTGTATCTGTTGATGTACCGAGAGAGAATAGGGAGGGATAAGATGAGTGCAGTTTATACTAAACTTCGAATAACAATAAAATGAAGAGTGGAACTAGAAACCAGTGGATACCCAGGGGTTCTGAAGGGTAAACACTGGACTATGTCCGTTGCGTGTAAGAGCTGATTTACATGTATTATAAATTAAATTATTACATATATTATAAATTAAGTGTAATTTAGAAGCCAGTGTCATTTCCATAGCATAACATTATCACAATTTTAGTATTTTGCTGGTTTTTGCTTTGTATTTTTTGACATTTGTATTAATTTCATTTTGTTTTCTCTCTCCCCCCCCCCTTCAAACAGGATGACATTTACATGTATGGAGGCAAAATTGAAACAAATACTGGTAATGTCACTGATGAATTATGGATTTTCAACATACCCAGTCAGACGTGGAGTACCAGAATTCCAGCAGTACTTGTTCATGGCCAGCAATATGCGGTTGAGGGTCATTCTGCACACATAGTGGAGCTGGATAGCAGGGATGTTGTCATGGTCGTGATTTTTGGTTACTCTGTCATATATGGTTACACAAGCAGCGTGCAAGAGTACTATATCAGTAAGTTTTTTTCCTTTTCAGTGTGTTCATATTAATAGATCCAAGGCATTCTGATGCAAATAGGGGACAGCAGAGAGAGAGAGATATTTTAAAATTACACGAATCCTTATTGAGATATGCATGAGCTGACCCTTTATCAGAAGTATGTTTTATCTGATGTGCTGATAGAGATAAAAGTCTTTTTTTTAAAAAACAACAACTATGTGAAGAGGATGTACCGGTATTTTTTTATTTGAAGTGAGGAAGATTCTCATACAGAGGCTTTGTGGATCACCAAGAAATGGGGAAAAATAGTGAAAGCTGGAAAAAGTTACATTTCTTGGGAAATGTCCAAAGAAGGAGCATTAGAAGGAAATAGCCCCGCTTGAACACTACCCTCCATTGTATCTGGCCAATGGGATCTAGTTTCTAATATTAGCTCACCTATCTTAAAAGTTCATTCCATTAAAGCAACCATTAATAACCCCAAATTTACACCTTCTCTCTGAGTCATGTGCCCAGCACATCTGACATTTACTTCTCCTGAAGCAAAACCTGCTCTCAAACATTAAAAGACCTTAAAATTGGATTTTGGCAGCTGACTAAAGGGTCAGGTGCTGTTATTGAAGTTTCCAGATCCATTGCAGAAAACATCAGGTTTGATAAGAGGGTAAGACTTGGTTCCTGCCTCACTTGTCTTCTGAAAACAATTTAGTTCAGTATTTACCATGTTTGATTTTAATGCTCTTGCATATTAGATTTTGGGGTTATTATCTGTACTACTTTAAAGAAATAGAAATTTAACTGTAATTTTTAACTGCAGTTTTACTAAAGTCCAGCAGGATGCACTCCTGCACCACCCTTTTTACTATTGAGTACCGTATAAAGAAAAATAATGTTCAACAGCTGAAAGTATCCTTTTGCACATTTTTTCTCCTACTTTGAATGTGTTAAAGGGCATTGTTTTGTAGTTGCAACATGAAAAAATAGCAATTAATTAATGATGTCACATTCACTAAACAGTAACTGGGATGTAAAGACAAAAAAAATTCCTTCCAGTAGCACCTTAAAGACCAACTAAGTTAGTTCTTGGTATGAGCTTTCGTGTGCATGCACACTTCTTCAGATACACGGCTACCTATCTGCAACTGGGATGTAAAGAAGTGTACTTTTTAACGTTCAGATATATTAATATTTTTTGTTTGTTTTTTTAAAAACACTATGCTCTTTAATGATCTTTAATTGCTGGTTGCATTCTTTATACTAGTGAGCCATAAGTGGTTCATTAAACTAAGTCAGGACTGTAGTAATATTTAAATGTAACTATATAGTATTTCTAACATTCATAAACATTGTAGAATCTCAAGCATTTGACTGTGGGTAGGGAGAAGGAATTGGGCTCAGAAACAGGCAATCACAAACTTTTTAGTCCATTAAGTATACTAGATTACTGTGAAGCATCAAATTTTCAATTGTAATTTGATTTATGTGCTGTTTCAAAGTAATATTGGCTCAATTTAGCAATCAATTAATTTGCCCAATCCTACTTTACAGCTGCCTAAACTAGGGTCCATCATGACATAGTGGCCCAGATCACACAATCAAATTCTGGCTTAATAAACCAGGATATTTACCATATTTTTCGCTCCATAAAACACACTTTTTCCCTCCTAAAAAGTAAGGGGAAATTTGTGTGTGTCTTATGGAGCAAATGCAGGCGGGAGGCTCTGCTCAGCGCTCAATTTAAAGAGCCACGTGGAGCGTGTGTGCGGCTCTTGCTGACATTTCCCCGAGGAGGGAGAAGGGACTGACAGGCTGCTCTTCTCCCTCCTGGGGAAAAGCCAGCAAGAGCTGCATACACGCTCCGCATGGCTCTTTAAAGGGAGGGCTGAGCAGAGCCTGTGTGCAGCTCTTGCTGGCTTTTCCGGGAGGAGGGAGAAGGGACTGACGGGCTGCCCTTCTCCCTCCTCGGGGAAAAGCCAGCAAGAGCCGCACACATGCTCTGCGCGGCTTTTTAAAGGGAGGGCTGAGCAGAGCCTATATGCAACCCAGATGCGAATGCAGGCGGGAGGCTCTGCTGCTCTTGCTGGCTTTTCTGGGAGGAGGGAGAAGGGACGGACGGGCTGCCCTCTGTCCCTTCTCCCTCCTCCCAGAAAAGCCAGCAAGAGCCGTGCGCTCTTTAAAGAGCCGCGCCCATCCCATAAAATAACAAAATAGAATAATGCAATAACAGCAGCTCGATTAACGTGATGGGAAGGCATCAGTAAATAGTACCACAGAGCCTAGGACTTGCAGATCAGAAGGTCTGTGGTTCGAATCCCCGCGATGGGGTGAGCTCCCGTTGCTCGGTCCCTGCTCCTGCCAACCTAGCAGTTCGAAAGCATGTCAAAGTGCAAGTAGATAAATAGGTACCACTCCAGCGGGAAGGTAAACGGCATTTCCGTGCGCTGCTCTGGTTCGCCAGAAGCGGCTTAGTCATGCTGGCCACATGACCCGGAAGCTGTACGCCGGCTCCCTCGGCCAATAAAGCGAGATGAGCACTGCAACCCCAGAATCGGTCACGACTGGATCTAGTGGTCAGAGGTCCCTTTACCTTTACCTTTAAAAGCTTGCAGGAGGTTGTCAGATCCCAACTGCCAAAAAAGCCCTCTCTCCCTTGTGCCTGCCAGCTAGCTAATAGATTTCATCAGCAAGTAGTCCTCAGAAGCAGATATTACAGCGCATGTGCATGCAACCCCTTAGCTGCTGCTTTGCTTCTGTGAAGTGGTAAAATAAACTAGAAATGTGCAGTTAACTATAGCTTCCCATTTTATCTGACCTGGGTGCCATAACTTCCAAACAATCCAGAGTTGAGAAATTGATTTCAAAATCCTGACTTGTGTGGAAGCCACAAACTGTAGTTTCTGGTACACATATAAGAGGAAGCCGTGGTAAGCCGTGGCTTCCAGGCCTGTTTTTCTGCTCACATAAAAGGTTAAAAATGAAGTGGCAGCAAATATTTTCTATAGGTATATGCAACTTTTGCATACCCTGGCTTATTCAGCTAGGATTTGATTGTGTGGATGCAGCCATTGCAGCAGTGAATTACAATCTTTAGTTATGCATTTTGTGAAGAAGGACTTTATTTTCTCTGTCCTGAATCTATTTTACCATTAATGTCATTGGGTGACTTTCTGCTACAAAGTTATAGGCGGGAGGGAGAATAAATTTCTGTCTACCTAGGCTAGGACAAGGGAGTCCAAAGAGACAGAGTAGATGGAAGGGTTCAGAAGTGATATAGATATAGATATAGAAATCACACACACACTCATATTCATATTCGTATTCTCAGAGTAGACCCATTGAAATTACTGAACATGACTAAGTTAGGTCTATTAATTTCAATAGTTCTACTCTGATTAAGTTAGTTGAATACCACTCTAATAGTATATGGATTTATACTAGCCTCCTAGCTCTGCTGCACTGGCTTTGTTTAAAATGGAGCTGGAACATAGCTGTAGAGTTTCTCATGCTGTTAACATCAAATATTGTTTTCATGAGCATAGAGCTAACATTAGCTTCTTTTAATCTCTACTGAAATTCTGCACCTGAAGAAAGACTTGACAACTAATACTGGAGCCATCAATTCCCTACGGTCTCTACAAGCCAGACAGGAGTTGAGCTCTTATACAAAGTCAGAAACAAAAATATACTTTGTATAGTTTACTATGTAGACACTGTAATACACATGATGAAGCAAAATGAGAAACATGTCATAATAACTTCTTACTGTGACACTGCATTGCTCATTAATAGTCAGCATTGTGGAAATTTATATTTCTGAGTACTAAGTACTTGGAGGAATTCCAGACTCCAATGTATGTAAGATATATGGTTAGCTAGATTACAGAGAGGGCTTCTGCTTCACTTAGAAACTAAAATGAAAATTTCACTGTTCATTGAATATTTTATTGCTGGGGAAGGTGTTTAGGACTTGTTTCCATTTTATGACTTCCTTTAAAATGTTAAAAATATATTAGTAGAGGATTAGTAAAACAGATTCTACTCCAGAGCAGATTTTAATAAACTTTAGTTCATGGCTTTAAGCTTTGTGTGGTGACAAAATGCATTTTGTACTGTTAACTATTGTTATGATTCAGGATTAATCTCAACTTTCTGTGTTTCTATATAATGATAATAGATTGTCTACATCAAATATTAATGAGAAATTTATAATGGAGGGCACATTTTGCTGTTACAAGCATTGTAGCCAGGAATTATTTTATTACAAATGCCACTGGGTATTTATGTAAGCATGGATTCATTTTATAAAGCTTTAGTTTGTAGGATCTGGTCTATGCTATGTAGTTCATTTTCTGAAGTTGATAATCCTCCTGTTTCATTTCACCTCCAAACCTTATTTCCACTAAAGCTGAATACATTTTGTAGTAAACTTTTGTGAATTCCCAGGCAGCATTTATCTACAGGGCTGCAGCTGTAGGATCATTTTTAAACTATAAAATTCCAGATGGTGACTCTTAACTCAATACAACCTGCTTTTTTTGGAACTCGGCAACACAGAAAACAGATCAGGAAAATCTGAATTCTGATAGATATAGTTACTGTAAAAGCACAGTTTGGTCCTGTTTAGAAAAATAAATCCTTGAAAGGAAATATGTTCATTTTTATCTCTGTTCCTACTTTATTTGTGTTACGTTCCTATGTCCAGGAAATTGAATCTGGGGCACAGCCGACAGGGACAATCCTGCCCCTTATCCCTTGGGTATTACTGGATGTACCTCTTTACTTCTTCTGTAGGAGTTAATGGTTGCTCAGTGGTAAAGCAAGTTCAGTCCCTGGCATCTTCAGGCAGACCTGGGAAAGCCTTTCAGCCTGAAATGCTTAAGAACTGCTACCAGTCAGTGTAGACTATAGTGAGCTAGGTGAACCATTGGTCTGACTCTGAATAAGGTGGTTTCCTGTATTCCTATGGCAAAGATAGAAGCAGCGCACACATGTGGTGAGGTCAAAACCCGTTCTTCCCCACAGATAGAAATCCTACAGAGGCAGAATGCAAAGGTTCACTGAACATGTCTGCTGAGGTCCATAGGAAGTGGGTTAAAAAAAAAAGTTCTGATACTTATAGCTTGATAAAAGTGCCATTGATGCCAGCACAAAGTGGCTCCCAAAGGCAGCAAGAAAAAGTGGGTGCCACTCTGTACCTATGAGTACCATCACAAAGCAGTTAATGTGCCTAACAACCAGCTGCTGTGCATATTCGCAGACTCCTGGAGAACATGCACATAATTCTTCCATTAAGAGGGAATTGTGCACATTTCCCGGTCATACTATATCTTGTTCATCTTGAGAGAGTTCTTACATGAACTGTTACCTGAGACATTTTACACTTCTTAAACTATACCTCCATTTGTTGATAATTGCTAGACTTGATTCTGTATGTAGCTACTATCTACTCATACCTCACATATGTGAAAATGGATTCCAGTAGTGAGGATTGCACAATAGTTCTTCACAGCTTAAAAAACATACTGGTGATCCTTCATTTTGAAATTGCCTATCCAAAAAGAGGGTTTTATAATAGAATTTTCACCTTGACTTGTTCTTTCCACTATTGTGTAAAATACATTGGGGGGGAGAGTGTTCGGAAGGAGAATGTTGCCAAAATGAACTTCAAAGTCTAATTATCATTACATTTCCCTTAGATATTTTCCCCTAGAGCATTTTGGCAAAATCTCAGTGGGAGGGCAGAAGCAGCATACATTACTCTCCTGCAAGAGGTGGGTGATGGGGAGTATCAGCTTAGAGCCAAAAATGCTCTTCGGTTTTTTTGGATAGTTTTTTTTAAAAAGATACTTCAATTGGCTCTGAATGCAGACGCCAGTCTGCTACAAATTCAAACAAGTCAGTCCAGTAGAGGCTTTATTCAGAAATTTTCCAAGATACAAAAGCACTGTCTTGCTTTAGCTAAAGCAAAGCAATAATATTATATTCTCCTTGAGACTCACATTGAGATTCTTAGAGAGTTTATGAGGTATTGCTAACCTAAAGCAAAATAAATTTCCCTGTGGACTAGCCCAGAAAAGCTTTATGGTTCAAGTTAGTAAAACCATCCACACAATTCCCCTCCTGAGATTTATAGATTCCCCACCAAAGCCATAATTCTCATAACAGAATGAAAGGGCGAAAGGAAGCTCCTTTGCTCTAGTATCAGACCCAGAGGTGATGATAACACCTCAAAAGCATAAACACAATTCTAGACTTCCAAGTAGCAGAAACTCCTGCTGAAATGTTTATCAACCTCTTCTCAATTTTTAATTTCTGTTTCAAATATAATAGCTTTTTAGCTTTTACCTGGTGAGGGCAGATGCAACTTGGAAGAAATTGAGATGCTTCCATTAGCTGTTTGTTAGTCTATCAATAGAGAAGGGGATCCACACAATAAGGAAGAAATAAGTGTTCATATAGACACCAATATCATTTACATGAACTCTGAGACAATGTTTAAAGCACACATATAGTTGTATATGATACTCCTTTATGATGGGGATGGTGAATCGAAACCCACATTATCCCTAACCACTGACCATGCTGGATACAGCGGATGAGTGGCATTTGAAGGGTCACAAGTTCCCTATCCCTGCTTATTGATCTACTCGGGATGCCTTAGTCTTGGTTCTTTCCCGTTACGAAGGGCATTCCCAGATCAGGGGCTTCTCTGTGGTTGTGTTGCAACTTTGGGAACACTTCACTAGTGAGACCTGTCAGGCCACATTGTTGCTAATATTAAGGTACAAAGCTGAAACCTTACTCTGATTATTCTCTTTTTAAATTATATTTTTAAATAAGGACTTGGGAAGTGGGAGAAACTGACAGGAAGGAAAAATAAACAGATGACAGAATCCAGATTGATCAGTACTAATGCTTTCATTGGTGTTTGTCTACTGATCGTGCCTGTTTAGTTGCTTCTGTTCTTATGGTGGCTTTTGGGAGTTCTTCTTGGCTATCCATAGGTTATATGTGCATATGACATTGGTATTACTTGGCTTTGACCTAAACTGGTCTACTTTCTAAGCAGGCTAAACTTTCTATCAAGAGTTTTGATGTTGCTGAACTATACTTCTGAAACATTTGCTCCTTTTCTTGTCACGCTAGACTAAGACTCAAAATGAGCCAAACGATGGTTATGAGTTAGTTTTAATAAATGTAAACATTTAACCACAGTTGAGACTAGTTTTAGTCTCATGGAAATGGCAGGGGAAATGCTGGATATGTAATGCCTGATGTTGTTTGACAGAAATGATTAGGAATGGGGCAGCACATGACCTTTTCTTTTGCACTTGACAAACCCAATTATCTTAACAATAATGCTTTAGTTAAGCACTTCCCAACAAAGTGCTTCAGCTTTGTATAACTTTTGGAAAACTGTCCAAACCTTTAAATGTGCAGTATAATTTCTTTTAAAATACTTTAAGAAATGAAGTACATATTGAAAGGCACCATATCATGGTATAGATAAAATTCAAGTGGATATTCCCCCCTCCCAAATAAGAAACATAAACCATCACATCATTAGATTTCTTCTCCAAAGAACATTATAGTCATTCAATATAGTGTTCTTAAATAAAGAATATGAGCGCTTCTAATGGAATAGATATATATTTTTGCCCACCTACTTTGACCATAAACCTAAATCTGGAAAAGAGTGACTAACAAGGAAAAGCTCTTACTTCTATCAGTGTCCAAATTGCATCTCTCTTCAGGGTTAGTAAAGGGCCCCATATATTTGAAGAAACATACATACATACATACATACATACATACATAGTTTTCTTCTCTTAAGCATACATATTCAGTTTATTTCATTATCTCTTATCTTTATGTAGCCATTCCTTCAGAAAGGGTGCAACATTGTACCTCCTACTTCTAGCAAATAAAATCCTCGTTGCAGTCAGTAAATTCTAAACCAGGCCTCTCCAACCTTTGGCCTTCCAGATGTTTTGGACTACAATTCCCATCATCCCTGACCACTGGTCCTGTTAGCTAGGGATCATGGGAGTCGTAGGCCAAAACATCTGGAGGGCTGCAGGTTGGGGATGCCTGTTCTAAACCATTTCTTTAGGTCTAGAATCTACCTGCTTTCCTTTAAAACCAATCAATAGGATGTACGTAGAGAAATGTGGTGATATTGTTAGGATTCTTGCCCCGTGCTTGCAGTCATGGGATTGTTTTATCACATGACGGTGTATGTTTTCATTCCATATAGTGCGAAGTGACGGAGACAGGATGTTTATATTACTGTGTTCCGTGATGTAGGACTATTATCCTTTGTTCTTTCTCTTTGCTGTCTGATGTGAAAGGAGAAGCTGAGTCAGAATGCTCCGAGTGTATTATATGTAAATAAAGTAGTTTAGCAAAAATGCTGCACTGCTTAGCCTGTCACATGAACTGCCAACACTCTGCAGGATCCTAAAGTGTGCTGATGCCTCTTGGTATCAGTCGCTGTGATGTTCGGACTGGAGAAAGCTTTTGAAGCTCCCGAACGAACGACCAGGAGGGAGAGAACATGCCAGTCGGGCATGTGTCTCTATTGGGTTCCTACTCGCGTGTAGGACGTTGCTGACAGTAATTAACACTGCACATAAAATTTTTCTCCTAGAGTTATTATAGGGCAGTTCCACCAAATATGCTTAAAATTAGATTTTAGTTGGCAAGTACTGTAACTTACCTTTCTGTGATTCAAATGATAGGATACTGCATTAAGGAAACTATTGCCAATTTTGTTGCTTCAGAACTCTATACTAAATACTTTATCTGAACATCACAGAGTGGTTCACAACATAAAAATACAAAACAACAACACAAAATACATAATTGGGAGCTTTTTTTAAAAAAGTCAGATGATAATATTATCCTAAGCCACATACCAATTGTATGGAGTTTGACAGCTGGTCAATGTAGATGGACACTTCATGCCTTTACTTCTACAAAAATACTGATATTGATTCACTGGAATCAGTGGATAGAAGATATGACAACTTTTGCAAAATATGAATAGATTGCTTTTAGATGCAGATTGTGCATGATATTTGGAATACATTTATAGGAACTATTGTGACTTCTTAATAATTATATATTCATTGGAATAGTAACATTACTTACCGTATTTTTCGTCCCATAGGACGCACCGGCCCATAGGACGCACCTAGTTTATTGGGGGGGGGGGAATAAAGGAAATTTCCCCCCCTTTATTCCCCCCCCAAACCAGGTCGGGGAATCCAAACCAGGTCGGGGAACAGTGGTATGGCGGCGCTCCGCCTCCCCGCTGTCCCCTGAGCTTGTGGGGCTGCCCGATGTCTGCCTGAAGCGCGGGGCGCGCTGACCCCTCTCGCTCTCCAAGCTTCAGCGAAAGCCTGTATTCGCCCCATAGGACGCACACAGATTTCCCCTTCATTTTTGGATGGGAAAAAGTGCGTCCTATAGGGCGAAAAATACGGTATATACTTATATTATATTGTATTACAGTTTTAACCATCTTTTTGTTTTTGTTCGTCCACTGAATTTTTTCCATAAAATAAAGTTTCCAAACCATCTTCAGAAGCAGCCACATATATAATTACATTGCAGCTATTACCAAAGCATAAGACAACAGAAGTAAAGCTTTCCTGGTCCAGATAGGGATGTAGCTGGGTCACCAGTCGAAGCTCATGGAAGGCATTCCACACCAGCGATGCCACCTGAGCCTCAAGTGACATCAAGGGATCCAGAAGTACCTCTAAGCTATGTACCTGCTCCTTCAGAGGAAGTGTAACCACACCAAGAGCAGGCAACCTCCCATCCATCCGGTCTAGGGAACTGCCCACAAACAATGCCTCAGTCTTATCTGGAATGAGCCTCAGTTTATTGGCTCTCATCCAGTCCATTAATGAGGCAAGATCACGGTCTGGCTCATCCACTGCCAAACCTGTAGATGTAAAGGAGGAGTAGAGCTGCATGTCATCAGCATATTGCTGACAACATACTCCAAAACTCTGGATGACCCTACTTAGTGGTTTCATGATGTTAAACAGCATAGGGGATAAAATTGAGCCCTGAGAAACCCTACATTGAAGGCTACACAATTTAAAACATTTTAAAAATACTGGTCTGCTTCTATGTATCTCACTGTGTGTATTCCGGGTGTAGACAGGAGACCGAGTTAGAGCTATGTTGAGCTGGTCCTTGGGCTGGTTAGGTGTTCTGGCTTGTTTAGCTGTGGAGACATCAGTGACTAATGTGATCAAGTAAAATACTATCTGATGTCTCAAAATGAAAATGACTGAGAGAGATACATAAGCTATCTCACTGTGGTATAAATAGCAGGGATGTGAGTTTTATCTAAAAGAAGAGGAAAGCCTGTAAGCACTTAGGATATGAGGCAATGTCAAGTCCATAGTTAAGAAATCTGAAGTGTGTAGACTAGATCCTTGTGCTTTCTTATCCGAGCTGTATTTAACACTTATAAGTACCTTTTAAAAAGAGAAAACAAGCATGTTCATAGAAGAACAAACGGGAATTATTTCTAGGCCTCTTCCTAAGAAGTGGTTAGTGTAAGTGTTTCTAATACCACTTATGTCTCTTTAGACCAGTGATGGCCAAACTTGGCCCTCCAGCTGTTTTGGGACTACAACTCCCATCATTCCTAGCTCACAGGACCAGTGGTCAGGGATGATGGGAACTGTAGTCCCAAAACAGCTGGAGGGACATGTTTGGCCATCACTGCTTTGGACTATGAACCTGACAGCAGGGACTGTCTAGTTTTTGTATACTGCTAGCCTTTTTTTGACTAGAGGTTTAGCTATAAATTCAATTAATTTATTACATGAGGCTGCTTTATAGATGGTGAAGGAGACAAATTTGGAAGTTGTTGAGACAGTCACTGCCTCTCAAACTATCCACCTGTTTCTAGTAGACTGAGAATCCACAGACTTTGAAGCCTTGCAGCATAAAATGTAAATAATCTATGAATACTTTTTTAAAGTCATTCTGTAAAGTTGCCAAATCAGGTTTCACATTTTAATGAAAAAAGTCTTTACATCTTTTGCTGAGTAAATTAATATTCAAGGTGCTACTTCACAGTATGAGAGACAACACAACAACACATTTCTAGGCTAGCTTTTAGCTATAATTCCACATAGCTCAACAATATTGATGGGAAAGGCAACAAACACAGAGACTTCTTAAGAAGATTCTTTTGTAGCTCTTTTCTCTATGTAGTTCATTTTACCCATAATCTTTTTTCCTGCTGCTATACCTAAGAAGAATTCACTAGCAAAAAGACACATAAACCTTATAAATTTAGCTATATTGCATGTTGCCAAAGTGAAATAATGCAAAATGGAAAACAGTACAATGCTTCATATGCATATAGGCTTATTCATCTTGGTCATATGAAAATATTTGTCTCTACTCTAGAGATCCAAACTAGGCAAACTCCATTTGGCTTGATTCAGACTTAGCTTGATAATTATGAGCTTTTTTGGAATGTGTTCAGAAAACAAATGCTCTCTTTTCTGAGTGTTATCTTCCAACTTGCATTGTTGCTGTATGCGTACTCATGATACTAAGTGTTCCCACTGGTGTATTGATAAAAATTGAAGTGTAGGAGCTCATGATGACAGCTGCAATAGCCATCTCCCAAGGAAAATCCTTATCCATGTTGCAAGGAGAGTCCAAATATGCAGTCAGCTGTATTGATCTATTATTACACCCACCCACCATCACGCTCACTTTATTAGGATCTCATGACTGTAACTGGATTGATAGTTATCTTGGAATAAGTAGTGTTTACTTCTGACAGCATCACTGCAGATTATAAAACTCCCTGAGCTTCTATTAAAAGATTATCAGCGCGCTGATATGCACATTTTAGCTTTTGATTAGAAATGCAAACAATATGCAAAGATATGCTAAATGCTAGTGTGAAGAAGGAACCCTATCAAAGAAAAGGAAAACATAACCAGCCTCTTTGCACCTGGAAGGTAGCACACCTCCCAGGACATTCTGTTACCTCTGCACACTTTTGCCTCTGCCCCTTCAGTAGGGAGTCACCTGCTGCCACCACACTTCTCTTCCTCTTCTGGGGAGTGGCAGGAATTGTTCTGTACACTGTACCTTCAACAGCCACCTCAGTGTATTCTGAGGTCTGCAGCTGCTGTCCTTGTTCCTCTTGCCCAGAATCGGTGTCCGAGGTGAGGGCATATAATCGATTTTGCAGCTGTTGCGACACAGTATTAGTTGGATTGTGAAGTGTTTTGAATTGCTCTTTTTATATTGCTGTATAGGTTTTGTATGTTATTGCTAGATGACTTCGAGCTTTCTTTTGGAGGAAAATGTGGGGATGCAAATATTAACACTGAAATGGAACCATTGTTTTCTTTAAATGCAACTCTTGTTCCAGTAAAGCTGGGAAGGCCAAGGAAATAATAGGGCCACCAAAAACACTGCTTCTGGAAATCAGTACAAAATTGTGAATATACTTACATTTGCTTTAAAATAGTGCAGAGAATGACCAGTTATTTACTTTTATATAACAGGACAATTTGGTCAATGTTTAAGTTCATATAATATATAGAAAAAGAATCTAAGATACATTGGTACCTCGGGTTAAGAACTTAATTCGTTCCGGAAGTCTGTTCTTAACCTGAAACTGTTCTTAACCTGAAGCACCACATTAGCTAATGGGGCCTCCTGCTGCCACTGCGCCGCCAGAGCACGATTTCTGTTCTCATCCTGAAGCAATGTTCTTAACCTGAGGTACTATTTCTGGGTTAGTGGAGTCTGTAACCTGAAGCGTATGTAACCCAAGGTACCACTGTATATCACTGTAAGTACTCACCTGTACAAAGCCCATATAAGCCTATGCATGTTTACAAAGAAACAAGTCACAATTCAATTCTACAATTTTGTGATTCCTCTTCTGTTATTGCAGCCTAACGGAGAATCCTCTGCATTCTAGCTATTTATTCTAAACAGTACTAATGCCAATAAGTTTTGTCCATCTTTCATATGTAGAGAACACTCTTCTTACACATAGTACCTGGTGAAGACAGTACCTGGTAAAGGTAGATGTTGAGGAGGGCACATGCTGCTTTAATTGCTAAATATATTTGACAGTTAATATGAATCAGTTTCATAATTATTTTAAATTAATTACTTGATGAAAGAACTCTATAGTGTGAGAGTAACATTGTATTTGATTTCTTTCCCTTTTTCTTTTGCTATATTATTTTTCTTTCCAAGGGTCAAATTCTTGGCTTGTTCCTGAAACAAAAGGTGCAATTGTACAAGGTGGATATGGCCATACCAGTGTCTATGATGAGACAACAAAGTCAGTTTATGTTCATGGTGGATACAAAGCTTTGCCTGGTAATAAATATGGATTGGTTGACGATCTTTACAGATACGAAGTAAACAGCAGGACGTGGTATGATTCTTTTTTTCAAGTTGAAAATGAATGTAACATTGTTTGATTTTTAATGTTATGAAATAGCAAAGGATAATTCCTGTTATAACCAAATTGAGAAAGGGACACCATGCCCCTCAGGGCTCTTACGTGGCTTTTGGGCAAGGTGTTGATTCCTCTGCTCATATGTTGCTCACCCAGTGCTTTTTCTTCTTCCGGGGTTACTCAAGGGTACGCAGTACTACTACCTCTTTATTGTTATTGTTTAAAATTGTGGCACTTATTGTAAGAATTTCCCTTACTGGCACCTATTTTTCTAGAAAAAAAGCCCTGTGCTCACCCCCTAGGAACTGAGAGCTTCTCAGTCTCCCAATGTAGAAAACAGCTTTTTCAGAGCACCAGAGGTTAATCCTCTGTTCACTTCTATCTCCAGAGTGAATTCGCTAGCCAAGATTTATGCCTGGCTATTATTAATCACCACATAATTATCTCTGTTGGCAGCCTGCAAACAAAAGAGGTTCAGTCTGCCATGTTCCTCCTCTGGAAATGGACTAAATGAAACCATTGTAATTTTTTTCTTAAATCCATATATACGTCCTCACATATATGTTCTCTCCTCCACCTGTGCAATAGGACAATTCTGAAAGAGAGTGGTTTTGCAAGATATCTCCATTCAGCTGTCTTGATCAGTGGAGCTATGTTAATTTTTGGTGGAAACACCCATAATGATACTTCATTAAGTAATGGAGCAAAGTGCTTTTCTGCTGATTTCCTCGCCTATGACATAGGTAAGTGTTATATGTAAGAGTCAGTGTTTGAAATGTAAGAATTCTAGGCTTAATGTGTAAAGCATTGATTTTACATTATCTCGTTTTAAAAATGTGTTTTGCTATGTTAAAATTAGTTTTAATACATTTTTTCTACAATAGGACAGGCCACATTTTTATCACAACAGCATTGAGATAGATACAAATATGGAATGTTTGTGGAAGCAAAACCAATTTGTTGTTGCTTCAGGCTTGTAACAACAGGAATTCAAGTCTCTCCTTTATTCAGTTACATAAATAGGATGCAACTGTTTACAACTGTTTAGTAGTGTCTCCTATTTGAACTATTGCTATTGTGCTGTTAAAGTGGAAATAACATCATCCACAAAAACCTGTGGATAACACCAAAAATTCAATACATAATAAAGTCCACACCTTCTCCAAATTCTGTTATTTCCACTTTGGGTTCCAGCCCTGGCAGGTCTTTTCCTTAAATATATCCCTTCTTTACCACTTACCAGTTCCATAAATAAAAGTCTTTCTGTCAGCATTGAACAGTGGGTGTGTCTTTCTTGCATGCTGCATCATTCTAATGTGTCTGAAGTTGATTAGCCAAAGAGTTTTCTGTGTAATTGGTTCTCCCAGAAATAGTTCCTGAAGTCTGAATGAAATACTCTTAACTACTGTTATACCCAGATGTAACTGACTGCATGTTAGAATGCATGTCAGAGGTATGGTCTGACTTATAACTCATACCACCTTGCTGAAGCTAAGCAGGTCTAGTTCTGGTGACTGCCTAGAAATCACATGAATGCCACTTGGGGTTCTATGACAGAAGACATGTGGAATATACCGTATTTTTCGCCCTATAGGACGCACTTTTTCCCCTCCAAAAATGAAGGGGAAATCTGGGTGCGTCCTATGGGGCGAATGCAGGCTTTCGCTGAAGCTTGGAGAGCGAGAGGGGTCGGTGCGCACCGACCCCTCTCACTCTCCAGGCTTCAGGAAGACATCCGCAGCCTAGGCAGCCCTGCGGGAGGTCCCGCAGGGATGTCTAGGCTGCGGATAGCAGCCTGCTTCCCGGAGCGTCGGGCGCCCTGAAAGCAGAGCGCCCGGCGCTTCGGGAACACATCCGCAGCCTAGGCAGCCCTGCGGGAGGTCCCGCAGGGCTGTCTAGGCTGCGGATAGCAGCCTGCTTCCTGGAGCGTCGGGCGCCCTGAAAGCAGAGCGCCCGGCGCTTCGGGAACACATCCGCAGCCTAGGCAGCCCTGCGGGAGGTCCCGCAGGGCTGTCTAGGCTGCGGATAGCAGCCTGCCACCCGGCGGGCGGGGTGCCCTGAAGCAGAGCGCCCCTCGCGCCGGGCATACTTCCGCAGCGTGGGGAGCCCTGCAGGAGTTCCCTGCAGGGCTCCCCACGCTGCGGATAGCAAGGGAAAACATATTTCCCCCCCTTTATTTCCCCCCCAAAAAACTAGGTGCGTCCTATGGGACGGAGCGTCCTATGGGACGAAAAATACGGTAAATGTATGAAAATAAATAAATAAAAATTTAATATCATAATGATGTTGAAAATATATAGATTAATTATACGAAAGCTTTAGAGCTTTCTCAGTAATATAGTAATTCTCACTAATATAGTGCTTTACATGCTATGTAGTTTTTTCTTGGACACAAAGAAAGATGTCATAATACGTGGCAATCTTAAAGACAAATAGCTAAAAGTAGATTTTTGAGGCTCTCCCCCATTGAGGTGGATAGCAGGAATACGGGAATGTAACCACATGGATGAGATTAGTAACAAATGGGAGGAAAGGGAGGTTTCTGAAACGATATAGGCTATAGAAAATACCAGCTGAGAAGTTGAAAGGAGTAGGAACAATATAGCAAATGTGTGCTCCAATCTAGAGAGATCCATCTATATAAGCAAGCTTCTGTGTTTCTGTAACAGCTGGATCAGGGGCAACAGGTGCAAATTGGATATGCACCTCAAAATTCATGCTGGAATGAGCATCTGAGTGTGAATGCCATCTTATCAGATATGCATTGCTTTCAGTGAGATATACATTGCTATCAATATTCTGGGAAAAATTATTGTGCCTAAACACATCTTTAAGTGCTGCTAGACCTATATCAGATCACTAGTCTCCACAAGCACTTCTTGTTGTCTTCAGAATGCATGTTGTAGAGTGGAAAGGGTGGATAGAGTCAAAGGGTCAAAGAAGTGGATAGAGAGAAATCCCCCCCCCCAATAATACTGGAAGTTGGGGTCTTCCAATAACGTGAATGCTGGAAGATTCACGGTAGACTAAATAATGTAATTCATCACACAGAGCACATAGTTAAAGTGTTGAATTTACTCCCACAAGATGTAGTGATGGCTACCAACTTGGATGGCTTTAAATTTATGATGCTAGTAGCCACAATGTTTATATGCTGCCTCCACTGTTGGGAGAGCACTGTTAGCTTCAGGTTCTGCTTGCAAGCTTCCCATAGGCATCTGGACTAGATGGACCTATGGCCTAATCCTGCAGTGCTCTTTGTATGTTCTTACAAAGAGCACTGCAGGATCTGGAAAATCTCCACATTTGGCATTCTCACAATCCTATTGAATTTTCTTAGCAAAAGTTATTGTTTATATTGGGGAGTAGGAAAATGTGCCTACTGTTAGTGACCCAGTCTTTTCTAATAGTTCTTTGATATTTGAAATCAGCATATACCCAGATGTTTTTGAAAACACATAAAGTGGGTCCTGATATGAAGTTTCAGATTATATTATTAAACTTATTAGTACTTTTTAGCCACAGGCAACTCACAGTGACTTACAAAAATATATATAATAGTTTATTACATTTTTCACAGCCTCGTGGATTGTTAGCAGGACTTTATTAGACTGAGCTGAAGAAATATGACAGGAAGAAAGCCTTTCCTTAAATTGCTGTTTGTTTAAAAGTTTCCTGCTATGTACTTCAGTGTTGGTTTGTAGACTTGGTTTCCCCCCCTTTCTTTTTCATTCTTTTATTTATTTATTTAAGATTTTGTTGATTTACAAAAGTGTGTGCAATGTCTCTCTCGTATTCCCTCCCCCCAGTACATTTTTACAAATCAGTTTCATTTGTTGAGACATTAGGAAGAAAAGGTGGAAAGAGGTGGAGGGGGGGAAAGATGGGTGTTTCTATTTTACTTACTATCTGTAGAGTTTGGTGTCAGCGTTGCTTGTGCAGGTTCTTTGCTGTTCACTTGTGTTCCTTTGGTGGTGAGAGAGGTTGGGGTTGGCCTAGGGCTTGGTTTCTGAAGTGAAAAGAACACCAATGTAGACCAGTTCCCCTGAGCCAATTTTGCTTAAGCACACATCTTTACTCATGACATCCTATTTTGTTTCTTTCAACTGCATTCATTATCGATATTTCAAATATGTTTGAATTTGATTACAACTTTAATACAGAGAGTTCTGTATTAATTTATTATGGGAAGAAGTATTGAATTGTTTAAAGGCTGTGTTTTTTATTTGTAGCACTGAATTAAAATGTGTAGGCCCCATGAGTCACTTCAATTGATTACCTCTAATGGTTATATTTTCTTGTCACATAATATAGAAATGGAAATCAACTATGTGTGTACTGGGACAGTCATGAATGTAATGCTAGACACTTTGCATAATTTATCTTTATTTTTTTTTACATAAAAATTAACAATCTGCTTTATTTCGAAGACTGTAATGTTACATTATTTCTGCTCCTAGATAATTAAAGCACTTAACATATATTATATATAATTTTTACCAGTCTCATTTTCCATGCATTATTAATCTGATAGAATACAAATGGAACAGATATAATTTCTTTCTTATTTTAAAATTCATGTAAAGATTAATTAGATGCAAGTTTAATCTTCCACGCCATTCCCTTGGCCAGATTAAAAACATACTCCTATGTTTGTGAGTGAAAATTCTCACTTCTAAAAATAGCAATATGTGTACATCAGAGATAAGCAGTTTCACCCAAGTCCATTATGTTTGATTAAAAACAACCGTATTAATTTAGATGATACCCAAATTGCATTTTTAAAGCTGATAATTGCCCTGTAGTCTCCTTTCCTTTGCCCAGGGCATCACAGGCTAGTATAGATTTTAAACATAGGAAGTTGCCTTTATGAAAGAGCCTGGCCATTGGTCCACTTAGCTTAGCATTGTCTACACTGTCTGGCAGCAGCTCTCTGGGAAAGAAGCCTTTCCCAGGCCTGCCTGGAGAAGCCAGAGGTTGTACCTGGGACAGTCAACTGAGTCTTATGGGGGGGTGGGAGGTCACTCTAGAATCCTAAATGGAGTCTAGATCAACCTAGTGTAGAATTCAGCACCAGTACATGAATATAAGACTCAACAGTGGTTGGAAACTATTGATCACATACAGTGGTGCCTCGCAAGACGAAAAGAATCCGTTCCGCGATTCTCTTAGTCTAGCGTTTTTTTCGTCTTGCGAAACAACCCTATTAGCGGCTAAGCGGATTAGCGCTATTAGCGGCTTAGCGGCTATTAAAGGCTTAGCGGCTTAGCGGCTAAAAGGCTATTAGCGGCTTAGCGGCTTAGAAAAAGGGGGGGGGAGCGGGAAAAAATTTGCAAGACTAGCAAGACGTTTCATCTTGCAAAGCAAGCCCATAGGGAAAATCGTCTTGCGAAGCAACTCAGAAACGGAAAACCCTTTCGTCTAGCGGGTTTTCCGTCTTGCGAGGCATTCGTCTTGCAGGGCACCACTGTACTTCTCTGCTTAAATGTTAGTTTCTACTTCAAATTCATGAGAATTGTAGTTTAAATACACTAATTTAATGTATCTACTGCTTTATTCTTCAGAGATACTCACTGTTACAGAGGGGCTGCTTGGCACCATCCTGCCCCTGCCTGGTCTGGATGTTTCTTGACCACATCAATGTAATTGTTTGCCTGTTTGCCTGCTTGCTTTGTGTGCTTGCAGGTTAGAGTGAGGTTTTTGCTGATTGCTGAGGATTGTTATCTGATTACTAAGTGCAGCTAATATGTGTGTGGGCCAAAACCTTTACTGAACGATAAAGCAGACCTAGCTGTGTACAGTGAGGTCAATGCCAAAGAGGCAATGCCAAAGAGATTTTCTTCTTTGGATCCTCACTTCAGGGATTCACAGGAGCATCCCCACAGGCATTCAAGACCAGGTCTTGTAGGACAAGCAGGGCTGTTGTCCCTGACCCAGCGTGAGAAGCTACATAGCCAGAGGCAGCAGGTGTCTGATTCTGGTACAGTTTCCTTGAGCAGGAGACAGGCAGACAAGTTTAGTTAATCTAATTACAGTCTTCTGCTTGGTACTGTAGGATGTGCTTGTTATTATTAGTCCTTAGCTTATCATCTTTGGCCCTAACACCTGTCCTGTACAAAGTGTTATTGGATGATGGTGCTAAGATGTGTCTGGGTCTCTATGCGTCAGAGAGTTACAGTGATACCTCAGTTTCAGTGGTTGTGGGCAGGGAGAGATATAGTTTGAGTGGAGGGCTGATTACCATTTTGGGTGGAGGCCTAGATGTTTTGTCTTTGTTCCCCTTCTCAGCCCCTACACTCATTCAGCAGTTCATGGTATCCTTCCATTGAGTCAGGTGGTGCTATTACTTAATGCCAGGTTGGCCCAGATCAAGACCATGCTCATCCATGATTTGATTGTGGATGAAAGGGCTGACTTGGACTTGGATGGATGAGCTGGGCAGCCCTGATCTAACTCAGCTGTGCCACCTGGGTACTTGGTGTAGTGTGAGATCAGACTGAAAGGTTGAGGAGGTAGCTTCCCTGATTGAGCTGGTTGAAACAGTTTTCAGTGTGGTGTTGGATGACCCAAGGGTGATAATACACACACAGACTTCTATTGGGCTAGCTTGAGACTTAATGGCTTCAGTGGCAACCATGAGGCTCCCTCAAAGAGTCTTCTCTCCAGCATATCAAGCAGGGCATGCCCTTGATGTAGTCTTTCCCCCAAATAATAAGAAAGATGGACTGAAGGTAGAGAGCATGCATTGCTCTCCCTTGTTACGACTGGACCATTGTTTGGTGAAGTTTGGGTTGCGAAAGTTGAACGTTTCCTTGGGAGCAAGCTGCATGAAGACTAGACAAATGGTGCAAATCTCACTACAAAACCTATCAATCATAGGTCAGTGCTCATAATTCTGCCTACCTGGCAGTGTGGGCAACAAAGAGGGCTTACTCCACAGCCTGTATTGCATTCTTGCAATGACAGGGAAAGGACCCCTGGAACCTTTGAAGACATGCTGTGACTGACTGGCATCACATTTTGATGACAAAGTTGCTCAACATCAGAGTGACCTTGACTTAGCCTGGGGCCCACACACCGAAGGAACTGTCCCTTTCCATGTGTTCACAGTGTATGACTTAAGGAAATCTGTGACACAGAACATGGCCTTTACCACATTTGGTTGCATTTGTGAAATGACCTGCCCAATGAGGTTCAGAGCTATTCTGCTTCTATGACTTTCTCCTCTAGTAAGCCTTTGGCTGGTGAGTAAACAGTGTTGCTTCTATGGATGATTTTTTTTTTTTTTTTTTTTTGGCAATGCTTATTTTCTGAAAGTTGCTTTGACATTTGGAGAGATATGGTAATAATGTTTTAAAATAAACCCAAGCTGCCAACATGTTGCTTTATGACTCTAAATACTAGAAACTTACCGTACATACTCGAGTATAAGCAGACATTTTCAGCACATTTTTTATGCTGAAAACCCCCATGGCTTTTCCACCCCCACGGGTTGAAGCAGCGAAGGGACAAGTGGCCCGAAAGGGAGCCCTTTCTTGCCGCTGTTCCCACCACTGCCGCCTGCCTCTCCCAACCAGGCTCCTATGCCTGCTCTTGTGAGCGGCTGAGGCAGAGGGACGAGCGGCCCAAAAGGAGCCCTTTCGGGCTGCTCCTGCCTCCTCCTCCGCCTTTGCCACTGTTGGTGGCGGCGGCGAAGGAACGAGCAGCCCAAAAGCAGCCCTTTTGGGCTGCTTGTTCTTCCTCAGCCACTGCCGCCACCACCAGGTTTGTGGTGTGGTGAACCGGTTTATACTTGAGTCAGTAAGTTTTCCCAGTTTTTTGTGCTAAAATTAGTGCCTCGGCTTATATTCGGGTCGGCTTATACTTGAATATATACGATATTTAATAAAGCAAAATATGAAATTCTAAAAGCTTTTCTCAGAAACCTGGACCCCCTCCAAAATATTTCTCTGTTACACTCTCATGATGGAACTCAGGGTGGCATACATAAGGGTTTCCAGGTAGACTATATCCCGGTAGATGCCAAAGAATTTGATGCTTGCTCATAAGAGCATGATAAAGTGGCAAGGTGTTGAGGGTTTTGTGTATGTATAAACCATGGGTTTATAAACTTACATTAGGTTTACTGAAATGAATCTAATATAGTTTTTACTATATGGAAGGAAGTTTCTGTACTGAAACTGGTGTTTTGTGAATTACTTTATTTTTGTTTGTATTTAACTGTTTCCTTTCTTGGTATTAAAATAGATTTTTCACAGCTGAAATACTGTTGAGGTGCTCCATATGTTTTTAAAGCAACAATTAATATCAATATTGCCACAAACCCTTACTCATAGTACCATGTTGATAAGAAAAAATGGAGTGGGGGACGACCTACCTTTGAACAAAAAGATTGTAATTGAGTGAATTGTTGACCTGTTTTCTCCCAAAATGTAAAGTAGCAGTTGCAATTAATTACATTTTATGTATTTGTGAGTACTTAGAAGTCATAAATTTAGCTCTGGTGCAATCTGCAGCAGCAAATTGGCTTTAGTGCTCCAGCATTAGAAAAGCAACATCATAACCATATAGGACACTAATTGCTTCATTTAGTTGAGAAAACCAAGCTTCTTTGTTTTTTAAGGGTGTTTGGGGGAGAATCTTTTGTTATATGTAGGCTGTGGCGTAGACTGTTATACCTGTAGTTAAAATTTATTGTATGCTATTTCAAACAGGCCTGGCTTTGTGTTTTGCTGAGAAAGGGCCCTTTTTTATGACACGAATAAAGACAGGGATTTATTTGACATGAAGTAAACTGGAAAAGAAGTTTCTTATACTTGTGCCAAACTTCAATGATATTTTATTTGTTGTCTTGCAATCCAGAGTCCTGAAGCACTAAGCCAAACAAACAGATATTTTAAGTCCACAATGAGTGATGTTACCTGGTAGACCCCGGCACAGACAAGCTGGAAGTAATTTTTTATTTTCTGTGAAACTCAATTATCTGAATGTAATGTGTGCACCTCCTATAATTCCATTCTAGTGCAATGCTTTATAAAATACCATTTATAATTAGTTGAATTTCTGAGGTCCCTGAGGTCACTTTGATCAGAGAAGGTGTACACATACTAATAAATTTACCTTTGAAATATATGTATTTGGAATATGTGTCTAAAGCGAACAGACTTGTATACATTTTACACTGTCTAAACGTTCACATGGTTTGCCTTAGGCAAGGACTGGTTGAAACCGGTTGCACAGAAGACAAATAATATTGTAGCCTGTGTTAAGTGTGTATCTGCTTTGAAATGAATGCACTTGATGTGAATGAATATGTGCTTCATAGAAAAGCTATACTCGGGATTTTTAAAGCTAAGCAAAGCTATTTTTCTAGCATAGAGCTCTGTTCAATGTTCAGCAGTTATTGAGAAGGCTAGGGAAGATAAGAAGAAAGGCTATTTATATCATGTTTCTTTTTCTTTCTATACTCTATTGAAAAGACCTGCCAGTTTGACAAATAACACGAGCAAGCAAGGAATTATTATATCTGGAGGCTGCAAGGTTTCCTTATCTTAAACTTGGCTTTTAATAATTATATTTGTGTGGTTTTTTTGGTCAATGCTAAATCCCACCTTTTTACCCCCTAAGAAAAAGAATGCAAAGAAAGCCCTTGAGCTGGCTCGCCGCCTGATCAAATGAAAATGTATTGTGTGTGTGGCTTTTATTTGCAGGCTTCCCCCCCTCCCCAGTCACTATACACATAGATCTTCTTATGTGCTCCAGTAAGCTGTCTGAAACATCCACTGAAATATAGGAACTGGAAGACACTTGAATTTATAGCATAATTGAAGGATCTTGCTGGGAAGCTGTTGTGATAAAATATGTCTGCCTTGTATAGTTCTCATGAAAAAATGTTCCTGAAATAGAATTCATAATTGTTCATCACTTTTATTTTCCTATAAATAATATAACTATCTAAGGCTCATGCAATCTAAATAGTATAAGTGCATCTAGGGGTTTCATGCATTGGAATATTGGAAATACACAATCCGTTCTTAATACCACCCAAGCCTTGTCCTGCACCCATTCATTGTTGGGCTATTATTGGTGGTGACATTCTTTTAATGCTCAAACATTCCTGATGCTACTTATTACTGCCTGTCCCACTAATAGGAAGATAGTGAAATTATGAACCACAGTAATCTTGGCAGGTTCATGGTCTACTGAGGAGTCTAGGTGAAGGTTTTTAATTGACACATTCTAGTTTTTTGTTTGCACAGGTGTTTAGCCATAAGGCAGACCGATAACTTGCTTTCTGAGAGCAAGAAAGGATCTGAAAGGGTGTGTGTTGATGTTGAAGGATAGCATAGCTTTTGGTCAGAGGCCATAACTGCCTGATTTAATATGGAATCATTGAATGAAAGGACTAGCAAGGGCATGAGACCACGAAAGTGAGAATCTTGGACAAAAATGGAGATAATGTAGATTGGTTGCAGAGTTATGTTGTAGTGTAAGTATTCATCTGGTTTGCTTAGGATAGGTGTTCTCAGGAAGTGAGAATTGAACTAAGGCATCTGAGATAGCACAACAGCAACCAGATTTTGGTTTAGGATGGGGATGGAGAACTTGTGGTCCTTCATCTATTGTTGGTACTCCAACTCCTCTCAACCCCAGACAACCTGACCAGTGATTAAGTATGATGGTCCTCCAGTTTTGGTTTAGGACTTCTGGTAGTATACTTCTGAGATCTTAATGCTATTTCATGTTAAGGATTTAAAAAATAAAACCACATTTAAGGAGGATTTTATCACATTGCAAAATACGCTGCTGTTAAGTGGTGTGTGAACTAAAAAAAACCCTTCAAAATGAAAGCCTCCTTCATCTTAGCAGCACATCAGTATGGTTATTTGCTTATCAGTATTGAATAAGGCATCATTTTGTGTCTACTTGAAAAATCGATGGCATCTTCAAATATGCCACTATACTCAGATCCCTTAGAGCAAGTCCAGTCCTTTTGCAACAAGGAATATGACACACAACATAGGATGATTGAACAGTGCTATTCCTTCACACTTCTAGTTTGGTTTTATTTATGAATTTATTTAGAACAGGAATGAGCACCTTCTTCAGCTGGATCCTCCCCAACCAAGTAGCTGGGGGCTGGACAGCCCTGGCCATTATGTCACTGCTGAATCCCCACATCTTGGCTGGGTATCCTTTCAGTACTAAAAGTGAGAAAATGTTGGAGGCCTTTCTGGTTACACAGAAGCTTCTATGGGAAGCTTCCTTTAACCTATCATACATGTATGTGCCTTACATCCTTATTTTGGGGAGGGTGCATTTGAAGTACTTGGGACAAGTGAAAGTAAACGCTAGTGGTTGTTGATTTCAAAATGTCAGTTATTGCTAATACTGAGCTATATCTTCTTGAACCTTAGTAACAGGAAATCATATTATCTTACCTTGTCTTACTAGCTTGTGATGAATGGAAAATTCTTCCAAAGCCTAATCTTCATCGTGATGTGAACAGATTTGGTCACTCTGCAGTTGTCAGCAATGGGTAAATATGCTTTTCTAAAAATGAGTCAAAAGAAAATAAACATATTCTAACACATTATCTTAAATATACATTTTTAATGAACAACTGATGTTCTTTGTTATCTTATTAATGATGAGCTTATGAAAGCCAGAGTTGTGTACTCTACTTGAACTGGGAAGACCTGAAATAAAATCCTCATTTAGCTATGAAGTTTGCTGGGTATTTTCAACCATTTACTTTTATTTTGGCCTAATATGGCCTCACAACACCACTGTGAAGACAAGGGTCATGGGAACCTCTGTTTCATTGAACTGACTCCCTTGGTTTGAGGGGGGAGGACTGCCAATTTTGTTCACCTGATTGAGAAAATAGAGAAAAGAGAGCTGAAATTGTTTGGATAGGATCTACAAATCTTATGCTATGTTATTTATTTCATTTAAATAGTTACGGACAGTCTTTCTATGTAAAGCTCTCTCATTGTGATTTACATGATACAAATTTCCAAAATATAACAGTAATACAAAATATAAATAAAAAATAATTTCAAAAATAACTTTATGCTACATCAAGTTTAAAAGTATAATGATTAAATTTGGAGCTTGATATTTCTTGGTATACCTCGGAACAAAAGTATGTTCAATTATAATTAGCTCCCTGACCTTGGTATTACACTGGGGTGGGAATAAAGCAGTGATATATATAGTTAGCATACACAAGAATATTGGAAGCTGTTTGAAATCGATACCATTAATATACTATATTCATCAGTGCTTGAGGGACAGGAGAGGTGAGAGAAAGTGGAAGAGTACAATTTGTTCTATGCATCATTTAGCACCTTTATAAGAACTGTATAATCTGTTGGATAACAAGCATGGATTGGTATACATACAATAAAATAATTGCAGTTGTTTATCACTACCATGATCCTGCTGGCCAATTTTTAGACAGTTCTACCCTACAGTTCCACATGACACAGATCTTACTGTTCAAGAGTGCTATCAAAGCTCTGGAAGAGTTCATTAGGTGCTACAGGGGACTCTTGGGGGAGAAGGGAAAGACAAAGATTGGTTGTTCAGGCTGCCTACCACTTCCACAAGTGGATACAGCTTGCTATAAATGATGTCAAAACTCCTAATAAATGTGAACATACTTTCAAAAGAGTTTTCAGATATTCTTTGTAACTTGATGGATGGCAGAGGCAGGCAGGCACTCAAATAGACAGCTTCAACTTTCTTCAAGACTCAGAGAGCTGCTTTTGAAAGTGCCTGCCTCACCTGGATCAAATGATTTTTTTTTGAAATTTTTGTGTAAGCCTATTCCGTATAGCATTCTGGGATTACATTCATTGAAAAAGTGTGAGATTGTTTTAGGTTCACCGGAGAATGTGAGATACAGAGTGCCAGGCTAGACTTCTCTGCCCCCTCCATCACCCTATATATTTTATCTTATTTCTTTTTGATGCTAACCAAAACAGTGGGATCTTGCAGAAGGAGGTTAGCTACACACTTCTTAGGACTAGTAAGTGTGAATACTCTCTCACATAAAATGGAGATGGCAAATGAGGCAAGAGTCATGGCCTTGGATGATACATATCCTTCTAAAATTACAAAATTATTTTCTATTACTTTATAGGTCCATGTATATATTTGGAGGTTTTTCAAGCGTTCTGTTAAATGACATCCTTGTGTACAAACCTCCCAACTGTGAAGCATTCAGAGATGAAGAGCTTTGTAAAACTGCTGGGCCAGGATTAAGATGCTTATGGAACAAAAACCGCTGTGTGTCGTGGGAATCTGGTCATGCTAACAACATTCTTAGGGCAAAGTGTCCCAGAAAAACAGGTAAGTGAATTGCCCCTTGGTCATTGTTATTATTTTAATCATAGCAATGATAGCAGTGCTGTGATATCATAGCACTTTCTACAAGTTTAATGAAATGCAAGTATAGATGGATTGGGACTGCATGTGCTGGTGCTGCTTTGTAAATATATTCTGATTGTGAATTTAGAAACAGTTTGATAGTGTTATATAAATATTCTTCATATATTATTAGCCTACGTGTTGCTTTATGTTTAACAGATTGTTCTGTTTTGCAACACGGGATTTTTTTGTTGCATAACTCTGTAAATATATTCATCAGGAGGTGTCAAAGTTCCTACATGTGTACATGTGTACCAACTGTATAGGTAAGATCCATGATTGTGCAGGCAGAGTCTGTACATGTAGCATTGGTATGCATGGGCTCTCTTGCATTTCTGATGAATGCACGTATAGAGGACAGGGCCAGCAGCCATAATCCCACTTCCCCCTTTCTATGCAGTTTCTGTATAAATTTGAAAGGTATTCCTAGAAATGTTTATTAGCTTCTATAAAGGTGTTTATTCCCAGATAAAAAAAGAATCAATGTAGATACATTATTTTAATAATATATTTATTTATACCCTGCCTTTTTCTCTGACAGGGATTCAGGGCATCTTACAGATAAAAATAAGCACAGCTAAATATATAATTCCTTTCGTAAACTGAATATGATTTACCTCTGCTGAGTGCCATATAAAGATATACATCCATACATCCATACATCCATACATCCATACATCCATACATCCATACATCCATACATCCATACATCCATACATCCTTTTATTTGTATGCCACCTTTATATTGTTAAAACCATGCTCAAGGAGACTTACAACATGAAAGAAATGGCATAATTACAAATATAAAAAGTGTTAAGTTGTGGGTGAGCATATCAGACCACACAGCGATTCTTCAAACAGTTCTTTAGAATCATAGAATCATAGAGTTGGAATAGACCACAAGGGCCATCGAGTCCAACCCCCTGCCAAGCAGGAAACACCATCAGAGCACTCCTGACATATGGTTGTCAAGCCTCTGCTTAAAGACCTCCAAAGGAGACTCCACCACACTCCTTGGCAGCAAATTCCACTGTCGAACAGCTCTTACTGTCAGGAAGTTCTTCCTAATGTTTAGGTGGAATCTTCTTTCTTGTAGTTTGGATCCATTGCTCCGTATCCACTTCTCTGGAGCAGCAGAAAACAACCTTTCTCCCTCCTCTATATGACATCCTTTTATATATTTGAACATGGCTATCATATCACCCCTTAACCTCCTCTTCTCCAGGCTAAACATGCCCAGCTCCCTTAGCCGTTCCTCATAAGGCATCGTTTCCAGGCCTTTGACCATTTTGGTTGCCCTCCTCTGGACACGTTCCAGTTTGTCAGTGTCCTTCTTGAACTGTGGTGCCCAGAACTGGACACAGTACTCCAGGTGAGGTCTGACCAGAGCAGAATATAGTGGCACTATTACTTCCCTTGATCTAGATGCTATACTCCTATTGATGCAGCCCAGAATTGCATTGGCTTTTTTAGCTGCCGCGTCACACTGTTGGCTCATGTCAAGTTTGTGGTCAACCAAGACTCCTAGATCCTTTTCACATGTACTGCTCTCAAGCCAGGTGTCCCCCATCTTGTATTTGTGCCTCTCATTTTTTTTTGCCCAAGTGCAATACTTTACATTTCTCCCTGTTAAAGTTCATCTTGTTTGTTTTGGCCCAGTTCTCTAATCTGTCAAGGTCGTTTTGAAGTGTGATCCTGTCCTCTGGGGTGTTAGCCACCCCCACCCCCCCAGTTTGGTGTCATCTGCAAATTTGATCAGGATGCCCTTGAGTCCATCATCCAAGTCGTTGATAAAGATGTTGAATAAGACCGGGCCCAAGACAGAACCCTGTGGCACCCCACTAGTCACTCTTCTCCAGGATGAAGAGGAACCATTGATAAGCACCCTTTGGGTTCGGTCAGTCAGCCCGAATAAGCTCTTGTTTATTCACAGGACAGAACAGAACTGAACTGAAGGGTTCAGCCAGCCTGCTTATATAGAGCTCCACTACAACGCAACTGTAACCATTTTCTGTAACTATCCAATCACTGAACGTCACTTTCAATCCCCTATTTACATATGTGGACCTGAGTGAAAACTATCTACAATATCCCCCTGCTGGCCCAGGGTGAGAACTTCAGTACATAACAAAAAGAAATAGTCAAACAATAAATAAAACACATCAAAAAATACACAACCAAATTGAATAATGTCCATATTAAATTAGTACAGTGGTACCTCAGTTTAAGAACAGCCCTGTTTACGAACTATTCCATTTACAAACTCCATAAAACCGGAAGTAGTGTCCCGGTTTATGAACTTTACCTTGCTCTAAGAATGAAAGTCGAACAGTGGAAGGGCACTGGCAGCGGGAGGCCTCATTAGGGAAAGCGCACCTCGGTTTAAGAATGGTTTCGGTTTAAAAACGGACTTCTGGAATGGATTAAGTTCGTAATCCGAGGTACTACTGTACTTGAAGTTTGTAGATTACCATCAATTTCCTTCAGTATTATTTTAGTAGTTCATTAGGAAATATACCAGTATTGAAAGAAAAAATAACAGCCTCACAGTCTTTTATCCATAAATATGCAAGTGAAGGCCTGTGCACAGGACTTTCTGGCCCATTCTGCCACTGTATAGCTCCTGTAGCCTTGCCCCACCAACTGTTCTTGAGGGAGCTGCTCTAGGGGAGAGGGGGTAGTGGAGATGCAGCAGGAAGGAGTAATTAGTAAAAGTTGGGGAGAGGGAGATTTAGAATCAATAAGGATTAATTCTACTGTAGCGCATTAATATTATAAAGATACAGTTCATTTCTTTTAAAAAACAGTTAGAAAAGGTAAAAAAAAAAATATTTCAAGGGAAACAGCGCAAAGCATGTAAAACCGGAAAATATTTGAGAAGTGGTATGAATTGGGGATGATATATTGTAGGGGCTTTTTCAGGGCACAAGAAGATACTTCTTGAATAAGGACAAAACAGTTCTTTAGTTATTGAGAACCTCATAAATAAAAGGTAAAGAGATGAGACGTGAATACTGGACTGAAAGGTGAGGTAAAATGAAAGGTCTTTGAAAAGTGTAAGAGTAAGGATGAGATGCTTCAAAAGCATAAAGAAAGGCCATCATGGGCTTTGTGATAAGGAGAAGAGTTAGAAATGAATGTGTCAAGGATCAGAATGTAATAAAGGATTTCAAATATAGGAGAGAGTGTGATGACATGATTGAAGCAGGAGGCTGCAGTTGAATTTTGACGTAAATTTGGTTCAGGCAGGTGGCTTTTTTCCTGAAGTAACCTCTTGATAGTATTTCATGGTCTGCCTCTCATGGTTTTCCTTGGTGAAATGATTAAAAAGATTGCTCCTCTTTGAGCTTGTACAACGCTTGTGATAAATTAAACTTTTCTATGAATACTTTAAGACAGATTTCATTTTATTTTGAGTCAAGCAGGCCTCTTTTTGAACACTGATTTAAATCCTACACATTGATCTCTCAATAGGTCCTTTTCTAACAGAACCTCTTTTTATTAGCCTTTTGTATGGTTAAGCCCATTCCTGTAGGTTAGCTGAAAACCAGTGAAACACAGTAATTTCTGATCCACAAGTTTACTTAATAGCATTTCACCTGCCAAGGTACTGGTAGAAAACGACCTTCTGAGAGCACACTAAACTGCAGTTCAGCATTCAAGTTGCATTCCCAGTATTCCCAGCATTCCCAGCCCTCACCCACCTTACATTTGGAGTCACTTAACTTGTAGCTACTCCATTTCTTCCAAGACTTCTGTGTTTATCTAGGACTTTATTTCCTGAAGAAAACCCACCCTCCAAATGTATTGTTTGTCAGCAAGCTTTTATCTCTTTATGTCTCCCTTTCTCCCTATTTTAGCATTATACATCATCATCATCATCAGTAGCAGTAGTAGTAATTTTTTTTTTAATGTTGTGAACCACCCTGAGACCTGTGGGTATAGGGCAGTATACAAATTTAATAAACCACAATAGATAGATAAAATGTATGTCAATGGCAGCTATAACTGAAGCCCAGCATAGGTGTTACAAATTAAATGGCTATAGTCTGCATGCCAGTTATATGCTTCATGATGTCCACCTGAAACGTGATATATATTGTAAATAAATAAACATTTAGCTTTGCCTGGGGAGATCTGGGTTCAAATCCCCTTTTGGCCCTGAAACACAGTTGGTGTCCTTTGCCCAGCCGTGATTCCTCAGCTTAACATTTTCATGAGAGTTGCTGTGAGTGTAAAATGAGGCAATGGGACACAAAGTTCGCAATTCTGAACTTTTTTCCCCATATTTGGATATATGTCTTTGGCTCAAAATATGGTTACAAAATATGTAGAAGCTGTGGCCGACCACTATCTCAGGGGCTAGCTCAGTTCTGGTGACACACAAGTCAGCCACAGAAAGCATCCATTTTGGATAGTTTCTCAGTCCAGGTAGATGCTTGTTTTGAATTGTGCAATAAAGTAAAATTAAATAGCCATCCCCATTTTGCTAAATAAATGAAGAAGACAGCACAAAAAATAGTTTCCAGCACATTTGTATACAGTATTTGGGCACATCTCATGCTTTGGATTTTGTTTCAAGAAGGATTTTTTTTTTATTGGCAGAAATCCTTCAAGAAAAGTGTTGCAGACAGATAATGGGGTATAAATAACATATAGTTAACATGTTTAGCTTCATGTTAAGAAACTTTATTCTCAGACTGAAGGTCATACTTACAATGAATAAATGCTGGGTATTGTTTCCAGCAGCTGTTAAAAATGTGTGAATTAAAAAGTGCAACATCCTTTGTCTCTCATCTTGATGCTTCACCATGTCTTTCGTTTGTATTATAGCTGCGGCAGATGACAGATGTTACAGATATGCAGACTGTGCCAGCTGTACTGCCAATACAAATGGCTGTCAATGGTGTGATGACAAGAAGTGCATTTCTGCAAACAGTAACTGCAGTGTGGTGAGTATTTATATGTGGCAGTTTCATTAATGACACCGCTTTGTAACCATTTATTTGCTCTTTTGGTGCCTTCAAAATGTAAATGTCACATTGTAATCAGATGCTTGAAATACATATGAAATAAGCTTCATCATAAATTAATTGCAAAGACGTATAATATAATTGGAAAGAGAAATAATGAAAGTAATAGAACCACCTGCTTTACAAATTGGTTTAGCCAATCAAGCACGTAGTTTAAGCCTTAGCTGACAATCCACATCATCTAGAGTTCTTTGAAATATTCTTACATGGCCATTTGGGAATTGTGGGATTATCATCTAGGAAAAAATACACCTGAGCTACCTCTTATTCATCATCATCTTCATCTTAAAAGCCTTGTCTAAACTGCTGGATTTCCAGACATAACAAAGTTAATGACTATTAAGTAGTTGTTCAGTCTTTCTCAAAAGAAGAATATAATAAAAATCCTTAACTATTGTAGCTGATCTTAAAACTTTGTTCACTATGGATATATCCAAAAAGTTAAACAAGTATGGCCTACAGTGTAAGTGCACTTCCAGCATGACTGCTCTTGGATGCCTCCTTAATGAAAGATAGAGGCTTGTGATGCAAGACAAGCCGTTCTTGGTGGTGGTCTCCCATTTATTGAATTGGCTGCATGGTGGTTATAGTTATACATCAATTGAAAATATTTTTGTTTTTCCAGGCTTTTGATTGTACTTTCATGTAATGTAATGATTTTATGGTTGGTTTTTTATTTTAGACGGTAGTTTAATGATTTTTTATATGAAGCTGTGTTGTGCTCTGGATTGGAGGAAGTCCAGGGTATAAAGAGATCAGAATAAATAAATAACATTTACAGGCTGAGTTTAAGATAGAGCCACTGAAGATATACATATTATATTAAGTCTATGTATCTTGAACTAAAATATTGTTCTTAAATAAGAACTAATATCAGTTTTTAAAGTGTGCCAATCTTCACTGTCTTTGCTGTTAAAATAGCTCTCTGGGGTAGTTCAGTGTTGCCCACCCTGAAGTGGGATTAAAACAAATACATGGCCTCCAGTTTAATGCTATACTTGCTTACTCAGCTGTAATTCCCATTGAGTTCAATGGGAGCTTAACGCCTGGTAAATGTGTTTAGGATTTAAGCACAGATCACCTAGTGAATCTAGGGACATTGTCCTGTTGTTGTTTTTTTGGTCTGCTGCCTTGAATGCACGTGGCAATATATGGTAAATGAGACCATTAATTTAATCATTTAATTTGTGAGATACAGCAATAGTGACACATTTAGGGATTTGCAATTCTCCACAATTATAAACAGATATATATCTCCGCATTGCTATCCAACATAGCAATGTGAATACATTAATGTTTCCTCTTATTACTATTAAGTTGTGTTTTTAAAAAATGTTTTCCTGGCTTCACGTGTTTTCTATAGTATATAAAACTGTTTGTAAGAAAATGAAGGGGGAAACATCTACCACTATACCACTACTTTACTTTTTTGCATTAAAAAAAATATATTCCACCTTTGCACCTGCTCCTAACCACCCTGATACATGTTCCCTTGAAACATGAAGAAACATGAAGATTATTATCAAAAGTGATTGACTTTACTTATGTGTTATCGGTGGCATACAGTAGTGCTTTTGACAGCAGAGTAAAATTACTTGCGATAAGGCAAACCCTCTGAAGCACATCAAAATGCTGTGGGTATTTTTCATGAGTTGATAAAAACATTTATAGCAATGATAAATATTTCTCTTTTAAAAGCAAACAAATATTAGAAAAAATTGCATGTAATGATTTTTGAAAAGAAAGTTCCAAATCTCTGGTTATGTGATATTTCATATATGGTGCTTAGAAATGCAATGGTAAAAAAATCTAGATAGGAAATGAAAAAAAGAGAAGGGCTAAAGCAAGAATATTACATTACAAGTATATATCATTTAAGGCCTGTTAGGCAAGGACAGCTGGATAATGAACAGAAATTATACTTTAGACTTTCCCCACATCATATATTATCTTTATTGAGAAAGCAATGAAGCTGAAATTCCAAACAGGTCAGGAATGCTAAACCACAGAAAACATAGTTGAAATGTAAAGTGTGTTAAAGCTCATCTTGCTTAATCATTTGCTGTTGCCTGCAGCCCACTGTTTTACCTTCAAAAAGCGGACCTGGTCCGTTATACCCTACACATGACAGTAGGTGCACAGTGCCAGTGTAGCTATCTGTGTGCACACGATGGGGGGGTATATGTGTTCCTATTCTGGGTGTGTGACAGGGGATTCCTTTCTGCTTATAGCTGTGTTCAATATACAGAAATGTGGTAGAAAACTAGATTACATCCCAAGCTTGTGAATAACGTGAATGATTTTTTGGCTATTGTAACATCCGATAATTTGCTGGGGTTTTTTTGTAACATTAAACCATATCTTTGTATCCAAAAAGGGAAATTCTAGTTGCTTCTGGGGTATACAAAGCTCATATATCCTCAGCATAATGCGTGACATTGTGATTGAAATTGTTACTATTTAGCAAATAGTTTCTAGCAGGCCAGAGCAATCTAAACTATTTGGATTTATTCAGACATAAAAAGGCAACATTATATTAATATACTAGGCATATATTGCTAAATCTATACTAAATTTTAAGATACAGACATTTAATACTTCTCCTGCTACTTACTCCCTACGCCCAGTTTTTAACTGCAAATTTTGCATGCAATGTTTCAGGAACCTTAGCTGAGTAGGCTTATTATACATGTTCACTCTATGGTCTGGTGAGCCACAGTAAGCACACCTCTCTTCCTTCTTTCTGGGCACAATTGGAAGGAGGAATTTTGAAAGTTCTCATTTCCACATTAGTTTATTGTGTTATCCAAACCTGAAAACTGTGGTTAATTTTAACTATGATTTATTTGAAGCAATTGAGCTTCAAATCATGGGTTATCAATATGACTTGTTTAAACAAACCATACTTAAAGCCAGACAACAAACTAAACTGTGGTGAAAAGTAATTGGAAGCACAACAACAACAGCTTGTATACTGCCCTTCACCTGAAGACCACAGGGTGGTTCATAACATTAAAGATAACACCACAAGGCCCTGCCAGAGGTGGAGGGGTCCAGCACCCAAGTCCAGGGCTTGCTGTGGCTCATTCTCATCATGCTACACTGTGATTTGGTGTCTGGAGGCAGACAATATCTTTGAATATACAATTCAGATCTTCATTAAATAATACTTAGCTGATTCCTGCATGGTATATCCATTCACATGAATTGTTAACAGTTCTCATCATTAGACTATGCTGTAGCCCTGGAATTAATTGTATCAGAGACCTGTGAGATCAATTTTGAATGTTAATGGAAAACCATTTCTAGGCAAAGACATTGTAACTTGGTATGAATGAGAGGCCAGGTACAAATCAGTTCATATAAATTGGGCAAACTAATAGCGTGGTTTGATTTTCTTCATTGAACAATGACACTTCCTTTTGTGTTCACATGAACATAGGCAAGCTATAGGGATGACTCAGAAATACTTGCCTGAGTGCTACATAATTTCTTAATGAAAAAAGGACCTCTAGTTGAGATGCTATTCCTTTCTTCACCTGTAACATGAGAAGTCTGGCTCCATGAGTGAAATTCAGCGTTGTCTTCTTCGAATCATTGTCTGTGCAAGCATTTCAGCTTGCCAGATGTAATGATTCCCCCTATCCTCACCCTGCATTTTGTTTAAGTTATCCCAGCCCCCAAGCCAATTTGGGGGGGCATGTGGGGGTAGGAGAGAATGGGGGAAAGTGCTATTGCATTAGCAGAAGTCATTGTGCAGGGCTTCCACTGATGTGACTAGTTAGGTGAATCCCATTCCATGACTCCCAGCACACCCTTCTACCTTAACACAAAAGTACATACTTTGGGTGTTGTACTCTACGCTAACTTAATTCCTCTCAGAACTAAACTTTATTCACATACTTGTTTAGATAATCATTTCTTAGCTTTGAAAGCTGAGACACAAATAAGCCTTGTGTCCATCCAAACAACCCCTTCTATCAGCCCACTGTGATTAAACCCACAAGTCTTCAATTAAACATATATTCCTGTTTCTATTTCATTCAGATTGGGAAACTATGATTACCTGGGTTAGAACAAGCCAGTACCTTAAACAGTGGTTTTGAAGTTGGTCTAAGGTTCTTCCAAACTTTTTGGCTAAAGGGTAGGTTATAAATGCCTTTAAATAAATATAAACATCAACATTAATAATTATGTCACTCTGAAAAGGAAGGAAGCAACGGGCTATGTTTGCCTGTGTGGGGACAACGACAATATATCTTATGATCAGCCAAACAAAAAGTCTATAGCTGTATAAAAGATAACTCTTGTTTTGAGATCTAGCAAATCAGGACTCAAGGATGGAATGGAAAAACAAATATGAGGGGAAAGTCTCTCTAGACCTTCTGTAGATAAATGTTGCTGTTTAGATATCTTAGAATCATTGTGCATCTTTTAATAAGAAAACACAAGCATTCACAGAAACTTAGGCAGAAAATGAACTGTCATTTGTAGTGTTGATAAGGAACAAGGGAGTATTTAAAATAGCCAGAAACTGGCATAAACAAACCAAACCTTGAACTATTTCAATAAGTTGGGCAACTGTAGATGCTTCTTCAGATCTTAAGGGGATAAACTAATGAACATACTGAGCTGCTAGCAATTATTTTTGATAAGTCATGGAAAACATTGAAGGCATCAGAAGATTTTTTTGTGGGAGGAGGTGGAACAATCAGTTTCAGTTTTATCAGGATGAAAATATAAGAGCAACTACTGTCATGTGAGTCTAACTGGGTTTTGAAGTGACATTGGGTCCAGGCAGCAGCTTTCTTTACGACTGATTTGAACTGTGGTGCTAACCCCCAATTATTCAGGTGTGGAGAGAAAGTCCTGGGAATAGATGCCCAAAAGTATAGTGCAGAGCTTTCCAAACTGTGTGTTGTGACATGTTAGTGTGCCAGCTGCAGTTTGTAGGTGTGTTGCACAAATGCTCCCCGCACACCTCCCAGGGCTGGAAAGGGGTTAGTTTAACCTCTGGTTTGCTAGGAAAATTGAATTACTGTGTTGCAAAATGATGCATGTCTAAAAAGTGTGTCACCAACATGAAAAGTCTGGAAAGCTCTGGTGTAGTGGGTCTGTATCATAGATGCTTATGTAGATTCTGCTTTGTGCACATGCAAATGTACTATTCATGAAACAACATCCCACTCAGGAAGATAGTGGGACTTCCTGGAATATATCCTCCCACTGTGTAAGAAAATATGACAGTTGGAAATTAGTCTGTTTATTCATACCCTTCTATTTATGTATTTTTACACCTACACCTATAATAAAACTTGTGCAACAGATGTTAGCTCCGACTAAGACCTTAGTGTTAACAAGAACCACCTATTGGATTTGCATTTACACTAGGTTACTGAGATTTGTCCAGAAAGGAATGTGTAAATTGGATTTAAAGGAAATAAAGCTTGGAAGCAGGTGACTACGGAGAATACAGATAGTAGTTATTAGTAGTTCTTTTTAAAGTCAAACATTGTTAAATAGCCTTTGGTTATCTATAGTCAGAAAACCATACTGTGAAACCAGTAAGAATACTCTCCTCCCCCCCCCCAAGCTTTTCTTTTTTACCCTCAATGCTACTTACTACCATATGGGTTCATTTTCGAAAGCAGCCTGAACTTTTCAGGATTTTGACATTGTGATAATGACATGTTAACAAGGAATATTAGGTGAGGACAGTGTTAAGTGAGCAGATGGTGCTTACTTGCAATTTAAAATTCATTGTAATGTACCTCACAGGCAGCATTGTCAATAATGTATAATGGCTGAGCCAAACTAAATGCAAATAGGTATAAAAAGGTCTTCTGAAATTCATCTGTGCATTTTTTACAGGCTTACCTTCTGTCGCTTTGCATATTTTACTCTAGCTAATTGGTAATGCACATAGCTCTGTAGAGTTCTTATAACAGAACATGGTTTTGTTTCTGTGTTTATATCTAAACACCTTGTAATACCTTTCTTCAATACCTTAAAAATAAATTGTGTTTCATGGTGTATTCCACATGGTTCAATATGATCTTGTCTACAACTGGTATTTTTAAAAATGAATGTAGTATTTAAAAAGGACAGCGTTCCTAATTCTCAATATTAGTATCAACACAGTACTACTGCTATACAGGCAATTGCTTTGTCCATTAAATAATTTTATTTAATAATCTATGTGCTTTTAATTGGCCAAAGAAAAAGATGGCACAGGTCACTTAATTCAAAATACTGCAACGACAAGATTTCCTACACTTCATTCCTTCCTCCACAAACACTTATCTGTTCTCCCCCACAGAAGGAAACATCACTGTTTCCGTTGTACATATGTTATGGCAGCTGGGTTTTTTCCTTCAAAAACCCCTATCATGTTCCCCCCTTAATCTGTTTTTCTCTGTACGCAGCATGCTTCATTCCTTTCAGCTTTTCCCCAGATGTCATACATTCTAAACTCTCCTCATTTTTTGTTGCTTTCTTCTTAAGGCTAACTCTCACTTTACATTTTATGTTCTAGCATGGATGCCTGAGCACAGAATAAACTAAGCTCTAATTAAGTGTGAAGGGAGCACCCAGGTAAAATTTGATGTGTGTCCATTACATTACTAGGAACTGGAGGCCTATGCTTTCTTTTGTTCTTCTATTCCGTAACTTTATTTTTCATCTTCTGAAAATACATGTAGCAACAATCCCCATATGCCTCCATTGTTGTTGTTGTTGTCATCCATCTGTCTCAGGAAAAATGGAGGAATGTGCCTTTCAGGGTGAAGTCAAATAGTTGGAAGGTTACAATGCCTGCTGTGGCAGTAGAGACCGATATGGGAGTGGTATGTTTTGTTGCAGCTGGGCAAATGAAGTTCTCTGGTTGTGCAGATGCACTATGCCATTTCTTCTCTCTGCATCCTTCCCAATGGTCATTCCTCCTCTGGTCACTGCTATGGATGCAGCCCTGCTTAAGATGGTCAGTAGATGACCAGTGAGACACGATGATCTCTCCCACTGCCGAAGGCAGCCTGTAGCACTTGGACCTTACATCAATCAGATATATCTTCTAACTTGTAACTGCGGTCACCTACATCTGGGCCTGCCCAGATGGCAAGCCCCACCCCAACCCTTGCTAAGGTGGACCAAAGGAAAGGAAAGCAATACATTTGGCACCAGCTGGGCTGCAGGAGTTCCTGGAAGGAGACGTATAAGACATCATCAGACCACCTTAGTGACTCCACTCCAGTTTTGTATAGGGTTTACTTCTTCTGAAAATGCACATGTAGATCTTGACATTTTTATACAGAAATTGAAAGAAAATAGCAGTTGTGTTATGTGCTAAAGCAGGACCAATATCATTATCTTTATCTCCACAAGCTGCATGAGCCAACTTTGGGGCTGTCCACCTGTCAGTCACCTGATGTCATAATGACATCAGGCGACAATGCCTCTGAAGTGTTTCCAAGCAGTTTCAGTAGAAATCAGATCATTAATTAGCCAAAACAGAAGTGGATGGTTCATAGTTATGCTGGTTTGATGGTAATACTTTAGACCACCAAATGAATTGTGACTATGTAGGTCCTTCAACTCAGGCATTCCCAATGCTAATTGAGCATTCTGTCCACATGACCCTAACCGTCGAAAAAAAAAAAAAAACAAGTTCACTAGCCCAAGAAACAGGCATCTAACATTTATTTATGAAGTAATTATTAGTCTGTGCTGTTTCTAAACAACTGAAAGACAGTTGCCAGATTCTTAAAAGCAGTCTTTTAAAAGCTTGTTTTCATTAATATTAGACTTTATTGTTCAATTATTTTTTCAGGAATATTTTTAAATGATGAATTTTAAAATTTAGAAAATGGTTGTAATGTATTATTTACCTTCTTTTCTTTAAAAAAAATGGGTAAGTGCCATGACTTTAACTCTATTAACATTTACCTTCCTATTACTCGTATGTTTAGGTCAGTCAGTTCCTTCAGAATTTTTAAGCTTTCTCCATTCTGAGAATTGACATGGTATGTATGTGTGCTTATATTCTAGTCTGTGAAAAACTACACCAAATGTCATGTAAGAAATGAACAGATCTGTAATAAGCTGACAAGCTGTAAAAGTTGTTCACTAAACCTCAACTGCCAGTGGGACCAACGACAGCAAGAATGCCAAGCATTACCAGGTAAAGGGGAAATAATGTGTTTGAAAATAATTTTTAAAGCATTATTGGGTAAAAGGGGAAGAAATTTCAGATCCGTGTTAGGAATGCAGACTTTTCAAAATTCAACACAGGGAACTATAGCCTTGACTACTGGGTGTAATCCATCCAAAATGACAAGGAATATGCACAACTTTAGCTGTGTTCTTCTAGATAATATTTTATTTCTATATAGTTTTCTATGGTATTCACATGCCACCTTCATGTTGATGCAAAGCGTAGTATTGCAAATAATCTTGCACAAATCACAAACCTTATTTTCCTGAGATTTGGCAGTAACCCATTGTATATCACACTGTGTTCCTATTATTGTAGTTTCACTTCACCGATTGAAAATGCTAGTTCTGTTAGGCTATTCTAATGTAAAGCATTTGTTGCCATGACCTCCTGTTTTACTCTGGAGGAAGTGTATAGGAGAGGAGGTGCTTTTTGTTGAATCTTCCTACCGCAGATCCCTGTGCTCAAGAAAGTTTTTTGGGGGGAATCACCTGGGGGAGCGTGAGGAGTGATGCAGGAAGGGAGAATGGTAAAAAATCCCCTACCTTCCTCCTTGAGCAGGGAGCCTCTGCTGGATCTTGGTTGCTTCTGTGAACAGAAGGAGCCCTTCCATCCATGGAAGTCATACCCTGGTTCTAGCTCAGTGGTTCCCAACCTTTTTTTTGGCCATGCCCCACCAAACATCTCTAAAATCCTGATTGCCCCCCTTGTGACATATTATTATTATTATTATTATTATTATTATTATTATTATTATTATTATTATTAAAAAAGTGAACTCCTGTTCACATGGAGGAAGCCTAAAAGGCCATTAACTGTTAATAACTCATTCTCAAATTGCCTCCCTTAAAAATCAAATTGCCCCCCTGTGGGGCTTGTGCCCCACGTTGGGAACCACGGTTCTAGCTGAATATGTAGGTGATGTGCCTTTTAGGTGAACTGTGTTCTGAAAAGATAATTCTAAAGCCTAGTTCTAAATGTGATGTTTTTTTCTTTCACAACTACTTTAAGCTTGTGTAACTCTTTACTAGCTCATCTGTGTGGAGAAGGATGGAATCATGTTGGAGATGCCTGTCTTCGTATAAACTCTAGTCGTGAAAACTATGACAACGCGAGACTTTACTGCTATGGCTTACATGGCATCCTTGCTTCATTAACAACATCAAAAGAAGTTGAGTTTGTTTTGGATGAAATACAGAAATATACCCTCCAGGTAACCCGAGTGTCTAATTCATAAGTGCATATATGCAAATGTTTTTGTAAACTGCTCTAAGAATTTATTTATTTTTTTACAATCAAGCGGCTATAAATGAAATGAATGAATGAATGAATGAATGAATGAATAAATAAATAAAAAAATGTAGGTTGATGTTTGGTTTTATTAATTAAATTGATGAAATCCATATACTGTATTTTTCCCGTGTATAACACGCCCCCAAATCCACCCTATGCACTATCCATGTATAAGACGGCCCCAGTTTCTTTACATAAGTTTAAAGTAAAAAAAACCTCGGCTTATACACGGAAAAATACAGTACATTTTAGAAGCATTTGCTGTAGTGCACACGGTGGTAATTCTGCCTACAGGATCTCTTGGGATAGTAATTATTTCTAAATGTATATCTCTTCATATAAATGAGCATATCCAAATTTTATGCAAATATTTTGCTTTCGTTTTGAGCTTTTTGTGTTATGCATTCCCTCTTTATTGGCAATGCACAAGTGCCCACTCTAAGGAAAAGCCTGTTGATGGGACCAGTTAACAAGCTGGAGCAAAGAAAACACCAGATCGAAGGGCTAACCTGCACGCAGGTTTGCAAAGCAGTTCAGAAGTGAGGACCATAGAATAACCAATGATATAGGAAGACACCAGAGCTCAGATCATGTTGCTTGAGCAAGGCTTAGCTAGAACTGGAAACAAGCACCTTTCCTTTTTTCTCAGAAGGATCCAGTGTTTTAACACATGGGGGAGGTTCACACAGATCTGGCAGCTCCTAGTACTCTCCTTCTGATCCATTGTATCTTCTTCTGAAAACAAGCAGACTAGTTCCCGAAGTTCAACACCTAAGAATGCAGTGGCAAGATTTGTGGACAGTTTTGTTTTGACCTGCCTTAATGTAGGTTTGCACACACATATGTTTACACACATATATACAGACACACATCTCTAGATGAAATGGTAAAAGAAGCCTCATAAATCTGAGAATACCACTGATGACAGCCTGTCGTTTTGACAAGTTTGGTAACTGGAGAAATGGTTGTTTTCATTTTCTGAAATTTCTGAAGGTGACACCGTACCAAACATACCTTTATTCAAATGAATTATGTGTTGAGACACCTAAGCTATATAAATTTGAGATAAGTCACTTGCAGTATACACTACAGGTAGACAAATCCATGCACTTTAAGGAGGTATTTTGGGTCAAATGATTATTTACTTATCAAAAACTTCTAATGAAATGTTACAGTGATTTATGCTTTATCTCGCTTCTGTTTCCCCCCCTCCAAAAAAGTAATTTCTCTTTCATTCCTATCTCTCTATCCGTCCCATTCCATTTATTGTGTGTAAGTCATTTTGAATGTGCTATCAGTTGCCAGAGAAGCTTGCTGAGATTTCCCTTGATTTCCCTTCATATGCCTGCTGTTTCAGGCTCGAATCATAATGATTTAGGACATACAATTTCATTTCAGATGACTTCTTTGTTACAGATAGTTTAGTAAGGTTCACAAATGTAGGCAGAACAGCTGAGAAATGTCTGCTAATCTGAAATATTTGTGCTTGTTTGAGTCTTAAAACCTTTTCATATTTAAAGCAATGATTTTTGTAAAATAAAAGTTTTGGGGATTAATATAAACTATTTGAAAATAAGAATATAAATGTACATCTGACTGAATTATTTTTTTATTTAGGAAAGAATACTACATCAGTTAAATGCTTGGATTATTATTATTTATAAAATTTATGTAACTGCACTGTGTCTTCTGCATACCTCTAATGTCATTCACTCATGCAGCCTCTCATCCATAGAATTAGAAACCACATCTCAGCAAAGTAGTAATGTCAGAACTACAGGGCTGACACCACTTACTTCATTTTCTCCCTCTCCTGTATGTGATAACCTTGGAGATTACCATACCCAGGTTATCATGCTCATATTCCAGACTACCCCTCATTTTCTCCATCCTTCCAAAGTTGTGATCTAGGGACGCAGGTGGCGCTGTGGGTTAAACCACAGAGCCTAGGATTTGCCGATCAGAAGGTCGGCGGTTCTGAGCTCCCGTTGCTCGGTCCCTGCTCCTGCCAACCTAGCAGTTCGAAAGCACGTCAAACTGCAAGTAGATAAATAGGTACCGCTCTGTCGGGAAGGTAAACGGCATTTCCGTGCGCTGCTCTGGTTTGCCAGAAGCGGCTTAGTCATGCTGGCCACATGACCCGGAAGCTGTACACCAGCTCCCTCGGCCAATAAAGCGAGATGAGCGCCGCAACCCCAGAGTCGGTCACGACTGGACCTAATGGTCAGGGGTCCCTTTACCTTTACAACAAAGTGTTGAATTAAAAGCCAATATAAAAGTTATATATGAAAAGCCTTGTGGAATGAAAATACTTTCAGGGGCTGCCTAAACAAGAAGTGGAGAACCATTCAGCCCTTCTGATGTTGCTGAACTACAACTTATGTGAGTGCTATCAGGCATGGCCAGTGGCCAGGAATGATAACGAGTTCTAGTTCTGCAACATCTGGAGGGCGAAGGGTTTCCTACACCTAGTTCAGCCTAAAGACAAGGATCATGACTGAACAGTTCACAAGACTCAACCTAGCTCCTCTCGTACACATTCTGAATATATGGCTATGTGATTCATGTCACCCTACATTCTTAACTAGAGAGTGTTTGTATACTGGAAGATAGGATTTTATCAAGAGACACTTATTTACAGTGGATCGTGTTGAATTGCAATATTTGTTCAGCTTCTTTAATCTTATTCTTATCCTCCAATTATGCCCCTTCAAAGAAGGATACAGCAGAGCAGATAATTTAGCCAACACAGTAAAAAGGTAAAGGTACCCCTGCCCGTACGGGCCAGTCTTGCCAGACTCTAGGGTTGTGCGCTCATCTCACTCTATAGGCCGGGAGCCAGCGCTGTCCGCAGACACTTCCGGGTCACGGAACGCAGCACACGGAACGCCGTTTACCTTCCCGCTAGCCAACACAGTACCAATGAACAAATGGTTCAACATCCAGGGCCTGGTGACCTGTGCTCTCTCTTCGGAAAATTCTTACCAATGCAGAGGCAGTACTTGTTCCCCCATGTTCTTGTGTGTACATTCTGGACCACTAATGCCCTGGTGTTCTGTATAAGCATGTTTGTTTTAGCAACTAGAAGTCATGGGACTGTGAGGTTTAGGCATTGACCTTCCATCTTGCCTAGTGGAACCTCCCTTGCTTATCTAAGTGGAATGCTTTGTCCTTGTACTCGTTCTATGTAATCTTACAAATGGAAGGCACATATACTGTATATCTGAGACTTTGTGAAAGTGGAATGAAGAGTTTAATCTTGGGTTTAGAGCAGAGTTCACTTTAAGAGAATAGAAGGTTTATACACTGCAGCATTTTTTTAGGAAGACCTAATACACAGGATAAAATATGTTCCACATATGCACAAATGGTTGGAGAAACCACCACAAATGTATTTGAAACAATACAAAAGAATTGATGAGTGCTGAGGAGAGAAAGCAACGCTACTGATTCATGTGGTTCCCCTTTTCATCCTTCACAGAAAATATCACCCTGGGTTGGGCTACGGAAGATCAACATCTCCTATTGGGGATGGGATGATATGTCTCCCTTTACGAACACAACATTGCAGTGGCTTCCTGGAGAACCAAATGACTCTGGATTCTGTGCCTATCTTGAAAGGGCAGAGGTTGCTGGTCTGAAAGCAAATCCATGTACGGCTATGGCCGATGGCCTCGTATGTGAGAAACCTGTTGGTAAGAGAGCTTACCATATTGCAAATATTATTTTTGGAACAATTTGCTCCAGCATGTACAGTATGTGCATAATGAATGTTGGAAGAAAGGTTGGTTCAGAGAGAACAGTCTCCTCCTAGTCTGAGATAGTCTTTGAATCCATAGCTTCTTAATCTGAGAATGGGGAGTCTTTCAATCCAGAGAAACGTTTCATATAAGATTTGAAAGCACTTTTCCATTGTTCAGTTTGCATAGCACATTCTAATTCCCTAATCCATACTTTCTGAGTTTCTGAACATGTGCTTTACAAAGTTCCAATAAGCATTTAAAAACAACAGGCATGAGTTTAGTTTTAATGCCCGCTAAAATATATGCTTTATGGAATAAATTAATGTCTGGAAAATTTAATCCTCTTTCCGATACTGGCAGCTGAATTTTATTAAGTGAGAAGTAAGGAGGAGGATTATCCCAAATAATTTCCAAAATACCTACTAATCTTTTGAAAATAGTTGGGGAATACATAAAAGATGTCTTGTAACACATATATTATCCATAGCAGAATATTCATTTTAAGTTTATTAACCTTACCACAAATAAGTTTAAGTGGATTATGTTTCATCTTTTAACAAAAAACAAACAAACAAACAAACAAACAAATTCAGTGGAAAGTCTTATAGTGAGATACCTTGGCAGTGTAAGTTGTTAGTTAACTCTAAAAATGTTTTAAATGGATAGATATGGCAGAAATAAGGCAGTTTTCCATATCACTTCACTTACACTACCTGCAAACATTAAACGTTCTTTCTCTTGAGGGATAAAATTCATCTCTTGAAACCTTTTAGAACAGCTAATTTTGCTGCAGCTGTTACACCAGCTCCATGAGTATATGAACAGAGTTTCATATAACTGGGGTTGCTATATTTAGATTTCTTTTGCAATATTGAAAAGTGGCTTTTGGATAAATCTATTGTAAAGATTTTTTTTTGAAGCTTGGTAGAAAGGACTGAGCCTCTCTACTGTCATTAGATGGAGGTATGATGCTTTAGAATAGAGAAGATCAAACAGAAATAGATCAACTCTTCTGTTTTGGGAATGAGGAGCCACAGTTGTTTGGCATAAATATATCCTATAAAGGGAAACATCATAGGAATATGTTCTCTATACACTAGATTTGAATGTGATTGACATGTAAAACCATGATGGTAAACAGCCATATGTATTTTATGCTATCAAACCCTAAATTCAGCATGGTTACAGGTGATTGTGTGAGTCCATTAGGAATAGTTTCCTGTTAAATTAGTACTATAAAAAATTGAAGTTTAAAGCAACACAATTGGATGATTTACATGATTTTCTTTCCTATGCTCTCACATATAAAGAAGGAGCTTGTCATGGAAACTACTAAATATCATAAATAAAACATGAATTCTACAAATTGTTTGCTTACTTATGCACACATTTGTACTACCGAAAATGATGAAGCTATCATAAAGTTACTGCATTTTTTGTTTCATGATATTGATTCTCTGGATATAACTGTCTGCATTTTGGAACAATAGATGCTGTGATCTTGTTTTTTTTCCCCTGTAAAAAGACAGGAACGACAATTTAAGTGTGGATGTTAGATGCTTTTTGAAGCATAGAACTCTTTGCAGTTGCCAATTTTTTTCTGTTGCAAATTTTATGCTGTTTTGAGAATCTTTGCTGCCTTTCTTAGTTTTATTATAAAGCAATTGCTAATAAACTCAGATTTCAAAACAGTGGAACAATTTGCAAGATCCTTTCTCTTTTTATTTTGGAATGTTGCCTTCCAGAAAACTGGAATAATGTTTGTCATGTATAAAACATTAGGTAATTCATCAGGTGGTTAAGGATATAGACTGCTGTGCATTAATAATAAAAGGTATGCTTCTGTGGGCAGTATGTAATTGGGAATTACTCTGTTCTCATACTTCAGTTGTTTGACAGCAATATATATATATATAGTACATTTCTACCTCTCTGTTTTATATAACTAGCTGATTCAGTTTCCTGAGCAATGCATGATTCCAAGCGAGACAGAATGCATCCTGTGCTGAAAAATATTCTCTTTTATGTTTAAAAAAATGTTTCCCTTGTTTTTGAATTTTTAGCAACTGCAAATATATACAGCAGGGGGCAGATGTTCACTTGACAAATCATACTTTTAGACAAAATGCACACTGTTTAAGGGAGAATGTATCACCAGTGAAGTAAATAGCTATTGCTTATGCACTATTTAACAAATGCAGTAGAACCAAAAGGTCATGCCTCACCGTACCTATTCAAGTATACACAGTCAAGGTTTACAATATGTGTATGGCTTACTATGTCACATATACTAATAACTGAAGAAAAGGATAATGGCTTGTATATTATATTTTTCCTTGAAAAAAATGCAGCCCAGATTGTAGAAGGAACAGTGTGAATTATTATAAGTGCAGCCAAAAAACCCTAAACAAAACACAAAGAGCAAGACCATACATGTAGCAAAGTGAAAGCATTCCTGAATAAAGCAAAGGAAAAATATTTGTGTAGTATCATATATACTCATATAACATGAGTTTGGGGAAAATACTGAAATTCTACTTTCACTTTCTTTCTCCTTCAGTTAGTCCAAATCAAAATGCAAGGCCCTGCAAAAAGCCGTGTTCCTTAAGGACGACGTGTTCAAACTGCACAAGCAGTGGCATGGAGTGCATGTGGTGTAGCAGCACAAAGCGATGTGTTGATTCAAATGCCTACATAATCTCCTTTCCATATGGGCAGTGTCTAGAGTGGCAGACTACCACCTGTTCTCGTAAGTATTTTTGTGAAATGAAGATTGCTAATTATGGTAATGAGTTGAAGTACAAAACTTATATATAGTGGTGCCTGGTGCCCCGCAAGACGAATGCCTCGCAAGACGAAAAACTCGCTAGACGAAAGGGTTTTCCGTTTTTTTAGTCGTTCCGCAAGACGAATTTCCCTATGGGCTTGCTTCGCAAGACGAAACGTCTTGCAAGTTCTTGCGAGTTTGTGTCCTTTTTCTTAAAGCCGCTAAGCCGCTAAGCTGTTAATAGCCGCTAAGCCGCTAATTGCTGTGCTTCGCAAGACGAAAAAACCGCAAGACGAAGAGACTCGCGGAACGGATTAATTTCGTCTTGCGAGGCACCACTGTAACAAGCAGGACCTGCTAGAAAACGTTGCGTTGTGGATTGCTCCTGTTCCAGGTTCTAGCTAAGTCTTTCCATTCTCTTTACCAATGTTCATGTTGCCCCGCCCCCCGCACCCAGGTTAGCAAGCATTCTGTTGCGACTAAGCATATTCAATCCGCATGGGACTGTGTACGCACTCAAAAGTTGCAAACTTTGGAATTCTGCCATGTCTGCTGATTCCTCCCTCTTGTTTGTGGGTGATGCCCTTTTGCCCATAAAACAATGGAGTTTGCAGTTTCCTTTGGCTACTTACTGAGTCTGTAACTATGCTGAAAATTGAACTGATCATTCTTTTAGCCATACTCCTAGGTGAAAACTTATAGGTTTGTATGTAGGAGCTCCAAATTCATTCCCCACATTTCTGTTTAGTAGGGTAACAGGCTTAGAATGCCCTCTGCTTGAGATCTTGGGGAACCACTAGCAGGATGGTGATACTGTCTAGGTCAACCTTTCTCAACATTGGGTCCCTAGATGTTGTTGGACTACAATTCCCATCATTCCTAGCCAACATGGCCAGTTGTCAGGGATTATGGGAGCTGTTGTTCAAGAACATCTGAGGACCTAAGGTTGAGAAAGACTGGTCTAGGCAGACCAATGGTCAATAGGAACTTTATTTTCTAACCACTAGCCACTCTGGAATGTTTCATCAATCATTTTTAGTTAGTGTTCTAGTAAAGCAAATGCATAGTTGTACTCTGTCTATGCTCCAGTAATCTTGTTCTTCTTTTTTCTCCATCCCAACTACCTGTAAACCAGGGATAGCTTTGGTAGCAAAGCAAAGTTAGACCACTCCTAGGGCCAATCATGTCAATCTGACATTCTTCAGTAAATGTGTTGGCTATTCGGTGGCCTGAACTGTGTTCTGAGACTACGGTATAAGCTATGGTATAAGCTAGGGAGCTAAGTGTTCAGGCGTCATACCTCACATCAGCTGAGGAAGGAAACAGAGCTGCAAAACATTGGGCTTTGGCAATGAGCAGACAGTACAGAGCTCATGGATTGGATAGGCTTAATGGAATTACAAAGAAACTGGAGTTTTGTCCTTGCCTGGTCAACCCTTAACTAATGATACATCTAGTTTCTGAGTGGGAGAAGTGGGTTGGTTTTGCTTGACCTAAATGGAAATACAGAGGCATCTGCTTGTAACATGAATAATGTCATATGGCCTAGATGCCATTGGACCTACCTTACGTGGTTCACAAGGTACCCCCTTTTGCTTCCTTTACTGACTACCAACCCAATTTTCAGCTTCAACCATTAAAGTTAGGAGTCCTGAGCTGGAGAAGACCCCCTTCTCTCTTAGTCTGTATTCTGGTATGATTGGTCACGTGCCTGACTTATACCTTACACAAGTTCACTGTTATCGAGCCGAGTAAGGAAGATGCCACCGCAGCTTCTACGTTTGTCAAAACTCTGCAGAGCTACCTGACAAACTTATATCTTTGTAGAAATCAAGTTGCACATGGCATATAAGCCTTGTTTTTGTGTCCTGGAATTTTCTGGGGTGTGTGTATGCTGAGTTAAGCTCTATATTTAAAAGACCTTTCTGTGTATTTAGTTGAAGACCATCCAACTTTCTTGCATGCAAGAAGAACAGCAAAAAACTATGTTTAATTTAGTTGTCATTTGAGGCAGGTCTATAAAATTTTATATTAAATAAACCTAATGGGATTTCTTGCATGTCAGTTCAATATCATATGGAAGAAGCTCTCTCTGAAATTGTATTTTCTATCCAGCCAATACAAAAAATTAAATTTCCATAAGACATTTTATCAGAACCTAGCTATTTAAAGTTTGAGAGCAAAGAAAACAAAAACAAAGCTGTAAAACACATTTTTCCTATGACTTGCATCTGAAACAAACATTTAATAAATGATTTTTTTAAAGTCTTGCTCATTTGCACAGAAAATGTCTGTCTATCTAGTAAGAGTGGGGAGAACTTTGTGTCATTTTTCATAGCAGTATATTTGATTAAAGACTGCAGTAGGTATTTGATAACACCATAAATGTCAGTGTGTAAGAGCAAATTTTCCACATAAACTGTGTGAATGAGACTATTTATATATTTTCATAGCTGTGAATACATTTTCATATTCATTTTCACAGCTAAGAAGGAAAATAAAACATTTACTTATTGAAGGCAATTAAGTCACAATAAAAATGTGAAGCTTTGAGAACATCTATTCCTGGGGAATATACTTATGGCTGCCTTATAAATGCAGGAAAGGGTTCCTCAGTATTATGAAACATGCAAGGGTGGAGACTAATAAAGCAGGAAATCCCAGATGGTATACTACTGCAAGAAAACCACCACAAGTCTTCCATATGAATTGACTCAGATCTGGCAATCATCATCTGAGGCCCTTCTTCATGTGCCTGTTCCATGAGCGGTCTGGAGGGTGGCAACACAAGAACAAGTGTTTCTGTTGTTTGTGGAACTGTCCCCCCAGGGAGGCTTGCTGGGGTCCTTTATTACATTTCTTTTCAACCAGGCATTTGGCTGATAAACCTTCTATGACTCGTGTGTGTGTGTGTGTGTGTGTGTGTGTTTGTGTGTTTGTGTGTAGGGGTTATTGGTTTTTTTCTGCTTCATTATGTGTTTTGTTTTCTCATTTTGTATTTTTCAGTTGTGAACTACCCTGAGATATTCAGATGAAGGGTGGTATACAAATGTAATAAATAAAATAATGATAATATTACTAATTCATCACTAAAGTCCTTAACCATTTTTGTTTTGGAACTCAAATACTGGCAGTAGGCTCTTTCAAAGCTAGATATGTGGCTATAACCATAGCTAAAAATGATTATTCTTTGATGTTCAGACCACTCCTTTGCACCCAAGAAGTAGCTATGCTATTGTTAATGGTATCTCGGGGCAGAGTGTGTAATATATTGATTATATATGATGCCAGTTAGGATACATTATATAAATAGTATTGTGAAGCCCCTATGATGGAGGAAGTGCAATGAGAGGCACACTTTTTCCACATGTGGTGGCATTGTCCCTTATTGGCCGCCTTAAGTTATTACATTATCTAAAATTGCCCAAAAAAGTTGTACAGCCTTGCCTGGCCTTAACTGTTTTATAAAACACAGAGAATTAAAAAACAAAAAACTAATTGTGTTTTAATTAGCACTTACAGAACAGGAACATGCTAAATACTGGAAGTGAGCTTCAGGTGTTTCCATATCAACTGGGCTTAATAGAATATGGAATATAGCCCTGGCAGAAAATCACAAATCAAAACATGCTACACAAAGGTTTAATCAAGCAGGATTTATTAGTAGAAACTTGATGCATGTTTGTTGCATCTGCCACAGGGTGCAGCAGTCCATTCATTCTGACTGCTTCACAGGTAAAATTTTAGTGATATTCCTTTCAGTTAAACAGTTTTATTAGACCACACAGCAAACTACCTGACATGTGCATGATACACTTTGCCGTGCATGGCGTTTTTTGTTTTTACTTTTGGAATGCTTGCTGTTGTTCAGTTGTTTCTTTTTGCTTTTGTTTTAAGAAGAAAATAAAATAGATTAATATAAAAGCACAACTGAAACAAAATGCATCATGGGAGACAGTTAATTCCATTGCTTCCAGTATTGTTATTCCACAAATTTATAAGCACATATGTACTAGGGAAGGGCCATAGCTGGTGGAGTACCTGCTTTGCATGTAGAAGCTCCCAGGTTCAATATCCGACACCTACAGGTAGGGCTCAGAGAGGCTTCAACCTGAAATCCTGGAGAGCCACTGCTGGTCAGTTTTGTCAATATTAAGCTAGATGGACCAATGGTCTGAGTTAGTATAATGTAGCTTCTTAACAGATACTGCAACACATATAACTGTTTATTCTTAACTGTAGTTTACTGGAACAAACTGTCTCCAAGTCATGGTTTATTTCAGTAAACTATAGTGAAGATTAAATTAGGTTTGGGGTATAACCCTAAACTTTGGTTTAGAACTGAAGAAAGAAGTGAGGCTTTCAATCTCCACACAGCTGTGCCAGAGGAAGGTATGTGTGGAGGGAATATAGGAGCCTGAGGTTCATGCATGTAATGGTAAGCCAAAGTTGAGCAACTTAACACATACCTTTTCTTTGTGCTTTGTATTATTATTGTTTATTGTCACAGGACAGTTCACAGCGTCAAAATACAAAATGAGAACACAAAATACATATTAAAAGCAAGAACAAAAACAAATCAATAACCTCCCAACCTCCCTTTGAAAGGACATGGAATGATAATCAGCCAAAGGCCTGGTTAAAGAGAAATGTTTTCTCTTGGTGCCTATGTAGTTTATATTATATCTGCTTATTATTTCATCCTATTTCTACAGTATCACATGAATGCTGTGGGAAAGCATTGACATATAAAGTATGAAAGGCTTGTGTTTGCTCCTTTTGTTCTGTATAGAAGTGCAATAGTAGCATGGCACCATTTACTAGAGTGGTGATTAAGTAGTATGTTCAGCAAGCTAAAGTCACCCTCTGCTGTTCTTTGGATTGGGAGAAGAGAGAAGAGGATTTTAAAGAGCCAGCTTTCAATCCCATTTCTCCTTTATATTTTTCACATGCAGATCCCTGCCCTCAATTGCTCATTCTTCAAATCCCAAAGGGGCTGTTTATCTGTCACATTCTGCATTTTGATCTCATGTTTTAAAAAGTGGGGTAGTTATAGGCTTTCCCCCACAAATGTATAATTTTGTCTAAGAACAAAAAAAAACAAAAAAAAAAAAGGTTTGCCACAGACTAGACTCACTAGTTTATTATGCAAGGACTTCAATATAAGAATTTTCTACTTCATCAGATATATTAGCATTCCAAAGAGCACTGTGGTATTATGGGGAAAACAGTGGATGACTGCCAAGAAATGTGTAGTTAGCTCCTTAGGTTTTCCTTCTAAAGGAGTGAATGCTGCTACAGCATCAGTAATTTTTGTTAATGCTTTCCTTTAATAGCAGGACAGGATGTTACCATTCTACTGTTTATTGTTTCTGCACTATGGTTTAGCATCCCTGCCGTTCTGGAGGGCATTGTGTTCTCTTAATGTCAATAATGGTAATATAAATCCAGGGTCAACAAGAGTGATGTGTTTTAATAGAAATATTTTCTATTAAAAATGTGCTATAATAAGAATGAAGAAACTTTCTTAAATCTGTAACTGCAAATGGCTCGTATGCTAGTACTATTATTATGAAATCATTTCTGATCTGAAAAATAACAGACTGATAGAAGGCAGTCCAGAGAGAACCTTTAATCATAAATGTAAGAAACTTAAGTAGAAGCAGAGGTTTATATAAATGCCACCATTTTGGCCCACATGTAGAATAGTTGGTTTGTTTATATACAGTGTATTGTATTTTCCATAAAACCATTGTGCCCATAGTGCATCAAAACTATGTTACAACAGTCTAAATACAAGAATAGCATGTATTATATGCAATACAAATTGTATTAACCATAATATCAGTTATACTAGCCATGTTACCTAATATAAATTTACATATGTTATTCATAGTCTAAAATATTCCTTGAAAAACCATTTACATAATCTAAAAATGGTAATATATAAAATACTGAGTTCATTAAGAATTCATAAGATCGTTAAAGGAGTTCCGCTGGATGAGACAGAAGACCTATCTAGTCTTGAAACTCTTCTTGTAAAATGTCCATGGGAAGCTCAACAGGGCATGATGGCTATAGCCCAGATTTATTTCAAACAGGTCAATTTTATGAAAAGTATAAAACAGGGTGTTATCTAGTTGGGGCATTCCGCTTGCACAGTGGATGTCCATTTGCACAAATGGGACTGCCATCTTCCTTTCCTTCCTTTTTCAGACCCCTACATCCTCTTATCTGCTCTGAAGGGTGTATGATCTTCTGAAGTTCCAAGACAGTGAGGTTTATGATGGTGTTTGAGATAAAATACATAATGCTATCATATTTCTTAACAGGTTATGCTTTGGCATAAGCTGCACCAGCCAGAATTATTAATGGTAACAGTCTGCATTAAGTTCCAAAAGGTTCTTCATGACCAAGGCCTTCCAATTGCTCTTCTCCTTTACATTGCCATTAGTAGAAGATTCTTTAACTCACTTTCGTTTTATTCTATGTATCCCCCTTCATCAAAGTCATAACTAAAGTCTGATATGTGGAAGCTCATACGGCCTTTTAATAAATTGGAAATTAATGTTCCACAGGTGATTGTTTTGTAGGCAAATTCTGTCTGAGCCTGCTTTCTTACTAGTACTGACTTAGACCAGGCATGTCCAAAGTCCGGCCTGGGGGCCAAATCCGGCCCCCTGGTCGATTTAATCCAGCCCCCCAAGCAATTCTGAGAAATGAATCTGTTGCGGCCCCCGAGCACCTGCTGCTCGGCTTGTTCTGCCCAGGAGCCAATGCATCAATGGAGAGCTGCAGCTCTCCAGCATCGACCCTTGGAACCTCCCACCAGCTGGCTTGCACATGTGCCCTGTTCTGTTTTCTGGCCGCTGGCCGGCTTGTGTAGGCGCCCTGCGTGCGGCTCTCTATCGTGGCCGCTGTGTGCCCAGTGTTCAGCTCGCTCTCCCGTGCAGCTCACTCTCCCACCTGCCTGCCTGCGGGTTTCTTGCCTGCTTATTTAACCCTCAGTGAGCAACAACTTTCAGGGGGACACCCCCCCCCCCCAAGGAATAAGTAAGTTTGTTAACGATGACTTCAATCCTTAAGAAAGCGCAACAAATTTGGGGTAAAATCCTAAAAAAAGCTCAACATGTTCACTTCATCAAATCTGGCCCTTTGAAAAAAGTTTGGACACCACTGACTTAGAGCATTAACGGAGATCGTCAGAGAACCTAAATGTTCTTGGCAAGTGTGAAGCACAATACTGAAATTCATACATGTGTCAACTAACAGAACCCATGCTAGACATGGAAGGATAGGCTTCCCTTGATTCTTAAAATGATTTACATTAATAAAGAAGAAAATCATCATGTTGCAACAGACAAATATGAGTAACTTAATGGGTATATTTCTCCTAGTTCAGTTAAAGTTGAAGTGTGGGGACACACATGTATCCTGTTGAGTATCTTCTAGTGGTCAGTGGGATATTTTTGCTCAAATCTATGTGACCCTTCAAATGACGCTAAAAGCATAGGTCAGGTTCCTTCTCTTTCTTCCTTCTTTGCAACTTTTAGAATTGGTACTGAAAATAAACATCCTAATCAGCCTTTAGTGTGGTGCATATTACCCACAACATAGAAGCTTTAATTGCACTTTGATTCTTTTTTTGGGGGGGGGGGGTTGTTTCACTATATTGTCAGCTGCTATTAATTCATGCTCCATGTTGTAGTGATGATTGATTTTTTACATGCCAATTTGTTCTGAGAATATTTCCCCTCTTTAGGATGTAATTTATTTCCTCCCCATTGATAGAATGCGTTTTTGCAAAAATTGTATACTGTTTTCCCCCCTGATGAGTGTACCAAAAGTGATTGGGTCCTAATGTGGTACGATGGCTAGTGCCAACAGGCTTGGCCAGTCCCCAGTGGTCCTAAAATACGTTTCTGAATCCTTTGTAGCATACTGGTGTTCTGTGGCAGACGCCGAGGGGCTCTGAAACATGCACATTGATCTAGAAAGTGTTCCCTGTGCACAAAAACAGCTACTACTCAAACTTGCTAAAAATAAATAAATCAGTTTAAGTTTAACATCTTGTTGGTGACTAGTGGCTCGCTCCCTACCTATTTGGAATGCTATCCTCAAGGAAGCCTGCTTGGACTTTCTTCTCCATTTCATTTAGGCACTAGGCAAAACATGTTTCTGTTTTAAGAACTGAAAATGCAAGCATTATTTAATTTATTTAAAAAACGTGTTTGTGTTGTACTTTTTATATCTTATTACTTTATTAGCTGCCCTGGGCACATGAAGTTATGTTGAAGGTATGGGATGTAAATTACTGTATGTTATTAACTAAGTATCAGGTTTGCTGCCCATTGTGCAGGTCAGAGAAGCCTTGCAAAGCCAAATAGCCCATATACATTGACTGCACTGTTGCCCCATTCCCCGGTTATGTCATGGCACACCATTTTAGGTGATTCCCTGCTTATCAAGAGCATCCTCTGTTTCCAGATATGGCTCATTATATTTGTGTGTGGTCTGTTATTCCTGGCTTTCTGTTTGTCAGGAATTCTAGCTAGAGACAATAAAGCTTGCCTGAGCCTTTCCCTATGTATAGTAGGGAGAAAGGAGTTGTCATCCGTAAGTTTATAACAGAAGATTGTTTGTGCTTATTTAAATGATAAGTACATGACTTAAAATGTTGGGCATAGTTTGAAACAATATATGAAACAGAGATAGCTCACGTATGTGTGAAACTTCCCACAATGAAAAGGATTGTGAACACATTACAGTGGTACCTTAGTTTTTGAAAGTAATCCGTTCCGGAAGTCCGTTCCGGAAGACCGTTTGCCTTCCGAAACGTTCGAAAACTGAGGCACAAAGGGTGGTCTGCAAATTCAATAGAGAAAATTGAAAAAAACTCATTGGAAGCCATTTGACGTCCGAGGCACGTTCGAAAACGGAAGCATTTACTTCCGGGTTTTTGGTGTTGAAAAACCAAAACATTCGACTTGCAAGGTGGTCGAAAACTGAGGTACCACTGTAGCTTTAACCCATGAAGACCAATAGCAAAAAGATTTTACTGAATGATATGTGCAATCCAGGGTATTCTCTCAAAATTCATCTCTTGAAGACTGTAATTCTATGAACACAGCGAGACTGAACTTGGAGTAAACTTGTTTATGATTCTGCTGTACAAGCTTTAAAATGATGTCACTCCTTTACAGAACAAGCCTATGCAAGTTTGCTCAGAATTAAATCCTGTTGAGTTTAGAATTGCAGCCTGAAATGGTGAAGTGTGTTTGAAAAACAAGGGACTTGACAGATTACCAACCTTATTTTTATTACATGAACTCTGGAAAGTAGAAACTTTTGAGCACACAGTTGTTTCTGGTATTGTTTTGTAAAATGAGAGCTGAAGATTCTAACAAGATCCCAGAAGGCACACATAAGTGCTTTGAGAGAGAGGACTTGGTCTAGTAAAAAGACATTGTGTTATCTCCGATATATCTCACCATTTGGAACTAAATTGGGAATCACTCTCAAACTACTAGGGAAAATATATAATCAGCCAAACAAATTCTTTAGAAGAAACAAAACTCTTCGGAACTCTTAAGGGGAAGGGATGAACACAACAGCTACTGAATTGAGTAGCTTTTGGCTGTGCTTGTGGGGCAGGAAATATGTTGGCTGGAGAAAAGAGTGTGGCAGCCCAGGTTTCTGAAGATTCTTGGACACCTTGTCATACTCTGGTATGTTCCCAAACAACCCCATTTGGGGTCATGGACTACTACCTGTAGGGCAGTCATGGTAATGGAGAGCTGCACCATTGTCCAAGGAGGACCTTTGGTAGAAGACTTCCTCTCTACAGGCTATAGAAAGTCAAGTACACACTATCTTATGTCTTCCAAATAACCCCCATGGGTTGTAGGATTGTATCCTTAGGAACCACTATATATTTCCATGTTTTTAATACTATTGAATTTGGATGTGCTGGTTTTTATTGCTTATAAAACTGTTGATCTGCACTTGAAGTTCAGGTAAATTTAGATGTGGAGTTAGTTTGTTAAATGCCTTAATTATATATGTGCAGAAAGGTGGGGGTATATACCTCTTAAACAGGACATTGCATACCTTGTTGTGGACATCTGTTTCAGAGGGATGAAACAACTTTTGCTTGTGATAGTATATCTTCAGTATTTTATCACCTTTATAGCAATAGTAATGTATGCTTTTCTTCAGAATAATTGGCATGAAAGCAATATAAAAGGCTGGCAGAAAAGTTGAATTACTTTCAGCCGTTTTCAGAACATTAACTGTACTAGAGACCTCTCACAGATACTCTGCTTTTAAAGACTGTTGATTATAACCTGTGTATTATAGCTCAAAACTGCTCTGGATTGAGAACGTGTGGACAATGTTTGGAACACCCAGGATGTGGATGGTGCAACGATCCCAGCAACACAGGCAAAGGCCATTGTGTGGAAGGGTCTTCAAGGGGGCCAATGAAGTTGAATGGGATACATTCTACTGAGATGGTTCTTGACAACAATCTTTGTCCCAAAGAGAAAAATTATGATTGGTCTTTTATCCAGTGCCCAGGTAGGATCTCCTATTTATTATTGTTACCTAGATGCAATTAAATTAAAGAACTGTTGTGCTGGGTAGGAGATATATATGCACACCCCTTCTTCCAGTTTCTGGATATTAAAATAAATGGAAGCAGAGGAAAGAAGCAAGTAGGTGGAAGAAGTAAAGTCAAGGGCAGAAGGGAAAAGTAGTTGAACTCTAGAGCAGATTTATGTGGAACCCTTGAACTTATTCAGCTATTCTAATTTGGTTCTAATCCATGATTAATAGATCACAGATACCTCAGCTAGATACAAAGGCAGTTTTTCATTACAGAATAAATAGAGGTTCTGGAACTTCACATCTTGATGCATTTACAGTCAACACCACTCCTGACTCAAGTGATTAAGCATCATGGGTTTGCAATTTCTTCTCATTTTACCAGTAAGTTTTAAAAACCAAATTTCAGTGCAGTTAAAATCCTGAAGAGATTTGCTGTTCTGCTGCAAGGAAGAAATATAGATGACTCAATATAGGCTTTTATCCCTATCTTTAATTGTATTTTTATTTTTTTTTAGAATTTTATAAATCTAACTCCTTATTCAAACATCCAGTGAGATATGCAGAACACAAAAACTCACAATAAAAATGAATCAAAACCACTATACTTTTATAATCAATTTTCAAAGGCTTATATGAACAAGTTGGGTTTAAGAATTTCCCTTGAACACAGTTACAGGTCACAACTGTCTGAATCTCAAGCTACATGTTTGCCCTTCTCTGCATGCTCTCTTACTAAGTTATCAAAGCAGAAAGACTATATTAGTAACTGTTGGGACAATTAGGGCAGAGCTGAGATGGGGGAGGCACTTTCCATGAACATTTTTGTCTTTTGTGAAAAATGCCCCCAGTGTTAGGTAACTTTAAGAGAACCATCTGCAAACCATTATGCCCATAGAATAATAGCCATGCTCTTCCCTGATACCCATTCAGAACACAGTGGCAATACAATGTTTCTTGCTATTAGGTTGACATCACAAGACAATTCAAGTATCCAGACCTAATAGACTCAATGGTGTTGCATGGTCATCGTATAATCTTGGCTATTGGGCATGATATAGGCAGCAAGTAGGGTTTTAAACGGGACACGGGTGGCGCTGTGGGTTAAAGCCTCAGCTCCTAGGACTTGCCGATCGAAAGGTCGGTGGTTCGAATCCCCGCGGCGGGGTGCGCTCCTGTCGCTCGGTCCCAGCGCCTGCCAACCTAGCAGTTCGAAAGCACCCCCGGGTGCAAGTAGATAAATAGGGACCGCTTACTAGCGGGAAGGTAAACGGCGTTCCGTGTGCTGCGCTGGCTCGCCAGATGCAGCTTGTCACGCTGGCCACGTGACCCGGAAGTGTCTGCGGACAGCGCTGGCCCCCGGCCTATAGAGTGAGATGGGCGCACAACCCTAGAGTCTGTCAAGACTGGCCCGTACGGGCAGGGGTACCTTTACCTTTACCTTTTAGGGTTTTAAAAAAAAGAATAGGAAGAAAGACACTAAAGCACCAATGCCAAGTGGAGCAGCAAAGAGAAACACAGGCATGCTTGTGTGGTTGGTGTCTAGGGAGGATCTTGGGCATCCTGATGAAGACTCTTTTTCTTTTTTCTCTTTAGCCCAGGTACACTCTCATGAACATTCAGCACAGTCCTAGTAATACTGTTCCAAATAATGAATTGATTGCTGATCAGTTGGTTTAATTTAGCACTGTGGCATTTGTAACAGACCAGATAAATATCAAAGCTAATAAGTGACGTTAACTATTCCTAAATTTGAGACCATCATCAGGTTTATTAAATTACACAGCAATCTTTAGTTAATCAGTGTTACAAGAAATAATTCAATAACAGAGAAACAATGGATGCCGAATCAAAACAATTTAGCAGTGCTCCGTGAAGAAAAGAATGTAACATCTGCTCATAAAAAACAAATGAGACTAATCCCTTATTAACCTCTGATTATTGTACAAGCACTGAAGCATAATCTGTTTAATAGGTGAAACATGCAGTGTAGTGAAAAAGGCACTTAAGGCATTGGATTGTGGGAAGAAAACTTTTTCTGTTCACTCATTTAACACATAGCTGCTGTCTAGTGTGGCCAATGTAAAAACAGCAGGGAGAAACTGTTTTCATCACAGTTGTGCAGCTGAGTACATTAGTACTTCAGTATATGGTTCCTGTAACTGAATGGAAAAATGAAGTATATAATATTCAAGTGTATTATTGAAGGTTCTAGGATCAGAGCCGTGCTTTCTCTCCTAGCATGACACTCTTGGATTAAGCAGTATGAAGTTGGACACTTGATTAATGGTGCTGTAGAGAATGCTTTACAGTATATGGTAAAATGAAATAAAGATCCTAGATAAAGGGGTTAAACTAAGACTAAAACTGAAGCAGTGGTCACTTGGGATGGTGGCAGTAGCACTGAAACCTATACAGCAGAGTGTGTTAATAACATTATAAATAGCTAATCCTACACTCTATCCTTGCTTTCTGACATCAAACTAGACCAACTCCTGGAGTCTTGTGCTTCATTCTTCCGAGGGGTGCAGGAAAAATTGCTTTCTTCTTTTATTCATTAACTGGTAATTTTATTCAATAAATGAACTGCAAGCAATGACATCACTTGCAGTATTTTATTTATAGTCCTCTGCTAGCTAGTTTCAAATTGTTAATTTCACTAAAACATTCCATTATTTCTAAAGTACTAAGCACAATATTCTGTTATCATTCTGTTATCATTTTTGTGAGGAATTATTATTATTTTGTTTAATTTGTATACTGTCCTTGATCTGTAGATCTCAGAGCATAGTAGTTTTCTGTCCCTGTCCAGATAGCCATGTAGCTGGGCCACCGGCTAAAGCAGATGGAAGGTATTCCACACTACTGAGACCACCTGAGCCTCAAATGACAGCAAGTGACAACAAGGGATCCAGAAGTACCCCCAATCCGTGTACCCACTTTTTCAGAGGAAGTGTAACTCTATCAAGAGCAAGCAACCTCCCATCCATCCAGTCTAGGGAACCATCCACTAGCAGTGCCTCAGTCTTATCTAGAGTGAGCTTCAGTTTCTTGGCTCTCATCTAGGCCATTACCTAGGCAAGACAATGGCCCAGCACATCCACTGCCTCACCTGTAGATGTAAAGGAGAAGTAGATCTGTGTGTCATCAGCATATTGTCAGCAACATGCTACAAACCGCTGGATAACAGCACTTAGCAGTTTCATGTAGATGCTAAACAATATGGGATATAAAATCAAACCCTGAGAAACTCAATATTGAAGGCTGCATGGGGCTGAAGAACACTCCCCAAGCAACACCGTCTGGAAACATTCATCCAAGTAGGACCGGAACTACCACAGAGCAGTGCCACCCACCCCTAACTCAGACAGCCGCTCCAGAAGGATACCATAGTTGATGGTAGCGAAAGCCACTGAGAGGTCAAGGAGAATTAACAGAGACACATTTATTCCCTCTCCTGATAGAATTACTATTTTGTTCTTCTTTTTCATTCTCTGCTAAAAACTAGTTCTGTCTTTTTTTAATTGCAGCTTGCCAGTGCAATGGACATAGCACCTGTGTTAATGGTAATGTTTGTGATCAGTGCAAAAACCTAACTACAGGAAAACAGTGTGAAACATGTATGCCAGGATATTATGGAGATCCAACAAACGGTGGGCAGTGTACAGGTAAGTGCCTTTAAAACGGTTTCCAGTATTTTCATAATTGAATATCAGGAAATTATTTCATAGTTTGATGGATTATTTTTTTTAAAAAAATACTAAACATTAAATTTGACATTTAGGGAGTAATCCATAAGTGTGCTACTTTAGCTGCTATACTAATGAATTCCATTTATACCAGATTGTAAAATATCTCCACTTTCGTACTGAATTTTCCATTTTGCTGCACTTCAGAAGTTAGTACAAAGTAAAAACAAACTCTGCTAATTGGCTAGGACATTTGATGGGACAGAGTTTCTACTTCTCTCTATGCACCTGTCATGTTCTCTCACAAAGAACCTTTGGGTTGTTGCTGTGTAAGCTTTTTTTGAATTGCAAGGATGTCCCCAGTTCCCACCCCTCTCTGATCTACAGTTTGCTGAACTATTTGCACTATTGTGTTGACAGGTTGGCTGAGTGAGTTAGCATGAAAATATGGAGAACATTTCTTAGGCATATTTAGATTTGATGATAAATAGAATCACAAGCTCCAGAGGCAGTGGGTACATGTTTAGCACAGTGTGGATGAGCCAGAGGAAAGTGCTCAACTCCCATTCTACTTGCTCCCATTCTCTTCTTTTGTGGTTGAGAGCAGGACTTCTGTTAATTTTACTTTCAGTTTCAAAGAATCTTAGCTTAATGTTACGCCTGAATTAGGAATCCTAGCAGCTAGGACCTAGCAGCTAGTTTAGTTTCTAAACAAACCAACTTCAAGTCATGGGTTATGAAACTGGCTTGTTTAATGGTCAACTCTGAATTACGGTGTAAAGATATACACAAGCTTCAGGTATATTCCAGGTACCATTCTGATGTCCTTTTCAGTGGGATGAGCCAATTACTAGATCTTATCAAGGGGTGTTCCTTCTTCACTTGCTCAGTTTCAGATTACAGTGAAACATTTTTGTGTAACCTTGAAAACGAATGCAGTCTTCTCATCTGACCATTATAATAGGATGTGCGGAATCGCACCCACTTCTGCATTTATAATGGAAAGTTCAAAATACTCATGCAAGGATAGATCTTGAATCCATTGAAAAGGCACAGAATTTTAACTGACATATTTCGTATGTGGCAGTTAAGTCGATCTGTTAATTTACAAGGACCCTTTAATCACTGAAGGTGTTAATTTGTTAATAGGTTTTCCTGGCCTTTTGGCAATCTAAAATGTAACACTGGTTATGTGGACGTGCACATTTGATAAGCTAAAGCTAAATACATTGTGAGAATATTCAAGTGAAAGATTTATGGCTACCCTTATTGACAGTTGCACATTTTCTTGGTGTTTTATGAAGCTTTAAATAATTCTTAATAGTTTTCTTATTTCCTGAAGTTGACAAAATGTTCTTTTGCTCTCACTAGTTGCTGAATGGCAAAGTGATATATTAAAGCAGCTTTTATTCTTCAGGGAAGCATTAGCTATCTAACTAAATAAGCATACTGTCACCTTTAGTGAATGATTAATGTAAAAATGACTAAAATCAATTTATGAGCCCTATGAAATTATAAATTTTACTACTACTTTCTGGAGTTCTAGCTACATGCTGAGAGTTCCCAGGACACATGAATTCTGCTGGCTACTTAATATAGTTAGAAATTACGGTTGGAAATAGAAATGATAGTTACATTATTAAAAAAAATTACATAGCTTTGGACACTTGCATATTTTATATTTCTAGAATAAATACAATATTATTTCAGGGATTCATAGTCTACTTTTTAAGGAAATCTTTCACAAAGCAGTTTAAAATATTTTAAAATCCAAATTCATAAAACCATTAAAAACACATAGGCCAGAGTACAAAATTAAAATGGGAAAAGAATAATAATGTATTAATATTGCCCACCAGTTTTCTCATAACAGCTTAATCTATCGCCTGTACAGTAGTTTCAGGGTTTCAATATAATGTCTGCATATAGGTTTGAATATTGGTATCCCTCTCATAGTAAGTACCGGTAAATGAATCAATATGAGTTTAAAAATAATGTGTAGGTTGAAATAGAGCCTGCTTTCATGGTGCCACACCCACTCTACTTGTTCATTGATAAACAACATTTCTGTATGCTCTGGCTTCATGGTGTTCCATTGTGCAAGAAGTGGTTTAGTCATGTTGGCCACATGACCCGGAAAGCTGTCTGTGGACAAATGCCGGCTCCCTCGGCCTGAAGTAAGATGAGTGCCACACCCTATAGTTGCCTTTGACTGGACCAGGGGTACTTTACCTTTTTACCTTACCTTACTTGCTCATTGTACCCAGTTTTAATGTCTAAAAAGAGACTCAGTATGTTTGGATATTATGCAGAAGTTTATTTATGGCAAGACTGAGAAGAAAAATAGTTGCTGTTATAATAAGACTATTCCTTGCCTTTAACCCACCTTCCAAATAAAAGTTTTCAACAGTCAGGTAACACATTCAAAAGACATTTTATTTATTCTTCTCTCATATTTCCCCATTTTCAAGGAAGTTCCTGCTCTTATTTTGGTTAAGATGTATGTGAATGTACACTACTTTTGAGCTAAATGTGTGCATTTTCATGCACAGGGAGATGAAAGAGTAGCATGACAATGCATAGCTAGTGAAGCATAGTAAGAGATGTGGGATGGAAAGAAAAGCAACATGTGGGAGAGTTTGATTGGTTTACTTAACATTATTCTCTTAATGTCTTCTTTAGGGAATACTGTATTTTGTACACCCTCCTAAATGAAATAATTTAAAAATGAAAGAATCTCAATAATGAAAGGTTTCTGTTTTCACCAATATTTTATTCACCATCAGTTTCATTTTCTTTAATTCTAGTGTTCCCACCTTACAGTGATGTAGGACCAAAACAAATTAAGCCCTTTTGTTTCTTAATTACAATTCTGACTAGCAACTTGTAACTAAAGTGTCTTGCTAACAACTTTTATTTTTAAGAGAACTGTAGCATCTAATGTGGATGCGTGCCTTGTTAACAATTTCTGAAAATAAGTTCATTTGAGGTTCTCTGTAACAAAGACTTCCTTCCGTGGGAAAAATAAGACTTGTTAACACTTATATTGCACTATCTGAAACAGTTCTGGCTCAACTTCCTTTAAGTGGTGTGCATTTTGTGCTAACTCAGCAACTTACCCCAAGAACACGGTGAACTCAGAGGCCCTGTAATTGATGACTACTTATTACTTCGATTGGTACAGAAGAGATCCAGCAGCTTGATTTATGTATCATCCTTTTATCTTTTTCATGCTCATTTGATAGTTTCCAAAGGATTAATGGTAATCTTATAACAGGTTGCATTTGATGTTAGTGATCAAGCCTTCCTACAAACTACTGGGTATTCTTGCTTGTGGCAATGAAATATGTTTGCTTGGAATTTTCTGTTTATCTTTATCTATTTTTCTCTCTGGTACAAAATTTCTTGGCATAGCAGACTTTTTTTTAGAGTTGGTTTCTTGACTTGTTCTTTTGCAGTCAGAGGCATGCTTCCATGAGTGGAAGTCTTTTTTGCATGCAGGGATTTTGCTGACAGCACAAAATTATTGCATGACCAAAGAGAAATGAAATTCAAAGATATACACAGTCTCTTGCCAAGGTCATGCACAGTGGTTTCCACTAGTGGTTAATTAATGGAACAGCACCACTGCAGAATTTATTTCACTCCTGTATCTCTAGATCCAACTAGACTTTATGTTCCTTATTATTTATATTTACATTGTAAATTTTTGTTATTGATTGTTTAGCATTTTGTATCCAGCTTTTCAAGTAAACATTTCACTCCTGCAAACTCCCTCTAACCAATTTCCCCCAATTCTCTCCCACTGCCGCCCTTCGTCCCATATTCAAGGTAGCTGTTACTCAAGGGAAGAGGTTTTTTTTTGGGGGGGGGGGGATATAGCTGCCTGCAGTAGGGGAGTGAGTGGGAATTCTGTTTGCATGAGCACTCAGCTCAAGAATTATAATGATTACAATGATGCAATTTCACCTTCTCATTACATGGCTTTAAAATTCTTCCACAGTAATTCTGATGGGATGCCAAAGGCATAACATTTAGCAAGGATCCTACCATTCCTTTGAGAATGCACAGAAAAATTATATATTACACTATGCTTGAAAACTTGATCAGGCATACCTGTCAGATACTACTTAAGCTACATCACCCAGCTGCCTACATCACAGATCTATAATGGATATGACTCAATCTGCATCTTGTGCCCTTGTGGCCAATGTAGTAGCTAGACACACACAATGACTTAGACACTGGTATGCAGACTCCCCATCTCATGCCAACCTCTCCATTGCTCTTTACAAGTGGTAAGCTCTTCAGGAGGAAGTTCCTTAAGGATGTTCTGGTTGAATCCATAGGTAAGCACAAGGTCTTATTGACACGCAAGAGAGAGGACAAGAAGCAAAACAGATGTTATTCACCTTATTTCTACAACCAATCCTTTACAATAGTAGGAAGTTTTATTTTTATTTTTAAATGATGGTTCAGAGTTCAGCAATACCCCCCATATTCTCCCCTCTCAGAGCCCTGCTTTAGGGATGTTTGGAGGAGTCACTATTCTAACAAAACTCCAACAAAGGGTATCTACTTGCTGGTAGCTTTATTTGTAACTTAGATATAAAAATGTCTCTTATTAGACTAACCAGTGGTCTTAAAGAGGCTGCTAGTGTTTGAATTAAAATAACTCTTCACTAGGCACAATAAATATTCAGAACACTTGTTCACAGAGGGAGAAGGAATGCATGAGTATTTGAGCAAAGGAGTTTCTGCCAAATATATGCTCTGTACTGCCAGTTCTCATTGGGTTTAGCAGTGTGCAAGATCAAACTCCTTTTCATAGAATGCTGTGAAGGAGACTCATTAAATTGTATTGACTAGGGGTTTTCATAAGCCAAGACTGTGTCCCATATTAATTGTGCATTAAATGTCCTGGAACAATGTTTTCTCACCCCTCAGCCTCAAATCCCATTTTTCTATGTGTACAACACATTTTTCATACTGAATAATATAGATTGAACAAAAAATGTGATTTCAGAAAGAACTAAGCTTCTTCCAAAAGTTTAATTTGATTTTCTCTGTGTTAATATTCACCATATGGTACTGGGAGAGTACAGTAATTTTTGACGCATGAAGCATAAGCCATGAAAATTGTGAACTTATAGTGTCAAGAGTTCATTAATTTTCAGATGGTATGATCAGTCATGCATAGCAGTATATCTCTTCATTGAATGACATTTAGTTCAATTTATCCTAAGAAAGATTTATCTTTTGATATGCTTTTAGATTAATTTTCAATGTTACATTCCCTGTTTGTTTAAGATAATAATCTTCTCTATTTCTCTGTTTTTAATACCGTTTTCTGATCTTGAAAGCTGACAAATGTGCATGCAACATTAGCATGGCCCTAGGACTGTCTGCGAGAGTATGCACAAATAACAATAAACTTCCTGGGGGGCCAATAAACTTCCTAGGCATCATAATACTCAGTGTTTTCCATTTGTAAAAAATGGAAGTAATCGTGAACTCCCTCATGAGTGTTTTATTAGAGGTGTAACACCTCAAAAATTGTGCTAATTCTAGCATAAACACTTTTTTCATAGATGTTACAGAAACGTTGCCTGGGCAAAACCCTATAAATCCACCTCCAATTTCACTTCAGTCAAAATTGAACATCAACAGAGTAATGTGCAAGATCTTGTGAGTAATGTAAGCGATCTCTGCATTTTTAACACTTTCATTAGAATTCCTATAGATGTTTCATTTCAGCTGGGATTGTTCAAATTCCACTAGAATCTCACTTTACAGAGTTTGATGATTTAGTTTGTCATTTTCTTAATGACAATGGGTGATTATCAGGATTGCAATATACTTTACGTATAAAGTGCTATTTGTTGACTTTGGAGGTAAATGGCTACACTTTATTACAAGACTATCTACAATGTGTAGTAGCTTGTTATACCTTTAATCTTTCCAGACATCCCTTTATCATCTTTCAGTAGTGCCCATGAACATTAGAATGTTCCAGTCTGCGTTAGTTTCGTTCAGTGTTGCCCTGAATGTTAATAAATCAGTGTAATATGCTTAGTTAATATAAATAGCACACATTTTATTAATGTTTCTTGAGAGAGACACATTGAAACTATTTACAAATGCATTTAAAAATTATTCATGTACACCCTTTTTTGTGTAATAATCCAAGGTAAACAAATAACCTGTGTAGTGAACTCATTTTGAAACGGAAATTCCTTTTCAGCAGTACTTGAAATAATGGCGAAAGCAACCACTGCATTTTAAATTAAATTGCTTAAAATGTGTACTTCATGAAAATGTTTGTGGTTATTCTGTTGTCAGCATAAGGAACTACATTTTTTATGCTGAGCCAGCAAGCAGGAAACAATCACACCACAGGCTTATTATTAAATAAGTTTTATATGGGTGGTAATTTTACTGCATGGATTTTCTTTAGTAAATTATATTGTCTTCAAAGAACCTTTATTTTCTTCTTAAAATCTCCATATTGTATACAACAGTATGCACATATTTATTTGCCCTAAATAGCATTAAAATTTCTTGCTGCCTCAAAGACATTTCTACACTGTTTTCATGAATGAATGAATGAATGAATGAATGAATGTGCTGGTACCTAAGCTGCTGCTTTTAAAGGATTATTTTGTGCAGTGACCAATATTTGTCTGAATTTTTTTATTGCTGTGATGAAAATTTGTGTGCTACTTTTACAGTGAGCTAGTAATAATATATTAAACAGATGCTTGTTCAGAAGGAGGAATAGAGTGGTCAAATGTGATGCAGAGCCAGATATAGCTGCTATCTTAATAACACATAGTTGATTGAGCATATATATAAATTATTTCAGTGTTTCATAGATTTCATAAAGGTTTTCAAGTACAACACCTTCTTCCAATCTTCTGATTTACTTTCAAGAGCAATTTTGATGAAAACCTTTCATCTAACACGACACTCTGTTTTGAGCCTTACATGGAACCTTATAATTTTGAAACGGTCATCTTGGTATGCTTTATGAAATTGGTAATGGCAGACCTGAGATCTACCTGCCATATCGGTCACATCAGTTATTGATTATCGTAATCTTAAAGCTGGGTGGTCTTTCTTCCCAAATTCTTGGCCAAATGTTATGTGACTCGCAAAGTCCAGGTTAGAAGATGAGTACTGAAGCTTTGTGGTGCTTGACTGATGGCTATAATCCATGATAGTGCCCCCAAAACTTAATTGTATGTAAGTAGGTAGTCCATTTTGCCCAGCTTTCAGTGCAGGGATAGAAGACAATAATCACTACCCTTACAATGAAAATCATTCAGTATGCTTACTAGTTCAGTGCAATTGCAAATAGCTATTCTACAATTTGAGGTTCTTTAACTATCTGACTGTCTTTTAATCATTTACTATAAAATCAAGCATTTAAGCTTTAGGTTGTGGTAAATTAAACAGTACACATTGCTTATATTAAAAGCTTGTAATTTCTTGTGCATTTGTCAAGGGCAGACAAGTGGAAAAAAAGAAACACATACTTGCAAACATAATGAAGTGTAGTGTATGTTTCTCACTAAATGTGCTATAAAAACATGCCATTGCTGCTCCTGCATTTTTACGTTAACAGGAATATTTATATTGATGGCGTCTGAAGAGGATTTTACACTATTTAGTGTTAGACTTACCCTGTAAATATGTGTCATTTTATTAGCAATTTAAACTATTCTGGAATCTGTTTGTTTATATAACTGGAAGCAATATAGCTGCCAGCTGGAGCTGTAACAAATATTTATTTTGCAATGTAGAGGGTGGCATTTAACTACTGTGTCCCATCAGTGCAAGGATTTTCATTTGCGCAATGGGACTTTCACCCCTCTCCTTGAAAAAGACCATAGCCCATTGGTAGAACATCTGCTTTGTATGCAGAAGATCCCAGATTCAATCCTTGGCATCTCCAGGTAGGACTAGGATCGTACCCCATTTGAAACCCTAGAGAGCTGTTGCCAGTCAGTGTAGTCAATACTGAACTTCTAAGTTGTGACAAGTCATAGTTAGCAGCTTCATCCTAATGCAGCTAGGTATAAATTGTGTCATCCAGGATCACAGGTAGGTTCTGTTTCAGTTGCAAATTATGTGACAAATCGGCAAATTATGGTTTTGTCACAAATTAAAAACTAGCTGCTTCTCATCTCTTGGAGGAGGAGGGAACGTGCAAGCCTGAGGCTTGCTACAACTCATTTGTGATCGTTGGAATTAAGCCTGTATCTCTTCTTTCACTTCAGTCATTATTTCCTCAGTTTTTACAAGCCCTGCAAATGTCCCTTTTACTCCTCCCTCACCATCTGCCTCTCCCTCCTTAGTGCCAGCTTGTGTGCTGCAGCTGAAGAAACATTTTGTTCACTGGCCTTTTTAGATTCATTTAGCTGGAAGTACAAATCATTAGATAAATTAATGACCATCAGGAGAGGAGGGTAGGGGGTGGTTCGGGAGAGCTGAGTGGAGGGCAGAGAGATAAGTGAGCAGAGTCCAGGGGAGCAAATTTTCTGCCTCCTGCTGCCATTCCTAATTTTGTGTCATGATAGAGCTGATTCTGAGAAAAATTCCTTCCAGTAGCACCTTAAAGACCAACTAAGTTAGTTCTTGGTATGAGCTTTCGTGTGCATGCACACTTCTTCAGATACACAGTGCAAGTTTCTTGGTGAGGTTGATGGACTTCCATTTCATGCGGCTCAATGTGGTGCCTTCCATAGTTCCAGTTACAGATAGGTAGCCGTGTTGGTCTGCCATAGTCAAAACAAAAAAAATTCCTTCCAGTAGCACCTTAAAGACCAACTAAGTTAGTTCTTGGTATGAGCTTTCTGTATCTGAAGAAGTGTGCATGCACACGAAAGCTCATACCAAGAACTAACTTAGTTGGTCTTTAAGGTGCTACTGGAAGGAATTTTTTTTGTTTTGACTATGGCAGACCAACACGGCTCCCTATCTGTAACTGATTCTGAGAGGCACTGTACCTGTAAATACCAGTCACAATGGAATGACAGGACTAGAGGGCTATTGCCATCATGTCTTGTATGTGGGCTACTAGAAGGCATTTGGTTGGCTACTGCGAGAAACAGGATACTTGTCTAGATAGACCTTTGGTCTGATCCAGGAGGCATTATATTTCTAAGTTATCTGATTAAAGGTTTTTTTTATAGCTTAAAGGTGCCCAAATAACAACAGTTATTTGGTTTTTAAACAAATTAACTTCCAGGACCTTGTAAGAATTTTGTATGCCCATGGCTAGTACATTTAAGTAGCAAATATTGTGTGCACAGTTGTGATGGAAGCAGAGTTTGATGGTGCAATATAGGCAAAATTTCACCAGTGTCAGGGACTCGGCAGAGGAGGAATGGTGGAGACCACCTCCCCAGCCTGACAATTCCAGAGAAGTAGTTTGGAATTACAACAGGGGTTTGAGGGAGGTCACAGCTCAGAGGAAGATGAGGGGAATAGTTGGGAAATAATGGGAGAGGAGGAGGAAGAGACAGAGTTGGAGCTGCTGGCTGACACGTTATCACTAGAAAGCATTCCAGGCCCACCATCTCCAAGAACCAGGTGAGCTTTAAAAGTAGGAGAGCAAAGAGCTTGAAGACAGACGGCCCTAAGCAGCAACCGTAGAAGGGGTGGTGCTGTTGACGAATGAGGAAGTGGGAGATAAGGGGGTGGAGATTTACTCGGGACAACACCATCATTCGAAGAGGCTGCATTCCCAAGCCTCTCTCTGCCAATATTGAATAAAAAGCAGATGGTAGGGACTTTTCCTTGTCTTATCCATTCCTGGCAACTTGCCAGCTGTGGGGGATGGTTCCTCTGCTGCCTGACAACCAGAGAGATATAGCTCTCAGTATGCTGAGCTAGAGCTTCACTCTGATTGGCTGTAGGTACAGGTAGCCAGAAGTGGGTGGAGACAGCACTTTGAGAGGGAAAAGAAAAAATCAGTTCCTGGAATTCAGCTCAATAAACAGCATAACCTCTGAGCTGTGTAAAATCTGCCCTGAGGGAAAATTTTAGCCAGAGAAGGCAGTCTTTGAGCTGGGGGTTAGCTTAAAGGACAGTGGTTATTGTCTTTAAAGAGTAATACAGACATGCAACAACTGGGAAGCTGAATTTTGGGAGAGGAGAAGTGGAGTTGTGAGGGAACACTCTACTTAAATCCCATTTCAGAAGGAAGGGAAAATATCTTCAGGGAGAGAATAATCCCAAACCAGTTAGAAAGGGAGTGTGTGCTTGTCCCCTGGTGTGGTACACTACGTGAATCTAATAGAGGAGCCTCAAGGTTGGGAATCTCAAGAACAATAGGCAGGTTAGTACTAGTGTGGCCTGGCAGAAAGTACTGGCCTGTTTCAGAACCCGCAAGTTGTTGAAACCTAAACTGTGACACCTCTGATAAGTTTAAATGACTGAAGTAAATCTAAGCTGTACACTTACCATTTTACCATCTTACTGAAAAGCCTGTGACTTCTACTGAATTCATAGAAAAATAGAATCATAGAATGGTAGAGTTGGAGGGGACCACAAGGGTAATCTAGTCCAACCCCCTGCAATGCAGGAACCTTTCACCCAACATGGGGCTCGTACCTATGGCCCTCATGCTCTACCGACTGAGCTATCCAGCCTCAATATATATTGCATATATCATTTACTGATTCTTTAAAGACTTTCAACTCCTGACAGACCACTTTTTACAATTCTTGTTGTGAAATAAATCTTTTTCAAAGTGCCAGTTTTTTAAAAAGGGGGTTGGCTGTACAGTGGTACCTTGGGTTACATACGCTTCAGGTTACAGACTCTGCTAACCCAAAAATAGTACCTCGGGTTAAGAACTTTACCTCAGGATGAGAACAGAAATCGTGCAGCAGCGGCGCAGCAGCAGCAGCAGGGGGCCCCATTAGCTAAAGTGGGACCTCAGGTTAAGAACAGTTAAAAACAGTTTCAGGTTAAGAACGGACCTCCAGAACAAATTAAGTTCTTAAAGGCTCACTGCATCTGTTCTGGGGCTGAGTTATATAGCCAAGAGACAATATTTCTGGGAAGGTGGGACAATATTTTAAGCCAATCCTAAGAACTACACATCCTACCACAAGCGTGTGTAGTTCTTAGGCTTGGTTTCCCAGTATTGACCTCAAATCAGGGGGAAAGGTGCAGGGTCTGCCTCAGCAGTCATAACTGTACGAGGAGTAATACGATATACTACTCTGGAAGGGTATGCATGGCTAATGAAAAAAAAAGTTCTATTTGGTCAGTCTTGCTTAGTATGTGTTTCTGCTCTATCTAATATAGAAATTTGGTGCATGCTTTGAAAGATGGCCTCATCATCATTCATCAAAAATCTCTTTTAGTTTATGATTGATATTTGAACTCAATATACAGATATGAGGAAACATACCTTATTAGAGAGAAGCTCATGCTGCTGATGGATTTTCAGATCATGCATAATGCACTAGTATCTAGTAATAATACTAATATTGCATTACAAGGAGATGGTTCTTTTCATCTGATATATTCTCTGTCATTACCTGTTCTCGTCAAACCTTGCACACTTCCATACAAGCAGGCTCTGCCAGTGATTTAGCAACATATTCAGCATTGACATAGGTCACAAATATCATTGCCCTGAGTTCCTTAATAAATTTGCATGGTGGAAAGTACCTCATAATTGGTGTTACACAGTTAATTGAAGTCAAAATTTAGATAAGTTCTGAAACCATAATTGCTCACAGTGATAAAAACTAGTCCTCAACATCAATTGAGGACATTTCCTTCCTCCTCATTGGCATATGTGCCACACCAATCCTTTGGTTAGTGCTTTGACTCCATTGGTTCTTCGTGATTTGGCTTTGTTTCTAGTGATATATATTTGGAATGATGCAAGTGTTGAAAAGAAATTATTTGTTTGGGAACCTTTGATATGTATTGTTTTCTTCAAATTCCACATGTGTTCTAGGATAGTATTTGGTGGCTTACGTTTTATGAAATTACCAAATCGCACAGATTCTCTCTCCACTATGTACACATACAAAAAGAAAGAATGGAGCTGTATTCTGGAGCATCTTAAGAGGGAAATGTATGAGTACTATCTGTCTACAGTACACCTGTTTTCATTGGCTCCCTCTTTCAATTTGGTGATTGTTAACAAGATTTATAATGTTATATGTTTGGGGAGAATGCTAGAGGGTTACTCAGAGTGCCACACTGTGGGGATATTTCCATATCTGGGGCTCAGATACAATCCACAATAGCCGATATCAATTTTTGTTTTTTTAAATGCCTATAATTCTGTGTACAGTTCATTCCATTGGTCAATAAGCACCAACAACAAGAAAATATTAAAACAGCATGACACAAAGCACAGTGCAAGATGACAAATACAGCAGTTCCAAATCTCTGTGAATTCCTTGCTAAGTTTCCGCTACTGAATTTATTCTAATTTTATGAAATGTATTACTAGTCAGAAAATTAGTCTTACCATTACCTCTAGCTAATAAATAATTATCAAAGTATGTTAAGCTGTATACAAAGCTACACTGGAATGAGAGACTTCAGCAGTTTCCTCTTTGTTTTTTATAGCGTGCACATGCAGTGGACATGCAAATATTTGTCACATGCAAACAGGAAAATGTTTCTGCACAACTAAAGGGATCAAAGGAGATCAATGTCAACTGTGAGTACAAGTAATCAAGCTCTCAGCCATTTAAATGTATATTTAAACTCCACCTGTCAGCAATTTTTGGGTGGGATGTTGATCCATAAACCGATTTCATTATTTTTTTCAGCCCTTCCGATAACTGTTTTTCTTTTAGAGAAATAATGTTCCCTTTTTTAAAAGAACATTGCAAATAGTAATGAGCTATTTCAAGTATTAGATATATGTAAAATAATCCACTAGGAAAAGTTGGCTGTAGACTGCATTTTATTTGTTCCATTGTATAAATTATTCTCTATAAAACATTCAGATATTTTATTTTGGGAACAGGTTGGTAATTCTTCAGGACCCCCCCCCCCCATAATAAGATACTGAAATGAGTTTGCTGGTCTTTTGCCAGTAAATGAAATCAGTAAATGAAATCATTGTTACCAGGTGCTTATATCTGAAGTGCTTTAATTCTTAATGCCATACTGTAAAAGCTCAAATAAATCCAATAATGCACAACACTTTGCACTGAATCTCATAATTTTGTTACTTCATTAAGCAAGAGAGATGAAACTAATGGTCTTTGAAACTTCTGTATTACATTGGGACTTCTTCAAGACTTACTTAAATACATAATTCCTGTGTTCCTTATCATTAGAAAAAGTTCTATCTGCTATTTATTAACAATTTATGAGAAGCTAACTGTTGCTACAAGGGACATGGGTGACGCTGTGGGTTAAACCACAGAGCCTAGGACTTGTTGATCAGAAAGTCGGCAGTTCAAATCCCCGCGATGGGGTGAGCTCCCGTTGCGCGGTCCCTGCTCCTGCCAACCTAGCAGTTCAAAAGCACGTCAAAGTGCAAGTAGATAAATAGGTACCGCTCCAGCAGGAAGGTAAACGGTGTTTCCGTGCTGGCCACATGACCCGGAAGCTGTACGCCGGCTCCCTCGGCCAATAAAGCGAGATGAGAGCCGCAACCCCAGAGTCAGTCACGACTGGACTTAATAGTCAGGAGTCCCTTTACCTTTACCTTTACCTTTACCTGTTGCTACAATTGGGATTTGTAATTAGGAACCATATGGTTTTCTCAGCCCCTTTTCTTCATCAGTATTTTTTTTGCAGCCTATACGTGCTTAAGACTGCTTGCAATAGCTAGGACATGATGTGTGTGTGGAAATGTGCACAGAGCAACCCAGCTGTACTCTCCTGCTACTCATTGTCTGGTGGTGATGATGTCTCATAATGCAATGGCTTCATTAGAATATTAAAGGTTTTGGGGGTATCAAGAAATGTTACCTCTTTGTCATGACGGGAATGCATATGTAGCCAGTCTACATGAGGGTACTTGTAACCCTGGCTTGCTGTGTTAATTACGGTACTCAGTTTGGGGTGGTGGTACAAAATGCAGGGTTCACAGCACAAAATGAGCACCAAACTTTGGCATCATTTTGGAGGGGGATCAAAAATTTTGGGGTTACACATTAATGAAGCTGTATAATAGTACACCTCCAGTACTAAATTACTCTTGAGTCAAGGTTTTCCTTAGATGTACAGCAGCATCAAGAGATGAAGTAGTTTTATGAATCCTAACATTTTAGTAAGGTCATCAGGACTGATGCAAAACACATCTCATGTAGGCTTTTGTGCCTGGAATGTTACAAGGGCAGTGCCAAATATCTAATGTGGACATATCAGTAAGAAGCTGCTTGGTACATTTTTTATGGGCAAGGGCCGAGGACAGCTGGTTGTAGGTCAAGCCTACAACCGGAGGGGAGTTTGGCTCACCTTGTAATAGGCTTAGCCCTTCTGAACTTGAGTGCTAAAGTCCCAACAGTCCTGTTCTGCAGCTATGCCATCATGTCCAAGTTGGAAGAGCTCATTCTACTTAATTGGTCCCATACAGCTGTTAGAAGCAAACTTTTCATCTGTGCAAGACACACTTGTATAAAATGAATCAGGAGAACTGCATTACTGTTTTCTGTTCAGAAAAATTGACTTGTTTTTTTTTAATAGCAGCACTGCAACTATTTTTTTTAATTTGAATTTTAATTAACACTACTTAGGAAATACGGTGGTAAGGTTTAGTGTTTGTTACAGAGCTTGATCCTTTCTTTGTGCTGTTCCTCTCTTCCTCTCTCTTCCCCCCATACTGCCCCAATATCCATCTGTACAGTCAAGAATGCTTCTAAGCGAGTGCACATATGATTGCAACCTTAATTTGTTAAAAGCAGGGTAATCAATAGATTAAACTACGTATGTAATGTGTTGATAATTCAAATGAGAATATTAATGTGTGTGTTTTTTTTCTAAAGGCATATCACATACAAAATGATGTTCAAAATTATGAAGGCACTAACAGTCATTTTCAATATTAGTTAATATTATATTTGTTATGTTCTGCACTATTGCTGTTTGGACCATGAACTATATACAATACATGCTCAAATACTGGTAAACTGTAGCTAAGAATATAAATTGTTTCCCAGTTGTTGGGCAGGACATTGTGCAATCTCAGCAGCAAGCCTATAAATCTGTGATTACTAAAGTAAGGATTTCCATGAAAATTTCAAACTTTAGCTGTTCACTGTGTAAGTTAGATTTATATTCCTGTCAAGAATTGTATTGATTACAAAGTCATAGCTGCAGGGCAGAACATTGCTCCTCCCACCCCACCCCTCTATAACTGTTCACAGTGTGCAGTGAATACTGTGCCCTATGAAGAGAGACTTTTTAAAAATCAGAGAGGCTGTATAAAGCAAATTATTTTAAACTGGAAGAGGCTGCAGAGTCTAGAGGGAGAAAAATATGCTTATCCCTTTCAAGACATGAATGCATTCCTTTCAGAAGTGACTGGTTTTTCATTTCTAGTTTAAAAAGAAAGAAAGAAAATTAAGAGTTAAGAGTAATAATGTTAAATAATGTTTTTAATTACTGTACTGTGAATTGTCATATAAGGGCTGTCTAAATTAACAAGGCATATTGCTTAATACTATTGGATTTCTGAGCTCACCTGCTAGTGCACAGTATCCTTTGACACCAATGACACAATTGCCTGAACATGACAAACGCCCTATGAATGATGCTGAACACTGCTTCTGCCTTGTGACACTCCAACTGTGTCTTATGCTAACCGTAGCTAAGAAGCCGTGCTGTGGTTTGAGCTCTGAGATATACAACAAGCAAACCTTGATTTATAGGTCTTGTCTACTTTTGTTTCCCATCTGCTCAGCATTCATGAGTTCATGCCTATCCCCACAGCACTCAGTGTGTGGGCTGTCAATGATCTGTCGAACTGTGGTTTCAAATCCTGGTTCTTATTGTCAGAAACAATTACCGTATCTTCTTTGGACAGGCTCAGGTTTAGACATTAAAACAAATCATGTTTAAGCAAAACGCAGCCTCCATGTGGGAGTTAAAACATTTCTGAACATTTTAACATGATTCGGGTTGGTCATGTGAAGTCCCTAGCCCTATTCAAGCATGCTGCTCACTTGTACAGCTTACACATGAACAAAACATGTCGGAATACTGGAGACCTAGAAGGAGCAGCAAAGGAGCTGCCAGCACAGCTCTTCTGCATTTGCTGCCTGAAGTTATCACCTCACTTGACCTAATAGTAGGGTAAGTGTTATTCTGCAAAAAAGGCAAGAGAGAGAGAAATGGGAAAATGATTTGAAATAAAATCAAGTGGCATCTAGAGGGATTGAAGAATGGTAAAGGCAGGCCAATTAGAGCAAGTGAGGTGTAGGACCATGCTAAATGTTTTACTGTGGATATTTGGTGCAAAAAGTAGCACATCTGAGGGCACAAAATGTCCCCAGAAGCTTACATCATTTTTATTTAAGGTGGTTCTCCGTGTCTTTCTCTGCTCCTGTGCCCCATTTGTAATTGCCGTTCGCTATAGAGCATCTGTCAGCCAGGATTGTTACAGTTTCATTGTGGCTTACTATAGTAAGGTATCCCCAGTTGCTTTAAGAAAGGGGAAATGTTCCTGTGCACACACTCTGCAGAAAGCACAAACATTTTTGCAAATAAATTGCTGAAAATGGTTTGGTTTGGGAGTGTGTGCAAACCATGCTCAGTCAGAGTGGTCCGATGTTCTGGCTGAGTCCCAATGGATGTGCAAGAGATGGCAGGATCAGTGGGAAAGAGGGGGATTTGGATGAGTTAGAAAGTAAGTAGGAAACTGGGAAGATGTGAAGTGCATTTTATGCAGAAGGAAGAGATTGGATATTTATTTATTTATCTTTATCTATATTCCACATTTCTCAACAGAGCACTCAGAGCTTAAGGTGCCAGAAAGTGCTATGTTGAATTTCTTATGTTGATTCTACATTGTCCTGTGACTTTCTTATCAAATTGTTTTTTATGCATTCTCATGGTACATCTTCACAGTTATATGGCTCAGCACAAATCAGTACAGGAAGTGGCAAAAAGAGGTTAGACTGTACTGTATAGTATTTCCTGAGTTCATCCATTGCATGGACTGCACACTCCCCCAGTCTGACCCCATGAATCCTATAGCTTGGCCTGCCATATAGTTATTGCAAGCTCTGTGATTTAAGCTTCTGGGTGTCTATAATACATTGCTTCATCGCATCAAAACGTTCATCCTATCCCAGGCTTCCTCAATCTTGGCCCCCAGATGTACAACTCCCATAATGCCTAGCTAGCAGGACCAGTGGTCAGGGATGATGGGAATTATAGTCTCAGAACATCTGGAGGGCCAAGTTTGAGGAAGCCTGCCCTATCCAAATGCAATACTGACAATACTGTCAGACATTTTGAAAAGACACTCACAAAACAATGTGAGCTGCTATTTGAGGGTTAGTGCTTTATTAAAGACTCAGAGTTAATGGACAAAACCATTTCCTGTTCTCAAATTACTTAACAATTTACTTCTTGTTCTTCTCCTATTGATTGATTGTAGAGATGGGCTAAGATAAAACCAAAACTGACAAATGATGCCTTAAAAAATGTGGTCTATATGCACAGCTAGGAAATTTTTTACTCCAGTTAGATGAGGAAAAGAGAGAGCAATGCATGATCTAGAGACGTGCAGCCTCACCACTTTGAATTTACTGCTTTCTATTGTCATTCAGGCAAAAGTAAAGAGGCCATGTTGTGAATCCATTCTTTAAGGAGTGAAGTGATGCAGAAACTGGATAAATAATATAGTAAAATAATATAGTAATATAGTGGATAATAATTTGTTCACCATTGTGCACAACAACAGTTTTGAGAACAAAGACATGCTTTTTTCTGTCTCCATTATGTTAATAGACATTAAAGATTATTTCAAGAAATCTGTTTTTCTTTTTCTCCCTTTGCCACTAATAGGACTAGCCAAAAATAACTTTGGTTTCTGTGCTTTATAGGGGTTTTACAAAGTCTCTGTTTAATAACACAGGTTTGCTCTCCATTTGTGGGGCTTATTTTTTCTTTTGTAAACTGCTTTGCCAAACATGGTAAAACAATTCTCTGAATTTTCCTTCTGAAATCTGTGATTAGACTTGCCTTTGTGTTTGACATTGTAAAACTGCATTTCATGTTCTGCCTATTCTCCTCATCTAGTCAGTGACCTTAAGTCAATCTTTCCCTCTCTCCCCCAGTGCAAGTTACAGTAACATAGCTGATGTTTGTGCATATTTTCCTTTCAGCTATTTTGTGCATTTCAGTTACCTTTATTATTTCATAGACAAACATTTGTCCTTAAAATTTCTTTTTTCTTAATGTCAACAATACTAGTAAATGCTCATCAGCTTGTTATAATGAGCTGGTCAGGACATCATGATAGACTATGGTTTATCATGACAGGAGCAAGATACAGTGAGGCTTGGGCTTGCACATCCATCCATCCCCCTGAATCCTCTTGTGTGCTGCTTTGGATGATCTTCAGATTCTACACAGACTGCAAACATCATATCTAAAGGCATAATAAAGGAACCTGGCCCTCTTTAAAATACCAGTTGAAGTGATGCCCCAGCAAAGGAAGGCCATCATGTTTGCTTGTTTCAAAAGAGCCAGAGCTAAACTTAACACAGTTTGTCAGATTTAGACAAACAAATAAACAGCAGTTAATCTAAAACAGAAGAGGTGTTTTTTAAACAAAAAGTACATTTTGTAATTAGTTTCCTTTATCTTTTGTATTGATGAACATGTTCGTTAAAGTGCAGAGTCTCAACATGAATTAATATAATATAAAAAATAGAATAAATGGATTTTCTAATGAAACCTGAATTCTAATTAATTTCTTATAAAAGAAAAAAAGAGAAATATACAAATATACAAGCCTGCACTGTATATTTGGGTGCACACCTTCTTGTCCCAGAATATGTGGCTAAACAGCACCTAATTGATTCTCCCTTCAGTCTCTGTTGTAGAGTTTGAACAGTGGATAACAAAATGCTATACTTTTTAATGAAATAACAAAATCTAATTTACTTGTCATTCAGTTGAATTTTCATATTAGAAAGAGCATGTGTGCATTTTGTGATGATGACTGGCAAAAACCAATGTTTATCATTGATTAACCAGATTCGGCGTGACAGAGCAAAGGATAGCCAGTGTTAAGCCAGTTATTGCTTAACTGGCAGGAAGGATAATGCACAATGATTCTAACTTTCCTAGATATTATCAATTGCAAAAATAAATAAATCTCTTTCTCATTATACAGAAACACCAAATTAGTTTATACACTGCCCATCCCTTCCTTTGCACACCCATTTAATGCCATGGAAGTTCTTCTAGAAATTAAGCCAAGCCATGTCAAGTCCAGCGGCAATAAGGAGATACTTAATTCAACTGGAGTAATTTTTCTTTCTTGAAAAATGTGTGTCTTTCTTGTTAATGGCACTGTTAAATCTCAAACAATTAAAATGAACAGCCAAGGCCCTGTCATATCCCCTTTACTTGGCAATTTATCAAGCAAGAAACACTTTCGGGTTTATTTCAAAGGAATTTTGAATAATCAATGTGATTGTTTGCATTTTTATTATCTGCATTCTGTACATAATCTCTGCTCCCTGGGTATTTGTCATAAATGTAGGACACTAAAAGTTGTGCCATAAGGACACATGGGAGTTGAAAGTGCATGATACAAATGTATAAATGTATAAATGAATGAATGACTGCATCCAGCCAAGCTGCTGAACAGTGAATGAAACTGGAAGAGAAACAGGGGTCATTACAGGTCATCAAGACTATAAAAATGTTGTTAACAGTTCCAAATTATAAGATGTTTTCAGCTGAGCAAAGGTCCCAGACTTCTTTAAAGTGCCCCTTTTGCTTGATGAACATGGGTCCCCCATGCCACTTATTGCAAACATTCATCTCTTGTAAAAAGCTCACGTGGCTACATCAGAATGTGGAGGAAGAACTTTCTGAAGGAATGGCTAGAAATCGTGGTATCTGTGTGCTTTAACTGGCATTCTAACAATCTGTATCAAGCTTGTTTAGTGTCATAACCAGTTTGTAATTGTTGGGGGATATGGTGCTTTCCTAGTCAGTGGAACATGCAACAGAAAAACAGTAACAGTTACAGTGGTGCCTCGCAAGACGAAAAGAATCCGTTCCGCGATTCTCTTCGTCTAGCGGTTTTTTCGTCTTGCGAAGCAACCCTATTAGCGGCTAAGCGGATTAGCGCTATTAGCGGTTTAGCGGCTTAGCGGCTATTAAAGGCTTAGCGGCTTAGCGGCTAAAAGGCTATTAGCAGCTTAGAAAAGGGGGGGGGGAGCGAGAAAAAACTAGCAAGTCTTGCGAAGCAAGCCCATAGGGAAAATCGTCTTGCGAAGCAACTCAAAAACGGAAAACCCTTTCGTCTAGCGGGTTTTCCATCTTGCGAGGCATTCGTCTTGCAGGGCACCACTGTATGTCCCTGTGGGTGTACTCCGGGGTAGCTGGCATGGTAATCTCCAGACGTTTCTGGGACTACAAATCTAATCATCCCTGATTATTGGCCATGCTGGTGGGTGCTGATAGATGTTGGCATCAAGCAACATCTGGAGGGCAACATGTGGACTACCCTCGCTGTTCGCTGCTTAAATGGGCCGTAATTCTTTTGAGTGCTATGCATGAAGTGCTAGGGCAGCATGGTGTTTGTGTCTTCCCACAAGAGAGTTGTCAGATTATTGTTTAGGCCAGTCATTAAGGGATGATTCATATGTCCATGTACTTTACTTGACTTTCAGCTCTTGTTCATTCTGAATGTATTAACAGTTTCCATTACAATGTTTTCAGTTATTGTAGTTCTACGGCTTGTAAGCTCATACTGGGAGTCATTGCTGGGGAAGAGCCACAGTATTTTCCTGCTCCAACTTTCAATAAGCTTTGAATAAGAACATAAGATTAGCAAAGTTTCATTAAAATCACAACCAGAAAAATTAGGAAACAGTTAACACTTAATTGAATATGCTTCCTAGTATGAATAATGTAGTTCTTAACTTTGGAATTCTTCTCCCTACTGTCTCCCTCCCCCATTTTCAGACTGAACATCAGTTGAGGGTTTATGTTTTGTTTGTACTGGTCTATGCATCAAATACATTGCAGGATGCTCAATATAACTACAACAAAAAAGAAGAAAACAATATGCACTTTATTTATTTCAGAATTTATGAACTGTTCTACATTAAAACAATACCAAAGTGGTGTGCAAAAATAGAACATGAAATGCAATACAAATAAGAAAACAATGCTAAAAACATGAAACCAACAAGAATTAAAAACTACAAAATAAAATGAACTAATTCATGAATTAGAAAAAAGGGAAAGTTTTCAACTAACGTCAAAAACAACAGTATTGGGACTTCCATGCAAATTGTATTATAAAATCAATAAACAATCAGAAATACTTTAAAACACAGACTATTTTGTATAAGTGCTGACATGGCTTAGCCATGGAAAACTGTAGTTTCTTTTTCTATGGGCATTTATGCTGAATGTGGATGATGTAGATCGATGGGATCAGAGGTAAATGAAGCCTGTTATAAAGTTTTCACTGCTTGTGTGCTCTAGTGCATAGTGGTATGTAATTTATTTATTATTTTTTTGATTCCCAATGAAATACTGGCTCAACAACAAATTTCCTAATAGCTGTTTCTCTTTAAATAAAGACAGAAAACATACTCTCTTATTTTTAAAAAAAGAGTCTGCCATTTGGCTTGGTTTTGTTGTTTTTATCTGTTCCTGTGTAAAAATGTGATTCAGTGAACTGTGGACTGTATTTAAAACTTTTCTGACATTATAGTTACTCTGTTATTTCATAGTTAATCAATATGTTGTATAAATTGGTTTTCAGTAAAGCCATTTGTTGAGCTGGCAGATTGTTCTAAATTAAGGGGGGAGTCTTCTTAGAAAATTATTTTTTTAACAATTGGAAGTAGTTCGAAAAAATGAAATATTACTGAAAACATAATTTGATTGAAGTAATCTATAGTGGTGATATGAAAAGTTAGACCTCTGCCAAGGGCCTATATAAACTGCAAATACACCTCCTGGGTTAATAGTCCCAGAAGGAAATTATAAAATTCTAGAGCAAAGCTTCCGCTTGTTTGGGTATGAATAGGCAATGTACGGGGGGATGCGGGTGGCGCTGTGGTCTAAACCACTGAGCCTAGGGCTTGCTGATCGGAAGGTCAGCAGTTCGAATCCCCGCGACGGGGTGAGCTCCTGTTGCTCGATCCCAGCTCCTGCCAACCTAGCAGTTCGAAAGCACGTCAAAGTGCAAGTAAATAAATAGGTACCGCTCTGGCGGGAAGGTAAACGGCATTTCTGTGTGCTGCTCTGGTTTCGCCAGAAGCAGCTTAGTCATGCTGGCCACATGACCCAGAAAAACTGTCTGCGGACAAACGTCGGCTCCCTCGGCCAGTAAAGCAAGATGAGTGCTGCAACCCCAGAGTCGTTTGCAGCTGGACTTAACTGTCAGGGGTCTTTTACATTTACCGTTAGGCAATGTAAAGGGTCTGATGTAAATCTGTACCTGAAACTGTGGAGAGACAGTATTAGGCAAGATGGACCCAGTGGTCTAACTTGGTATAAGGCAGGAATAGCAGGTCAAGAGTACAGGGCCTTGAACCCATATGTATGAATAAGGAAGTCTGGAGTGGTGCCCTGGGCAGATGCCCTAGACTCTGAGCTTTCTTTCTTTCTTTCTTTCTTTCTTTCTTTCTTTCTTTCTTTGGAATATAACTAAATTTGGTCCATTAATTTATGTGGGTTTACTCTGAGTAAAGTTTAGTTGAACACCATCCTTTTTATTTTAAAATGCAGCTATATTAAGTCAGATATTTTAAAAATACAAAATTAGAGGAATGTCTTTTATGTTGCTCTCTAATTCTTGGAAAGCAGGTAAATTGTCCTGCTTGTGATTTTAAACTTGCTTGGAAAACTGTGATTTTAATAATTGCTTGTATGTTCTGGCACATGCACACACACAAACAGAAGGAAAGCTGGGAAGGGGTGAGGAAGCATTCCTTCTCTCAAGTCTGTTCTGTCATTTTTCCTAGGCACCCCCAGCCAAGGGGTTAATTCTTTATTGACAAACACACAAACACATAACTCCCATGGTGTCCCAGATACACATGTACACACACTTCTATTTTTTTTGTTACATTTTTTTATTATCGTTTTATTTTTTACTTTTGGGTTATGTCCCTTCACCAATTCAAAAGTAAAATTCAACATAAAAATCTACCACTAAAAACACAAAACTCACAAGAACATGTACACACACTTCTAGCCTTTAGGCAGCTGTCCTCAGGTCTGTGCCCTGAGGAGCAGTTGCCTCCTAACCAGCTTATGTACCATCATTTGACAGGGTGTGCGTGTGCAGCCTGAGGCTTCTCCTACATGGAAGCCATCACCCCTCCTGGTTCTAGGATTCAGTGGGGTAGGGAAGGGAAGGGATTCAACTGGTGTGTCCCTCACCTGTACAGCCTTTTCCTCTTGACACTTCCTGCACTCATCTCTGACTCAGATGACACTTCCTGACACTGACATCTCTGACACTTCCTGACTCATCTCTGACTCAGATGGCTCTGACCATTATACACACACACACACACACACACACACACACCCCCGCTTCTGCCTTATGGGTGGCACCAAACCATATAAATCATTGGCCTTCTCTCCTAGGTCAATCCCCTGGCCTCTTGCCTCTGTTAGACACTGGCCAGAGTCCTTCCAGTCCCTGACATTCGTATTCGGAAAGTGGAACAAAAGGAGCTAATAAAGAAACACTAAGTTGGATTGGTATTGGTGAAAGGATGTTTTTATTATCAAGCTCTTGGAGTAGCAAAGAAATGCTTTCTTTTTATGGCCTCTAATGGATGCAGTGTGCACCAACCTACTGCTATTTTCATTACCCTTTTTTTCTCTCTTTTAGGCAGTAGTGTGAAGTGTGAATAAAGAATGTTTTAGCTATAGTGTTCATCTTTCTGCTTGAAGACAGAGATTAGCCTTTCATGTTACATTTCCATCTTGTTGCCAGCTATCATTAATACCACTTGCTCTGGTGCTCTTCAAATGTATAAGAAAGCCATTACATAACGGGCCTGTAGTAATTAGGCAGTGATAAGGAACGGGTTTCACTTCTTGACAAATACAAAATGGGCAAAAGCAAACCTTTCTTTGTTATGTTTTTCTGATTTCCTTTAGTTTTGCACTTGTGTGCTGATATTTATTTGAGAAATTCTTAATTGGTACTAAAATCCATTCATTCTGGCATAGATACTATTTGTTTTGACCTTACTGCCTTTTTTAATTGCCTACAAAGATGCCAGTTGCAGCCTACTCCTTCCATATATCTCAAAATGATTAGGATGACATTAATAAACTTAGCATAGTGTAAATTGGACTTCCACTATTCAGATGAGAGAAAAAGAAAAGACAAAACTTTAACCCCAGGATCATTAAGCAAGGTTATAGAGATATGAGAATAGAATTCAACTCTACACAGTAAAAAATAATGGTATAAAATGACTTCATTTTAAGTACTATGCTCTGATGGTTGTTATTCTCAAGGTTTGATATAAAAATATATAAAATACCATTGGAATGAAACTCTTCTCAGTTACAAGCCTCCATGTTCAGGCATTGTCCCAGACACCATTTCCTTTGCATATAGGTGGGAGGAGGAACTGTCACTTGCAAGCACAAAAACTTGGATTTCCACAGGGTTTTCTCACTCAGAAGAGAAAATATATCCTGTGGCTGAGAGGTACAAGAACTCTGGGTGCATGAATCTGATTGATTTTCTTTTTTGCCAACACAAGCATCTAACCACAATCAGTAAGCCCAATGAGACAAAAACTTTCTTCTGTCTGGCATTGTCCTACCTGTAACCTTATCAACATTCATATACTGCATGTGGGATACTCAGGTGTGGAATGGACTCCAGACAAGTTGCCCTGATTGGCAATTCTTGTGGAAAATGTTTATTGTCCTATCACCAGTTGCTTAGCATTCAACTTTTTGTGTTGCAGTAGCCTCTTAGCCTGAAACGAATTACCTTGGAGGGCGGGTGTTCAACCCCTGCAAACCTCACAGCTACCCCAAGTGTGCCAATAACTCCCTTATGTGTAAGGGTTGTGTGGTTTTGTCTACATGTTTAAGAGCAAGCAAATACTTGAATTAGAAAGAGGGAATTATTATTAGGAACATTCTGTGACGGGCCTACTTGTGTGAGCAGCATAGCATCAGTGTTACCAACTCAGACAAGATCATGACACCATTTACATGTGGGGAAAACAGCTACAAATGCTTGTAGCTGTTCATTGAGAGGGTGGACTCAGGCAATGATAGCGCATATGCTTTGTCTTCATGCTGTTCTATGTTCAATCCTTGTTATGTCTAGATGGGGCAGGGAAAGATTGCTGTATAAAATCATGGATACCCACTTCCAGTTAGTGAAGACAATACTGAGCTAGCTAGAGTTGGTAGTATGACTCAATTATAAGGTAGCTTCCTATTAATACCATTTGAGTAGGATGTTTTCCACAAGTTAAATGTCAATGTCAAAAGCAATTCTATAGAAATAAACTGATTAATTGGTGTTTGTTCCTCTGTTTCTAGGAAGCAGTGTCTGAGACTGCATTCAATAAAATACACAGTATAAAGTATGGTATATTTGGGTCCCCGTCCCACCGAGAACTCAGGGAATGTGATAGAAACTCTCCCAAGCTCTTCAGCTCTCAGAATGGGAAAACATAAACAGCAGTATCCTGTTTGGTGTGGGTGTGCAGGAGATGAGGTTGATTGTACTGCTGCCAGTATGTTTTGTTTTGCTTTATTGATGAAATGGTGTTATTGGCTACACTCATTGCCCACATTATCTTGGGTGTTAGCTATTTGTTTTTTATGCAGAGGTAGATTTTGTGGTGATTGTATCTTCCTTATTGAAGGTTGAATGATTTATGCGAGTGTCTGAAAAAGGAAAGGTTGCGGGGTGTGTGTGTATTTTTTTTAAATAAAAAAATCTGTATACAGTGGTACCTCTGGTTACATACTTAATTCGTTCCGGAGGTCCGTTCTTAACCTGAAACTGTTCTTAACCTGAAGCACCACTTTAGCTAATGGGGCCTCCCGCTGCTGCCGTGCCGCCGCCGCGCAATTTCTGTTCTCACCCTGAAGCAAAGTTCTTAACCCGAGGTAATATTTCTGGGTTAGCGGAGTCTGTAACCTGAAGCGTATGTAACCAACAGAGGTACCACTGTATGTCTAAAATGTCTAACTATAACTTTATTGAACTAGATAACCTAGAAAATACCTAGAAACTGAAAGTTTGGATACTTTAATAGTCAGGTTCTGGTTTTATTTATATTTCCATGCTTATGTAGTTTGAAAATTGATCCATAAGGCAATCTGAATGCTTAATAAAACTAATTTTCTTGTCAGAATTATGTAGATGATACCCTAGGGGACCTAATGACCTTGTTGATATAGCCCATGATTAATGCTTCTCCAAGACTTAAGTCTAATCACAATCATAACAGTCTGAGTGAAATCTTTATCCACAGGGATCCAATCATTTGAACTTCGCCATTGCCCTCCTATAGCACATGGTAATTAGTCCTTCAAATAAGAAATTGGTTTAATCACAGTAGAACTTTCCTCTTTAATATATATTATTTCATATGTTTTAAAAGGGGGAAATAGCTAATAGCGCTATTATGGTTAGGAGATTTACTTTTCCCCTACAAGGTGAAAGCAGCTGCCCAGCACCATAAGTCAGACTGGGGTTGGAATGTTCAGGAACGAGTAGTTAGCCCTTTCCCCAGCTTCCTGATCTGGATTACCTGCCCTTATAGCTATTCGTTCTGCTTTATGCCTACATTTTTTTCCTTGGGGAAAATAACAGATTGGGTAGCAATTAAGGAATCAGGGAAACAATTTGGGCAGCTTGTGGTTACGCTGACCTTTGTGGGTGGGAGAAACACAGGAAATCTTATCACAAGTTTCCTGATGTCACATCTAGCTTGGCCCTTAGATTTGCATTTTTAGAGAAAGTAGGACTAAATATTGGAACAAATTCTGACTTTTTTTGGCCAAGATTTTCCCCAGTACATATGTTGAAAGTATTTCCATACATTCAATGGGGAATATTTTCTTAGAAACCATCATGTCTTCAAGGAGACACTTTGGAAAGATCTCAGGGGTATGTGAACCTACTGATGAAAGACCCTATTAACAGAATGCTGCCTTCAGAGCTTTAGCTCTTACACCTGTGTCATACGAACAACAATGAAGGGACTATTTTCTGCTTAGAAGACTATCTGTAGTCCCCTGTGTAGATATAATAAGACGATCCCTTCAACCTTTCCAATGTGTGTTCAGTGAAACTAATTGATTACCAGTATTTATAGAATGGAAATAGGTGTTAAAACTTTTGCATAAATCAGATTAAGTTCATTTTATATATGCATGGTGTCTGTGCCATTGATGTAAATGAACACACCCCCCCCCCAAGTTTCTAATTGCAAGTTAGCCATCTTGTAATAATCAGAAGCATCCCATTTGTGCATTGTTATCCTCATAAATACTTCAATGGGTTGGGATGTAGAATGAGCTTTTGCACATGCTCAGAACATGATTTTAATTTAATTATTGTCCAAGTCAAGGACACTAATCATTGCTAGTACAGAGCTGATCATACATGCTTCTAAACGTTTATTTTTAAGATTCCAGGGATCTATAGGCAAGCATAAGAAAGCTTCTAACGCAACATGAGAGTTCTGCAATCCCTAGAGCTTATCTGGAACCAACCACAGGGAAGACTCTTGACTCATCTTAGTTAAATAATTTAATTTACACAGCCTTTGTGGAACAACGTGTTTCACCTCACCACCATAATCTTAAAAAGTCAAGGAATTAGGGATTTGGAATCATAGAATCATAGAGTTGAAATAGACCACAAGGGCCATCGAGTCCAACCCCCTGCCAAGCAGGAAACACCATCAGAGCATGGGCAGGAAATCAGAGATGGGCAGGAAAAGAGAGCAGGAAAAGATGTTCTGCCTAAGATTCAGCATAGTCAAATGGCTAAGCTTCATCTTGCTTGGTCAGACAACACGAGATAATGCACATTTCCAGGGCCCAGCAATTTCACTGGCTTTGCTCACTAGAGATTTTAAAGCCCACCCTGTGATGGCTACCAAATCTGTGATAATTATGCAGGGATTTTGGCAAAAGCAGATGGCATTTTGAGGGATAATTGAAACCAGTAAGGCAGTATTATAAGATGTAGGAGCTAGGATTTCATAAAAGTTCAGGCAGGGGAGCTGAGAGCCTATTCAAATTCTTAAGAACTGCAGGGAAAGAATTAGAGCTCCAAGGGGCCACCACTTGCTACCTTGTACTGAACAGGAAGGTCAACTTCCCACTCCCTGGGATAGGATGCAATAGCAGACAGTCATGGGAACTGATATCTTAGAGCATTCAAGTGGAGCTCTTAAAGGGCTTATTTCCCTTTATTTGGGCGAGCAGTAATATCTAATGACAACCATTTGAGCCTGGAGAGAACTCTTGGGGGGAAAATATGTGTACCACCCACGCTGAGGTCTCTGAATAACACTGTAATTTAAAGAGCCAGTTTCAAGCTGACCAGAGGAAAGTTTTCCCATCACCAATTTTGATGCATTTTAAAATGCCTTTTTCAAAGAGTCTCTGCAGTACAAATGTTAAAAATGGATGATGTGTAGATCAAACACAAAATATTCCATTATGCCTTCAGTTTATGATTTTGTCTGTTCTGTCACTTCAAGCAGGGGTTGGGCTTACTGTGAGAATGCAAATTAGAGTAAAATTCAACCAAGGACTCTGTTTTCATCCTCTTTTCTTATCCTGGCATCTTCAGGTGGAACTGAGAGGGACCCTCACTTGAAACTCTGGGGAGTCACTATCAGTCAGTGCAGACAATACTGAAGTAGATGGACTAATGGTACCTAGGTTCCTATGTACATTCTTTGGTGTAGCTATTAGATTAGTCCCCGCCCCCCCCAACTCCCGTTATCTTCCCCTGTTGTCTTTTCTTTTCTTTTTTTTTGGGGGGGGGAGTGAGAAAAAAGTTGGAGAAGGGAACTGTGCATAACCCCCCCCTTTTTTTGTAGCATAGTTTTGTATTTATATTCTTCTTTTAACATGGAGAACTGTGCATATTCTGGCATGCTATCTAGCAGAGCCTGTTAGCCCATGAGGCAGACTGAGGCAACCGCCTCAAGTGGCAGAAGCCTACAAGTTAGTGCCGCTTGTGGAGAAGTGGCATCAGCAGTGGTGGCAGTTTCCTGTGAGATTTCTGGTTTCCGCTGTGTAACCTAGATAAAGGAGGCTTCGTGGGGGTGGCAGAATTGTGACACCTTCACATTTTGCCTCAGGCAGCAAAATGGAACATACTGCCCCTGGAAACAAGTAATATTAAATTGTAAGCATGAAGAACATGTTCTTACATTAAAAATTAACTTGTGTTCAAAGCTGCTACATCCTTTAGCAGGATGAAAGAAAATGATTTTGCCCCTGAATGATATTGAGAATATATACATGAACACATTAATCTGACAGCTCTTAAAACAAAAGCTCAAACACTTGCTATGTAAACCAGACCAAAGAAGAGTTTGTTGTGTGGTTGTAGAATATTCTGCAAACATTAAATAATGATAGAGTGGATTCTCTGGAATGTTTTCATGCAGAACTTGCCAAGAGAGCTTTTCCTTTCCCAGAAGCAATTTCCCCTTCAGCTATTTCACTACTGATTTTATACAAAATATTTGTTTTCCTATATAGTAGTCCTCATCCATCACTGGAGACAGTGCTTGAGGTGGCATTAACTCAGAGTGCACTTTGTTACATTCCAAATATTATTATTATTATTATTTCATATCTTTGTTTTGAAGGTGGTTTTTGAAGCTAAAATCCTGGACCGGGAAGCTTTTAGATGCAAGAAGGCTTTTATGGGGGTGAAGTGGGGGTAGGGGGTTCCACTACAGTTCTTTTCACTGCCCATTTGTCTGTTTCTGAAAGTTGGGGGGGGGGGCTTCCACAGCAGGATTGAGTGGAACGTGAAGGGCTGCATTTGCAAAGAAAAGTGCTTGTGAATAAAGCAAGTCCTTTTTAAAAGGCCAGTGCAATGCAACTGAGCTGAAAACAAGTAAAGCTGTTTTACAGCATTGCTGTACTTGTGTGACTTCAGAGCTAACAGTTTTATACTTTTTTATTTAAAAAGGGGGGAAAGAAAAAGTAAATGTCTAAATACAACTACTAAAAATAGATGTTAATATGTTTGGCTTAGGAAGAGCTTGTATTATTATGACATGGCACTGGTTTTGATTTTGGCATGCAGAACTAATTTAATTCAAATAAAGATAAAAGTCTTTTAAGTGGCCTTCGAGCCTGTTATTTATGATGTGTTTAGAAGTTTCAGGTGTTTCAACAATCATACAGTGAAGGCAAAAAGAAAGGGACTAGGTAGACTGATTAAGGCAGACACAAGCTCAGTTCAGAGTTGTGTGTAGAAGCTTGAGATGTTAACTGGACTGGAGGTGGTTGAGAGGCAGAGGAAAAGCAAATGTTCTGAGCCCTCAGTTGCTTCTATTGCAGACAGAAAAGAGTGAAATCTACGCCATGGATACATGGTTCTTCTGGATGTCCTCTGTGCCAGAAAAAGGTGTAGTTCTTCTCTCAGAGGCTGCTAGCCAAAGTGACTCTGGTCCTCTCTACAGTGGCAATGTCAATGTTAAGCGTTTTCAGCTCATGGCCAGTGATGGCCATCTTCTACACATGTAATGCCTAGGAGACCTGGCAGGCTGTAAGTCTATACCCTTCTTTAATAAAGCACTAGAATTGATCACTCTGGTGTTTGAGGCATCATTCTTCTGTATACCTGCACCTAACCACTCCCACAAGCCCTCTGTTGGGCCTACGGTTCAGAAAAGTTGTTGACCTGCCACAGGTTAGTGGACAAGCCAGGACACATGGTCCTGATGTTCCAGCTTGATAGGTGAAAGAAGATTGGTTTCTTTTCTGTTTTGCTGGTGCAATAGTTCAGTCCTCTTGTCAAGTGATACTCTGAGCTCCAAGCACCCACTGAAGCAGGTGGACAGTGGTGGGTCAACACTTTATTGACTGGCGGCTGCCAGGCTTAAGGCGGATTGTGCCCAGTACGTTTCTGGGCACAATTCAAAGTGTTGGTGCTGACCTTTAAAGCCCTAAACGGCCTCGGCCCAGTATACCTGAAGGAGTGTCTCCACCCCCATCGTTCTGCCTGGACACTGAGGTCCAGCGCCGAGGGACTTCTGGTGGTTTCCTCACTGCAAGAAGTGAAGTTGCAGGAAACCAGGCAGAGGGCCTTCTCAGTAGTCGCGCCTACCCTGTGGAACGCCATCCCATCAGATGTCACAGAGATAAACAACTATCAGACTTTTAAAAGACATCTGAAGGCAGCCCTGTTTAAGGAACCTTTTAATACTGGATGAATCATTGTATTTTAATATTCTGTTGGAAGCCACCCAGAGTGGCTGGGGAAACCCAGCCAGATGGGCAGGGTATAAATAAATTACTATTATTATTATTATTGTTATTATTATTATTAACCTGACCAGTGAGACACAATGATTTCTCCCACCAACAAAGACAACCCATAGCACTTGTACCGTATTCCATTCAAGTTGAGCTTATAACTCATAACTGCTGCCTCCTGCATTGATTTTGCTATGTTTGCAGCACCAAAGTGACCTCACCAGGGGAGTATGTATGGAGGTCCTGGGCCACCCAGACGACACCGCCCCCCCCCCCCCCCGGCTTGGCTTTATTGATGTGGTCCAAAGGAAAAGAAAGAAATACATTTGGCACCAGCTTGAATGCAGGAGTTGCCAGAAGGAGGCAATACAAGACACTATCCACCTGCCTTAAGGACTCCACTCTGGATTTGTGTGTGGTTTACTGCCCAATGCAACAAAGTCTACAAAATGTTTCTATATTACTAGGGCCTTTTCCTTAGACAAACTTTGCCCACAATGACAAGCCTGTGAGTGAGTTGCCCCACACCAGATGCTTGCAGCTGTATGATCAATTGGAAATATTGTTTGTTGATGGATAAGATTTAGCTCGGTGTTGCCATTGATTGTCTGGGATCAAACAGTTGTGATGCTGGAGAACCATAATTGCCTTATTTTTAGTTTATAACAACTGCAATAGGCTCCACTCTTTATTAGAACATTGGCAGTGTGGGAGATGGGTAATTAAGCTCTTCCTCCTCACACCATTTCCCCAATCTATCACTTGCCAAAAAAGAAGAATGCTGCCCTTTATAGTATGTGTAGATAAATTCCACTTTCAAGGAGGAACAGATCAAACTCCACTTTTCCCAATCAAAATTGGACCTTCCCTGTGCTTCTCCATCCAAAAAGTTGGGAGATCCAAGCAATGTCCTGCGACATCACATCTTTATTCTTCCGTCTAGTTTAAAGTAAATATAATATGACATAGAGGATTATAACAACAATAACAGAGGATGAAAACAATGGATGACAAGATTCGTACCTATTGAGAGGTGTACCCGCTAACCTGGAGACCTAGTTAGTTTATTCCTGCATAACCCATACGTAAATAAAAGTAAAAAGAATGTGGTATTACAATAAAATCTAAAAGTAGCAGATTTTTTAAAAAGCATCATAAAAACAGAATTAATTCTTCACATTTAAAAGGCCTAGGAAAATGAAATGATCTTTGGCCTGTATTGAAATGCTATTAAGGTAGGCACCAAGGGGAGTCTTCCTAGCCACTCCACAAATGAGGTTCTACTCATGGGCACCAATGCTGAGAAGGCCCTCTCCCCACAATATCCACTGCAACTTGTGCATCTCCTAGGACTATACTGTATCAGTGAAAATGGGAACTATCAAAACTGAGCTTAGAGGAATTCTGGGGAATCCTTGTTAAATATAAGCCATGTTCATATTTCTTGCTAATGAGGTAAGCCAGTGAGACAACACAAAATGGAGCCTACTGTTTTCTGTAGGCTACTGCTTACTTTATGTATCAATATCTGAAAGATTGATTTTTAGCACTTGCAAATTAGCTTCCCCAGCAGCCAGTTTAGGAATCTTTATATTGCAGCACTTAGATACTCTAATTTTCATTTGCTGTGATGAGGAAATTTCAACATCAAGGAGAAACATTATATAATAGTGATGCCAAAGTGCCTCATCATGAGCCATAGCTATTACGAAGTAGGCAGAGAGGAAGATGCACAGAATCAAATGAAAGACCATCTTGAACAATAATATGCTAAAAGATACTAGCTCTAGAGCAATACTTGAAAGTTTCCTGGTGATTTGTTTTTGAAATGCTTATTTAAAATGCATTGTCACAATTTACATAAATTGGGATAATAGTTGGACGTCATTTTAAACGTATTTATTATGTTTACTTCTTTGAAACCTCTTATAAATATTTCATTCCAAATCTGTGTTTTGTGTCTTGCTTGCTGTTTGGTTTAGTGTGTCTGGAAAAAGATACTCTGACTCATTTTGTGTTACATTTTTAATCATATCATTTAGAAACTTGGTTGAAAACATTTTCTTCATAATGATTTGTCCAGTGATTGATCCTTTGTCCTCTAGAAATACATTAACATACAATAATTCTTATTTTAACAATCTCTGTGTGTATCTGTGGGGCAAAATTAGCAAATATTTGTTGGACTTGTGGTATCTTGTATGAACTATTACAACAGAGGGATGTGAAAATCCAGGACTTTTGTAATACTGAATTATTTATTAGAGAACATGGATTGTTCAGCCAGAAATACAGATTTTGCTACTGGACAGCTGTATACTTTAACATAATGGTTGAATTTGATTTTTGACATGGATTCGTATCTTTTATTCACTTCCTTGGGGTAAGAAACAGAAGGGGAAGGTAAAGGAAGGAAGGAAGGAAGGAAGGAAGGAAGGAAGGAAGGAAGGAAGGAAGGAAGCAGTGAGGATAGACATAGACTTGGGGAAAAGCTAATGATTGTGCTAAGTGAAGTGTTGAATTCTATACTCTCTTATCTAGAGATCACCTTTTCTTACATGTCTACATGTGTGGAAAACCAAGGAAAGTTTTGCTGTTGGTTTATGCAAGGGATGGGAAACCTGTGGTCCTCCGGATGATCTCTGTTTCCTGTCAGCCCTAACCAGCTTGGCCACTGATCATGCATGATGAGAGTTGTGGTCCAGTAATATCCGTAGAACAGCATGTTCCTCACATCTGATGCATTCATTCATAGAATCAAAGAATTGTAGAGGTGGAAGGGACCCAAAGGATAATCTAGTGAGCCTCTGCCATGCAGAAATCTCAGCTAAAGCAGCCATCACAGATGGCCATCCAACCTCTGGTTAAAAACCTCCAATGAAGGAGAGTACAAACCTCCTGAGGTAAACCATTCCACTGTTGAACAGCTCTTACTGTCAGAAAGTTCTTCCTGATGTTTAATCGGAAACTGCTTTCTTGTAACTTGAAGCCATTGGTTCAGGTCCTACCCTCCAGAGCAAGAGGAAACAAGTTTGTTCCCTCTTCCACGTGACAGCCCTTCAGATATTTGAAGTGGATTATCATATCACCTCTCAGTCGCCTCTTTTCCTGGCTAAGTATACTCAGCCCCTTCAACCGTTCCTCATAAGGCTTGGTTTCCAGACCCTTGTTCATCTTGGTTGCCCTCCTCTGCGCATGTTCTAGCTTGTCAACATCTTTCTTAAATTGTGGTGCCCAGAATTGGACACAGGATTCCAGGTGTGTTATGAGCAAGGCAGAAAAGAATGGTACTATTACTTACCTTGATCTGGACACTGTACTTCTGTTGATGCAGCCTTTAATAGCATTAGCTTTTTTTGCTGTGTGTGTCACACTGTTGACTCACATTAAGCTTGTGGTCCACCAAGACCCCTGGATTATTTTCACATGTACTGCTAGTAAGCCAGGTGTCCCCCATCTTATACTGGTGCAGCTGGTTCTTCCTGTCTAAGTGCAGAACCTTACACTTGCTCCTATTGAAATTTATTTTGTTAGTTTGGGCTCCGCTCTCCAATCTGTTACGGTCATTTTGAATCTCGATTCTGTCTGCAGCATTAGCTACCCCTCCCAGTTTGGTGTCATCTACAAATTTGATGAACATCCCCTCAATTCCTTCATCCAAATAATTTGTAAAGGTGTTGAACAACAATGGGTCCAGGACAGAACCCTGTGCCACCCCACTTGTCCCATTTTTTCCAGGATGACAAGGAACCATTAATGAGTATTCTTTGGGTTCGGTCAGTTAATCAACTACAAAGCCACGTAACAGTTACCTCGTTCAGCCCACATTTTACCAGTGGTAAATTCCTCACAAGATATTCCTTGCAAGAATAGTATGGGGGACTTTTGTCAAAAGCCTTACTGAAATCAAGAGACACCATGTCCACAGCATTCCCCTGATCCACCAAGCTTTAACTCCATCAAAAAAAGAAATAAGAATCATCTCACATAACTTGTTATTGAGAAACCTATGGTATGTCTTAGTAATCACAGCATCCTTTTCTAAGTGCTCAGAGACCGACTGCTGAATTATCTGTTTAAGGATCTTTCCTGGTATCATATCAAGCTCACTTTTTTCACCTTTTGGAAGATGGGGACAACATTTGCCCACCTCCAGTTTGCAGGGACCTCACCTGTTCTCCAAGAAATCTCAAAGATTATAGACAAAGGCTCTGAGATTATATCTGCATACTGTTGATTAAAATGATGTGTGATGCTGTTGTCTGCTGCATAAACCATATGAAAAGAATTCATAGCCCTTCCTTCTTCCTTTATTAGATATTCCCAGCTAAAACTGTTAAACTTTATACCTTACACTTTTTAAGTACTGTATGCTTAAGGGAATTGAAAGGCCAAGGGGCACCTTGATTATTTAGAGTAGATGATATTAGTGTGACAAAGTAGCTTGGAATCTATCCAGGTTTCACATTAGGGCACATTTCTTTTTATATAGATCTATGAACTATTATAGATAAGAGAATAGATACTGCAGGATCACAAATAAGTTAGCATAATATTAAAATTCCTGCAACTTCTGCCTGTGAAATACAGATGCTGTGCTTGATTCTTTGGCTGTTTCATTCAGCTGGAGTTTATGGCAGTTGGTTTGAATAACCCCTGAACTGATCATATACTGCTCAACTGTCCCAATTTAAGCAGGACATCCCAGAATTACAGAAGCCATTCTTGGCTTATGGTTGTACCCAGGAATCTCCTGGTTTTTGGTCCTATGCTCTGGTGCGAGTCAGCTGGCTGTCGTGAGAGCTCGGGACCAAAAAAACAAGCATCCTGATTTGGATCTCCTGTATGTTGGGAGCATATGGAATCATGGGGTTCTCAATAATCACTTAAGGGACAAAACAATACCTTTTTCTCAGAAACTCATAAAATATTCAATACTATATATATACTGGATGTTTAAATAAGACTTTCAAGCATAACTTTTAAACTGACATTGTCCCTCTGAAAGCCAGCTTATTTTCATGGTTACATGTTACATTTCTGGAGACTGTTATCAAATTGTTTTTAAAATTGGTGAGTTATGATGTTAACCTTTTTGGATTCATTCTGTAAAGGTGGGGTGTGAATGTTTAAAATAATAAAAATAATCTCTGCAACATAGATATAAAGATATCCATTCTAAATTCTGTTGACACCCGTCAACAGAAGACATACATTCTGCCTATTTGTCAAATGACAACATTGTTATTTGACAAATCCCATCAATTTACGCTGTTTAAATTCACAGTATCTCACTACTTGTTTTACCTTAGTTACTACAAGTTACTACAAGTAAATAATGTTCCAATGCTAAATGCAAGTGAGTAGTTAAAAGCCTCAGTCCTTTAACCAACCAAATGGAAAATATGTTGAAAATAAAACAGGGTGTTGGTATAGTGACCACCTTGTATGCATGAAATGTGGATCAATTTGTTTTCTTCTGGCCTATTTATTGACCTCCCAAGGAGGACCTAGAGAGATATTAAGGAATAACTATTAATAGCCAGTCAACAGAAGGGTAATGAGTTTGACAGACTGGGTATTATTGGAACAAACTAGAGATTTTGTTAATATTTTAAAAATGCTGTTGCATTTGTCCTTGGAAATGTGCTTTTTGGTATCATGCCAAAGCAGTAGTAGTATTTCATTAGTGCCATTTAGGACAAATGATCACAGATCTATATGTTTAATTTTCTACCTATAACTAGTCACATTCAAGTTGTGAGCTCAAGGAAACTGGCAACCCCCATATTGCCTTAAAGTGCTAACTTGACAGGGAAGTGGTGATGGAGAGGAAGTGCTGCAGGTCAACAGCACAGTGTGGGAAATTGGTCTTTAAATTTCCTATCCACATGCTTATCCACAGCCCTGAACCTGTACACTTTCACAGCTGGGATTTTTTAGAGCTTTTCTTCTAACTCTGTAACAGAGTGTCAGGGCTAGGTGCTCTGTGGTCTGGACAGTGAGATCAAAATCTAAGTGCTGTAGCAATGTAAGTTAGTGGCCACGGTCTAGGAGGTGAGTAAAGCTGCATAGCCAGTCCCCAACCTCAACAATACAACGTCTGGCAGAGTTTAATTATTTCGCTCTGGAGCCAATTTCCTACCCATTTGAACAGCTTTTTATTGACGGTATTTTGACAAGAGTATTTTACTGTATTTTATATGCATTTTGTTATCCTCTTTGAGGACTTTTACAAATTTCCTAAATAAACAAGACAACGTGTAAAAGAGCAGAAATAAACAAATAGATCAGTTAATTGCTTTTGAAAACTCAAAAAAACAGGACCAACTTGACATTTAAAGGATAATGATGATGATACCAGGTGAATATGCCTAGCATATGTACACAATGAAAGAGTTGTATTCCTGCTCACTTGGGAATGAATGAATGAATGAATGAATGAATGAATGTGATATTGAGAATATATTCTGTGTGCTATATTGTTGCTAGCTACAAATTTTCAAAACCAATTCTTGTCTATCATGGAAGTTCCACAATATAAGCAAGCAAAAGTAGAGAGACTACTAGTTTGTGCTTGTATTCATCTTTTAACAGAGGTGAGGGAGGGTTATCTCTGCAAAAAAAGAAAAAAAAGGTTTGAAAGATGGTGGCAGATTCTACTATCAAAACAACTATGAAAACAAATATCTGTCATTCATTTTTGCAAACAAAATGTAAGGAATACATAATGTATTATTTGCAGTTGCTAAAGTATTGCAGCTGAAGATAGCAAAATAAAAAATTGGTGCAACTGAAGTTTATTGTTGCAGTGAAAAGTGAGCTATTACCAGCAAATTGATTTTGCTGTATAAAATATGTATACTCTAATCATAGGTGATGGCATTACAAAGTAAAGAAATGTAAAGGAGGATGTATAATGGCTTTAAAGTTCTTAGTCTAGTATAGCTCCACTAATGGGCTCATTTAGGGGTTTCTTGATTCTATAGAAGTCTTCACTTACTCTTATGCTGCCTTTTCAAACCTTGAAGATAAACAAATGAGCTGTTTGAGACATATAGAAGACAGAATAGTTAAACATATAACAAAAACCCTGAATAAAGATTCAGGTTGTATTTTAAAAATGTCGCTGATGATATATTTTGTGCTATTACATAAAATCATTCTATGCTAATCTTTCACATACTTTTAGAATAAAATGAGTGTAATAACTACTATGTATTTGATGGGGATGTACAGTATTAAGATGAACAACACAGAGGTACATAATGAAAATAGAGATAAATTCACCTTTCCACCTCTATGCATTTCCATATTCTTGGAGACCTAAGTGTGGGATGCTTCTAAAGCTTTGGGATAAGCCAAGGCACCCATACCTGCATCGGCCATGAGGTTGTGCATATGCAATGCAAGCATGTTTTTGCTTAGCTCTTTCCTGCCCAAAGACACAAACAGATGGGCTTCAGCTTCAGTGGTACCTAAAGGCTCGTCCACGCTTTTTCAGCTGCTTTCTATATTCTTACTCTCTGTTTTGTGCTGTCAATTCCTGATCCACAAGAGGACCTTTCCTCTCATTCCATGACTGCTAAGCTGTCTCAGGAGTCTTTAGTGAGGTGCCTTTTTTAAAGTCCATGTATGCTATGTTAGCTAGATCCCCTGTATCTATATGCTTCAAAGAACTCTAATAGGATAGTGAGACGGGACTGGCTCTTGCAAAATCTACAGTGGCTCTGCTTCAGCATGGCTTGTTCTTCAGTATGCTTAGTTATTTTATCTTCAACAATACTTTCCATCAGTTTTCCGAGGACAGATGCTAAGATGAAATGTTTTCTTCATTTTTCCCTCCTCTTGTCAAAAGACAGTATTTGAGTACTGAAGTTGAATTAAACTGGAAAGTCAGCTTTGTATTAGGAAATACAGTAGTACCTCGGGTTAAGAACTTAATTCGTTCTGGAGGTCTGTTCTTAACCTGAAACTGTTCTTAACCTGAAGCACCACTTTAGCTAATGGGGCCTCCTGCTGCCGCTGCACCACTGCTGCACGATTTCTGTTCTCATCCTGAAGCAAAGTTCTTAACCCGAGGTAATATTTCTGGGTTAGCGGAGTCTGTAAGCTGAAGCGTATGTAACCTTTAGCGTATGTAACCCGAGGTACCACTGTACAAGTTACTAGATTCTTTCTTACATGAGAGGGATCTTTTAGCTTCTGGTTTTGTTATATACTGCCTGGATGACTATTGTAGTTCTTTATTGTATTTGCTTATATAGCTTTTAAATCACCATTATTAGATGAATGTTGCGAGAGCCAGTGTGCTGCAATAGTTAGTGGCAGGAGTCCTTATGTTCAAATCCCCATACAGTAACGGGGTGGGGAGTGGTTGCAGCGTGGCACAGGGAGCAACATTGGACAGTTGGCCAACAGTTGGGGGATTCCCCAAGCCGGCCACTTTGGTGGGCAGACTTTCCCACCAGTCAGTGTTTCTGTTTGGGCCCTGTTCACTGGGGAGGGGTTGCTGTGAGTGAGTCCTCAAGGGGAGAGGGGTGAGAAGCAAGGATGTCGACTTAAGCTCCACTCCTTGGAGGAAAGACAGAATATAAATGAATTGTTAACATCCATCTGTCTCGAGAGACAATGGAGTGCACCTACAGGGGTGAAGTCAAACTATTGCATTAGCAGCACCAAAGTGACCTCCCCAGGGCACAAGCCTGGGCAGTGTGTATGGAGGTCCTGGAGCTGCCCAGATGACAAAATAAGACCCCCTCTCAGCCTTATTGATGTGGTCCAAAGGAAAGCAGAGCACTACTTTTGGCATCACCTTGTCTGTAGGAGTTGCTGGAAGGAGGCAGACAAGGCACCATCCAACCATCTTAAGGATTCCACTCTAGATTTGTATAGGGTTTACTCTTTAGCCTTTTCTTCTTCTGAAGGTATCTCTCAAGAGTTTTTCTTCTGCTAGATGGACTACCTTGTCAGGTTGATGAGCCCCGTCTGCCGCTATAGATGGAATAAATAATAACAAAAAACACACTTTATTTTCTGGGGAAAATTAAATAAATTCTTATGTAAGTTTAATTGCCAAAATATTACATTCATACAAAAAATGTTTAATTAGCTATGTTATTGCTCAGATTATTTCTTTTCTCTTCTACAGTTGTGACTCTGAAAACAGATACCTTGGTAATCCACTCAGGGGAACATGCTACTGTAAGTATTAGTATAATTCATTGCCCTTTGATGTTGCACATTAAATAATATGCATGTTAACTCCTGTCTGAGGTCCATTAGTTATCATTTCATTTGTGATGTGTATTTCATCTAGTAATATATTAGTCAACGGCACCGTGGAGTAATGGATCTGGAAATTAAGTAGACCTGGGTTTAATTCTGTCTTGGGCTTGGACAAGTGAGTTTCCCTCAGCCTAATCATACTGCAAGATAATTTTGAGGGATAATCTCATATACACTATTCTGAATTCCTAGGGGAGGGCAAGAGACACTTGTGAAAAGCAGAATCTTTATCTTAGGGCTTTTCCATACTTACTCTTACTCCACTCTTTCCAGGTACTGTCTGTGTTTTAAAGCTCCGTGTCTGAACACTTGCGGGGGGGGGGGCCTTCTGGAGCTCTCCCCATGAAAACACACTCTTTAAAGTTCAAATGGCAATCTGTAGAAAACCCAAATTGATGATTGCTCTGATTGAGCACTAAAGAATAGGTTTTCACAGGGAAAGCTCTGGGGCAAAAACAAAACAAAAAACCACACACACTCAAATGTGGAGCTTTTAAGTGTGGACCTGTGCCTGGAAAGAGCAAGGCAAAAGGTAAGTATGGATAAGTATGGATTTGTTATTGCGATTGCCCTGTGTGTGAAATTAGTATAATTCTCAATGTAAATAGAATAAAAGTGGGAAATAATAACTGGCTCACATCTACCAATGAGACTAATGCTGACCTGGAGTTTATAATGGTAATAAGAGATAGCTTTAAATTTCTAGATGTTCTGTGTCTTGCTATATTAAATGACAATAGTGCCAGATGTATGTAGCTTGTGTTAATTTTATTTAAGCTTGTTAGATAAAATTCAAAACTTGGACAAAGGTTTAAAAAGAAAACCAAGGCATCAGCCAGATATTGTGTAAAGTATGCAAATTAAGCAGAGTTAAATAGTTTAGAGAATGTCATTAAGGTCTAAACAGTGATAGCTGCAGAATCTGTTTTCTTTCTGTAGATATTCTGGTTTTCTGCAGATTTATTTTGCCTTCTAAAAATAAATGTAGACAAATTTAAGTGATGAACAAGATGTGACACCAACAGAACTGTGGGTTCTGGACACCTACAAGGAAGGTCTTATTCATTATTGTTTTCTAGTAGCTCTGTTTCATAAATCTTCTTTGCCTGAGAAAAATTGTGCCATATCCAGATAGCCTTTCACCTCTGAATAACCAGAGCTATTTATCTTCTATCAGGTTTTTAAATAATGTAAAGATTTGGTAGTGTTGCACTGATACCGTATGTCAGTTGTTAACCTTAACCCAATAATGTGAATAAATTCCGAATTCTTGCATTAGTTTATATGCCCTCTTGATGCTTCATTAACCAGATCCTTTGTTCTCTTGGTGTTAGTACTCTGGCAGCAAGAAAAGGCATGTTGAGTTTCACTGGGGGGCGGGGATACCTTAATGCTGGAACCCTTAGGATGGACCTCATTGATTTAATGGGGGCTCTTCGCTCTTCTTTAAAGTGCCTAAGGATGACAGGCTAATTGGTTTGTTTGTTTCTATATCAAGAGTGACTTTTCAATTCACAGATAATTTAATGGTCCAGAATTTTCACTTAATGGTCCAGAATTTCTGCAGTGGAGCATTTAAAAAAGAGGAACCATGAATTTGTATATAATTATAATGAAGTTTATCAAGTACATATGGTCATATATGCGCGTGCACACAATTTTTATTACATGAGGAAACATATTCCATCCAGTTGTTCCATGTTGCTCCCTAATGCTAGACTTTGTGGGAAGCTGTTCACATTTGTAGAGATGCAGTCCCCGCCCTATAGAAATAAAAGGACATGCTCCCTTTGATCTTAATGGATTAGTACTGAGGTCATTAATGTGTCTTTGCAGTACATTCAGTGAGCACAGAAACCCACAGTTCAGGCGGCAATTGCTGGAGACAGTGCAAGTACCTAGAGCAGGGGTTGAGCACGCTGACCAACTGAAGCCACCGAGGAGTCTAGTTTGTCAACCACCAGTTGCCCAGAGTGAGGAAATGCAGGATACCTTTCTATATAATATGCTGTGATTCAGAAATGACTCTCTAGAATCAGCTGGTTTCTAGGACCAGGGGGATTTTAGTCTCTGGTGTTATTAACTCATCTTGAATTGCCTTCAACTCTTTTACTGATCAATGGCTCTGATGGGTGGTGCAGGGAATTAAAAATTGGTGCCTAATCCATGTAGATATTGGTGTAAGTTCCATGGTGCATGGCAATCAATAAAAGTTCCTTAGCATCAAGAAGAGTATGCTATTAACATCCACTTTAATGCAAAGTGAACATGATGTTAGCCTGCTCATTGTTTATGGGCTAATAGCCGTAAATAAATAAATAAAATTAAAAAAGCCTGCTCATTGAAATAATAGTAGCATCATGCTGGAAGTAAGACACCACCCACACCCATGTGACTCATGTTGCAATTTAACACAAAATGGGAAATAGTAACATGTATTATAAACCCTCTGAAATCAAAAGCATTCATATGAGGGTTTGAGTTAAGGGAGAAGGTTTTACCCCCTGTCTGCACCCATTTTAATTTAATCAAGCATTCCATACATTTCTAAAACTTCTTGTGAGATATTCTAGAGAAACAAAAGGAAGTATTTCTTTGCAGCCACAAGTAATGGTGATGACTGCAAATGCAGAAAGCTTTAAAATGTGATTAGTAAAATTCCTAAATTTAATCACCTTTCACTTTCACATTGATTTTAAAAAGTTGAAAGAAACAGAGCTTCGGTGAAAGGTTTTAAAACTGCAGTTTTACAATGAATTTCATGGAGGTCAATTGCATTTCATTGGATGGTCTCTGCCTATTCACGTTCATGTGGATTGCTTCTTTGTACAGCCAAATGTTCTGTACTTTCTGGAAAAGCAATCAGAACAAGTCGAACCAATGATCCATCCTTGCCAGCATCACTGACTAGCCATGACTGGATCCAGATATTTGCAAAAATTTATAACTGCACAAAGCAATAATAGCATGCTGTTGGAGACACTGTGTCCCCCCTCCATCTGTTTCCTTCAGCTAAACTGTCCAGACATTGAAACAACCCTTTCTCAAAAAAGTCACTCAATGTTTCCTTTAAATTATATTTTGCTATGTCACAAAGATTTATGCTGATCACATGCTACAGTTCTGTCTTAAACTCATGAAAACAGAATTTTGATTTACTGATGAGTAACTGTTGGTCCTTGAAAAAACAAAAACATCCTCATCCCTTAAATAATCTTCTAATTTAAATTACAAATTTCAATCAGGTGTTTAGGCGTGAACACTCAAGTGAAATCTTAGGTACATCCTGCTTGAATGCATAAAGCAGTTATAGAAAGCAATGGAAATTTGTGGTATACATCATGTGCAGCAATTTTGCTTAACTTTTGCCAAATACCTCAGTAGCTTCTAGGACAACAGTTTCATGATCTTCTATATGTGTGAACATGCAGAAGCGTTTCTTTTGGAGGAACTTCTTCAAAATGTGGGTTATAAATTTTATAGAAAATAAAGCAGATCAACGATAAAATAAAGTAGGAGTTTATTTTGTGGTGTTTTGCAGAGGTACCAGATTATTCAGGTTACAAATCCTCATGGGAATGGATGCAGTTGGAGGTGCTTATATAATTTAAAGGAAGAAAGGATAGGAATGCATTTATTGAGAGTTGATTCTCAACTGTTCTAACAACCTCACATAATACTCATGGTTTGTGGAATATTTTTTGTTTGTTTGGATTTGGTAAATACAGATACCATAGCAAAGCTATACAACTCTGGAGGAGTTTTCTATTGTACCGATCTCACAAGATCTTGAGTGTCTTTTTTTCTAAGTAAAGAGACTGGATTGCTCCTAATGACACATGAAAGGGAGAGAGAGAAATCTATACATGCACAAATGTGTAGATAGAATAGGTGGATAAGTAATTATTATGTGAAAACGTTAGATACTGCAGACATTAGAAGCAGTAAATTATTCAGCATTGAAGAAAACTGTAAGTAATTGTTGTTGTTGTTTAGTCATTTAGTCGTGTCCGATTCTTCGTGACCCCATGGACCAGAGCACGCCAGACACTCCTGTCTTCCACTGCCTCTTGCAGTTTCGTCAAACTCATGTTGCTAGCTTCAAAAACACAGTCCAACCATTTCGTCCTCTGTCGTCCCCTTCTCCTTGTGCCCTCAATCTTTCCCAACATCAGGGTCTTTTCCAGGGAGTCTTCTCTTCTCATGAGGTGGCCAAAGTATTGGAGCCTCAGCTTCACGATCTGTCCTTCCAGTGAGCACTCAGGGCTGATTTCCTTAAGAATGGATCGGTTTGATCTTCTTGCAGTCCATGGGACTCTCAAGAGTTTCTTCCAGCACCAGAATTCAAAAGCATCAATTCTTCAGCGATCAGCCTTCTTTATGGTCCCACTCTCACTTCCATACATCACTACTGGGAAAACCATGGCTTTAACTATACGGAGCTTTGTTGGCAAGGTGATGTCTCTACTTTTTAAAATGTCATTGCTTTCCTCCCAAGAAGCAGGCGTCTTTTAATTTTGTGACTGCTGTCACCATCTGCAGTGATCATGGAACCCAAGAAAGTAAAATCTCTCACTGCCTCCATTTCTTCCCCTTCTATTTGCCAGGAGGTGATGGGTCCAGTGGCCATGATCTTGGTTTTTTTGATGTTGCGCTTCAGACCATATTTTGCGCTCTCCTCTTTCACCCTCATTAAAAGGTTCTTTAATTCCTCCTCACTTTCTGCCATCAAGGTTGTATCATCAGCATATCTGAGGTTGTTGATATTTCTTCTGGCAATCTTAATTCTGGCTTGGGATTCATCTAGTACAGCCTTTCGCATGATGAATTCTGCATATAAGTTAAATAAGCAGGGAAACAATATGCAGCCTTGTCATACTCCTTTCCCAATTTTGAACCAATCAGTTATTCCATATCCAGTTCTAACTGTTGCTTCTTGTCCCACATAGAGATTTCTCAGGAGACAGATGAGGTGATCAGGCACTCCCATTTCTTTAAGAACTTGCCATAGTTTGCTGTGGTTGACACAGTCAAATGCTTTTGCGTAGTCAATGAAGCAGAAGTAGATTGTTTCTGGAACTCTCTAGCATTCTCCATAATCCAGCGCATGTTTGCAATTTGGTCTCTGGTTCCTCTGCCCCTTCGAAACCAGCTTGCACTTCTGGGAGTTCTTGGTCCACATACTGCTTAAGCCTGCCTTGTAGGATTTTAAGTATAACCTTCCTAGCGTGTGAAATGAGCGCAATTGTGTGGTAGTTGGAGCATTCTTTGGCATTGCCTTTCTTTGGGATTGGGATGTAGACTGATCTTCTCCAATCCTCTGGCCACTGCTGAGTTTTCCAAACTTGCTGGCATATTGAGTGTAGCACCTTAACAGCATCATCTTTTAAAATTTTAAATAGTTCAGCTGGAATACCATCACTTGCACTGGCCTTGTTATTAGCAGTGCTCTCTATGGCCCATTTGACTTCACTCTGCAGGATGTCTGGCTTAAGATCAGCAACCACACTACCTAGGGTGTACAAGACCTCCATATCTTTCTGGTATAATTCCTCTGTGTATTCTTGCCACCTCTTCTTGATGTCTTCTGCTTCTGTTAGGTCCTTTCCACTTTTGTCCTTTATTATGGTAATCTTTGTATGAAATGTTCCTTTCATATCTCCAATTTTCTTGAACAGATCTCTGATTTTTCCCATTCTGTTTTTCTCCTCTATTTCTTTGCATTGCTCGTTTAAGAAGGCCCTCTTGTCTCTCCTTGCTATTTTTTGGAAATCTGCATTCAATTTCCTGTATCTTTCACTATCTCCCTCACATTTTGTTTGCCTTCTCTACCTCGCTATTTAAGCTGAATAATTGAAACTTCCTTATTCAGTGAGATGGCTTGGAGAATTCTTGACAATTGGCAAAGGTCTTATTCACTGTCATATTTAAGATTGCTTATCACACACACCCAGTAAAATATTAATATTCCTATGCAAAATATGTGTATAAAATGGAAAATGTGTATTTCACACACACACATCTTTGCTTCTAAATCTAAATTTGAAATAGTTATTGAATACATTATTTATTTTAAAGAGATAGCTTAACTAGCATTTTAATAAATTTTGGAGGTGTCATTAGTGAAACATTACCTTGGTACTACTACTTGATTCTGAAAATATCCTTTGCTAAACCAAATTCCTTCAAGGAGCACCTCTTAGATCAAACACTTTGTCATTTCATTGGAATGTATAGTTCACAACTTTAAATGACTTTGACAAACACTGTAATGCCTGTTCTGATATCGATACAGAGATTTTCAATTAGCCTGCCGTGTATAAGTAGCAGATATTGATGTAATCAATACTTTTCTTCTGGGAGTAATCAAGGGTATGCAGTACCGGCACATTTCCCCCCACATGTTAAAAATGTGGCACTTACTGCGATGGTAATCATCACTAATATATTACTGCAACAAAATGTTACAGTGTGAAGTACTTCTATTCAGAATTCCATCTAATTAGCCAGAAGACTTTGTTTCATTGCTGCCAGTTTTCTGGGTTTTCCTCCCACCTCAGACCCTTCTATGACTACTGAGCACAATTACTCCTCATTAGGCTGTTTTCTGAATCCTCTTCTAGAGTGGTTTTCATAAAGTGTTTACTTCTGCAAACCTTGAGATTCCCCCAAGCCTACTGATCCCACACTCATGTGCATGGATGGTGCTGTTTTGGTTGCATAAGAACTGAAACTTCCAGAAAGAATCTGCAATTAGTATATAGAATTATGGGATCTTTTACCAAATGATGTCATTGTTATGCCATGATTTCACAATTAATAAAGGAAAATGACAAGCTATGGAAACTTAAGCTACTGTTTAAAAATCAGTTTTGGAAGATGTTTGAAGGATAAACTTGTGTAGCTCTCATAATAGTCCATCTACCCCACCAAGTGTGTCACGTTTCATGATACCAAGAATACTATTAAGAGTATTATGATTTCTCATTCCTCAACTGGGCACCTGAAATGTAAAGCAGTGGTCGGCATATAAAAAGCAGTTGAGCAGTTGGTTTCAATGCATCTTGCTTGCTTAAATCATTCATATCATGACTCTGATAGTGTTTAACTGAAAATTTAATTGACCCTTTTTATCACAGTAAGTAGACATTTGTTTTCTGCTGGTTTTTATATACTCTAGTCTACTGAAATTAATTGTTTGCCAATATTAAAAACAAAATACAAAAATAAGTGATGTGATAATGATTTGGAATACATGTTTTTTTCACCATTGATGTTTAAATTAAACTAATGGGAGTTAGGATTGTATTCTAGGCACTCATTGGGCTAAACAACTCTATATAAAGCAAGGTCAAAATAAACGTGTAGTAAGAAAATACAGATGGTACAAATTGCTGGATGTTTTGGTTTACTCTTTGATCTCTATACGTGCACACTAAATATCTGGTATTTATATACATAAAATGTTTTATACATTCATATTACATATCCCAAGCCATTTTGATTTAGGCCAACATTATATTTAGTGACTAGTGAACAAATTGATTTGGCACATATGTGTGAATTCTGACTGGATGCAAATGATAGTTTTATGAGCCAAGACAGACTGCAAATGCAGTATTTTGTCACAGTGTATTTATTCCTCTTTTGTTTTAGTAACTGCCAAAATTATAGATGTTGATGGATCCTAGATCATAAAAGAAGCATCCAAATTTTTGGATTAGTACTTCATATATCAGCATCTGCAATGCATGTGGTTTCAGAATCTGTGCTCCTGGGTATGAGTGAATAAGTTGTAGAAACAGATGGTTTTTAACTGATAGGCAAAATTGGTTGGCTCTGGTGCCACCATTGTGGTTTTAACAAATCAGATTTAAGCTAAATGGTGAGAGCACACCATCATTGATAATTATATTTCTCAGAAAAAAGATGTTTGAGTTAACAATTGTTTAGTGAGCCAAGTAAAAACTGGACCACTAGTGTTTGGGAAACAGAAAAGATGGGCTAATATTTTGTGAACTTGACTCGTGTAAAGGCTGAACACTTTCTCTATAACTATGGAACATATAACCAAATGAACAGATGGCAATTTCCAAGCAGTGTCGATAACATTCTCTTCAGATATATTTCTTGTCTTCCCTGAATGTGAGAGCTGTTGAGCCACAAAGAACGATGCTTTATCACAGGAACTGACATTTTAGATTTGAAGATATAGTCCTCGTTCAAACGTCAACCTGCATTCAGTTCAGATTGTGACCCCTTTATATATACCATTAAACCCCTCCTATTCTTTCATATATTTTTATAGGCCCTGAACAAATTTAAATATTTCTCAGGAATAGCTGTGATCACATAGCCCAGATAACCCTCAATATCCTGATGTGGTCTGGACTGACGAACTGCCCCTGACTCTGCCCATCTGGGATGGATAAAAATGTTTATAAAAGGCTTGTCTTGATGCCTGAATTCTTGCACTCAGTAACTGCTCAGCTTGACTTGCGGGGTGTGCTGTTTGTGCCAGGTATCACATAGTGACTTCAGTAACTGCCTATATGAAAGGGCAATGGAGGAGAGTGATTGGGATTAACAAATGAGAACTCTGATTCAAGTGTGGAAATATTCATGGGCACCCCCAAACCAAGCTGTGGAGAACAACACTCCTAATTATGTTACTAGATTATTTGTATGTATATATCTATATAGTAATTAAATTCGTTTTCCTCCACTGTGAAATGTATTAAAATGAGTAAACCTTGTTGTACAAAGATACTTCTTATACTTAAGAGAATGCATTCTGCTCCTTTCAAATATACATTTTCACACATATAATTTCTAAGTATTCATGTGTATTTAATGCCACATTTTTGAATGTAAAAAAGTATTTAATTTTTTACTTTAAACATTAGTTAGTAAAGAATAGTAGAAAGTGTTATCCAGCACTAGGTGGCAGCCTTACTATACTTAAATAGCTTGTTATATTCAGAATGTTTTGTGGACATTAGTTTATATCCTAAAATAATGTGAGTATGCATTAGCACGAATTGATTATAATCAATGAAGTTGAAATTTCCAACCAAGATCTAAAAAAAAATGGCAGGTTTCAAAGGCAAAAAAACCCTACCACAAATAATTTCGGTGAAGTGTAAGATACGGCCTAGCAATTTGATTTTCTGCTACTGGCTTTTTATTGCTAGTTTTCTTTTGGGACACCATTTGTTTAAACTAAATACCTACTGTAATTGTAAAGCTGTCATGCTTGACTTGGAGTAATGAGTTTCAGCAATTATATCTGACACTAATTGACTTTGCAGATTGAGGCTATTTTTATTACTGTTAAATGTAGTAGTGATGATCACCACAAACTGTCATTGTACTTTCAATATTTGGTAATCTAGGAATAAAAGCTGTCTAAAAATCTCCATAGTATTTAAGGGTGGCTAGTGGAACAAATTGCATCTTGAATTAGAGTAGCAATATAATATGTAGGAAATAATAGATTTAGCAGATGGTTTATCCACAAAATGTGATATAACATAATGATGGTGTTAGACAAAAATAAGCATAGCCTTATTTAGAAATTTTTGTTCTGCAGTTTTTTTTAGTTTGCAGTTTTTTACTTCGGGGTGTCCTTAGGCTGTCATCTTGCCATGAATGATGTGTATAGTATCAGTTTCTCACTGGAGATTCTGATACATAGTCCCATTCCCTGCTGGGAAAAGATACTTCTCCGGGGCTCTGCTGCAGCTTTTGGGCCTTGAGGCAAGGGAGATCATAACAGAGACAGGTATTTTGTGAATATTCGGTTTGAACTCTCACAAAGGCTTTACGAGAAGCACTTTGATCTGACCCCAAAGAATGCTTCTTAAATTCTTCAGCAACAGCCAAACCCATTTATCATTTCTACATCCCTGTTGTACTGACTCTAACAACAACTGCTACTACTACTACTACTACTACTAAGACTACTACTGATTTAGTTCCAAGGTACCCTTCAGAATTTATATTAATGTATTTCCAAGATCTTCCCAGTGTAATTTTCCACATTCTGAACATCAATTTGTCCTTCCATTCCCCACCACAAACCAAAGCAATTTTCCCATAAATATTCATTTCTACCATATTTCTTTCAAACCCAGTTTTCATGCTCTGTTCATGTTGCTTTGTTTCACACTTTTGCATACATGAATATACCGTATTTTTCTCTCTATTACACGCAGATTTTTTCTCCTAAAAAGGAAGGGGAAATGTCTGTGCGTGTTATGGAGCGAATGGGGGGGGGGTCCCTGGAGCCGATTAGGGGAGCGCAGGAACAAAAATCAGCAAAAATCAATCATGCGTTGTGTCCGAGAGGGAAACCTGAAAAGAGGAAGTGGTTGCTTTCCTGCATTCTGCCTCAGGGTCTTACTGCCCACCCTCCTCTGTTTCGTTGCTGTGTTTGCTCAAACAGAACAAAGAGCAGGCAAATCCCCTCCCCTCCAGGCAAGCAGAGGGGAAAGCAGAGGTCTTTCCTTCTAATTCCTCTCCGTGCTCCTCGCAGGCAGCCAGAAAACATGCAGGAGGAGAGAGAAAGCTGGCTTCGGTTTGTGGAAACTTTTGCCTTTCTTTCCTCCCTCCCGTAAAATCTCTCTCCTGCTTTCTTAGCCAGCTGCTTCTCTGCACACCGCTCTCTTGTCCCTTCTGTGTTTTTCCTTCACTCCCCACTTAAAATGTAGTTACAAAGCATGGATCCACATGGATCCTCAGGATCTTTGCATTGGGCCACCCCAAATTCACCATCAGATCACATAGCAGCCTGCCCCCCAAAAATCACACACCCACTGTTGCCTGGGGCTGCAATGGTGCAAAAACGTGGTTAAAAAGCATGGATCCACATGGATCCTCAGGATCTTTGCATTGGGCCACCCCAAATTCACCATCAGATCACATAGCAGCCTGCCCCCCAAAAATCACACACCCACTGTTGCCTGGGGCTGCAATGGTGCAAAAATGTGGTTAAAAAGCATGGATCCACATGGATCCTCAGGATCTTTGCATTGGGCCACCCCAAATTCACCATCAGATCACATAGCAGCCTGCCCCCCAAAAATCACACACCCACTGTTGCCTGGGGCTGCAATGGTGCAAAAATGTGGTTAAAAAGCATGGATCCACATGGATCCTCAGGATCTTTGCATTGAGCTACCCCAAATTCACCATCAGATCACATGTCTGTGGCCACAGCATGAAGCACAAAAATGATACATCCACTGTTTCATTCAGAATTTTTTCCCTTGTTTTCCTCCTCTAAAAACGATGTGCGTGTTATGGTCAGGTGCGTGTTATAGAGCGAAAAATACGGTAATTCAAGACCTATTACTGTTTAAGGAATTTCAAATAGTAGAGCTAAATTAGGGTTGTTGTTGTTGTTGTTGTTGTTGTTAAATTTATTACCTGTCCTTCATCCTAAGGTCCCAGGTGGTTGACAACATTAAAACACAATATTTAAAACAACTTACAATTACAGAAATAAGGAGGATCCTAAGAATATACATCTGTGTCAAAAGCCAGGGCAAAGAGGTGTACCTTCAGCAATCACGGGAAGCTACAAATCATTTTCTACCGAGGCTATTCCTCATGGCTCTGTTGTTGTTGTTGTTGATGATGATGATGTCGTCATTATTAATTTGTTTTATATATCGCCCTTCATCTGCAGATAGATCCCAGAGTGGTGTATATTAAAAACATAAAATTCAAAATTACTTCCCTTTTTTCTGCAAGGTAGAAACAGACTTTAGTCTGTTGTGAACAGTATTGAACATGTATTGTAATAAATTAATTGCTGGAAGCTTGTCCAGCAGTATTTTTTGTACAACTGCCCCATTGTAAATTAAAACAAGGTATTTTTTTAATGCAAAGAACTGTGGGGAAGAAGAAAAAATATGCTTTGTTAAGATGAAATAGTTATGAGCCTGATGTGGAGCAATAGCAATAAGAGGGCCCTTCAGTAGGAAATCCATATGAAAAATGTAATAGTTGAAAGGACAAGTGCACCAAAGATATGGCAATGAACTTTGGCAATGCTCTGTGATGTACTGCATCTACATCGTACAAATACTCGTAACAGGTAAAAAAGGTTAAAAACAGGTATCAAGTTCTGTCCAGCATCAAGCCCAGCATGGAAGTCAGTGGGTAGAGTAGCTTTTATTTTACCCCAGATATTTTCCTGTTGCAGATATCCGTTGTAAAAAGTATTTGACCCTGATTTTGTGAACATTGTGTATGGTTCTAGGTACAGATTGGGAATCTTGCTGGTGTGCTATCCTTAGCTGATCCGGCAAGCATTATATCAGATACCGTCCTGGTTTGAACATAACAATAAGCCATGGTTGTTTTTGACTATGACTTGTTAAATAAGCCAAGATTTGGCTCACTGACGTTCAAACAAACTGTATCTCTTTGCATTGCCCAAGAAGTGACAAGGCATCACTGAATCAACAGTTCTCTTACTATTAGGTAGCTGCAGTAATGGGGCAAGAAACACAAATGCTCTCCTCCTTGAAGATTCAAACAACCCTAAAGCATATCTCCCTTCCTAGACTGACCCCAAGAAGGCTTCCTAGACCTCTCCGTTAATGCATCTGTTTCAATCCCTTCCTACTGTGGCTGTTCTTTCAATAAAGACATTTTTTTCAGTGCTAAGACTTGAGCAAGCAAAGAACAGGTGTTAGTATTAACTTAGGTTATAAAGGAAGTCGATAAATTGTTGCAGAAGCAAAGATTAATGGGAAGTGATGGAGTAGTGGCAACTACTGGAGTATTGGGGGTTAAACTGTGTAATTGCATCTGTTGAACTGTTGGTATAACTTGCTAAGGGCAAACATGCTTTTAAAATGCAAGCCTTTTGTATAAGGATAAAATAATCCCTCTTACCCATACAAGGAACTGAGTTTGAGAGAGTGAGTTTGTCAGTGGGTAGGTGGGTGGGAAATGTGGATTGTTGCCAGGCAGAATAGCAGAAAGGGAGAGGACTGCAAAAACATAATGAATTCCTCTTAGTCATACCAGTGGTTTCATTTTCAGGCAACTCTAAAGCTAGAATTAAACCAGGAAGCAGGTCACCCTAATACAGTGGTACTTAGGGTTACAGACGCTTCAGGTTACAGACTCTGCTAACCCAGAAATAGTACCTTGGGTTAACTTTGCTTCAGGATGAGAACAGAAATCGCACAGCGGTGGCACGGCGGCAGCGGGAGGCCCCATTAGCTAAACTGGTACGTCAGGTTAAGAACAGTTTCAGGTTAAGAACGGACCTCCAGAACAAATTAAGTTCTTAACCTGAGGCACCACTGTAGTATAATTTTACCCTTTACGCATTACTCTCACAGCCAAAGCTTGGAGGAGAAGACTCCACATGAAGAACAACTCAGTACATTTACTTTAATATGCCTCCCCCAAAATTTGATGATTGGGGTGGTTTTGGAATATAATTCAACGTGATTAAAAGCTAAACCTTTCAGTCAAAACACAAGCTCCTCCCACCTCTCCTTCCTCTTCTGTCTCAAGCTCTGGGCATATCCACAGTTGAATTGGTTTTGTTTCATAGGAAAGAAAAGAGGGGTGTGTCGTGAATTTTATGTTTCTTTAAAAAAACCAAAAAACACCCAAGACTACAAACAACATGGAAGCTAAGGGGGATCCCTGATCTACCTTGAGACTTGATCCAGTTGAGGAATGTGAGATCATGATCTTCATCACCCCAATTTATCTTGTTATTCAGATAGTATATGACCCTCTCTTGGTATTGTTATCTCCATTTACCAGTTGAAGTTTAGGTTTGCTGGCTCTCAATTTATTTTAATAGGGTATCATTGGAGATGACACTATGGCTTCTTAGAGTTTAGATTATAGTTTTAAATAGAATTCATGTGAATGAATTCCTCTGATGAATATCTATATGAAACGGCTGGTTAACACCACAGCTTTTCGAGTGACACCACACCACAGCTTTTCGAGTGAGTTACTATCAGTATTCTGATAACCAGCTTTATATATTTCAGTGTCTGCTGTAAATCAGTGTCTGAAAGTGGGGGTCAGATAGATGAGATCATTGGACTGAAGATGATCCCAACTAAATCAGAGGTGAAGCATTTGGAACCTACTCATATCATTGGGTGTGGAATGTTTGTGTGTGATGAATGGGGATTATTTCTCCAATGGAACAGGTGTGAACTCTGGGACTGCAGCTTCTTAGTCCTATATAGTGTAGTCAGTGGGCAGGGATGATGGGAGTTGGAGTCCAATAACATCTGGATACAAAATCAAGCAGGCTAACTATGAGAATCCCATATACCATGGATGACATTAAAATAGTTTATACCAGTTGTTCAAAACAACTTCACTTTTAGCCCAGCCTGTTATAGACTTAAGCACTTAAGAAAAATAAGTTATGCCAATTTGAAATAGCTTTGGCAGCGGTATTATAATAAACAATTCTGGCATGTTTTGTCGGCAGATATATTCTGTATGGTTGCTAACAGCACTATCATGAAAGTCACACTTCTGGAAACATAAATGGATCTGATTAGTTTGTATTCAAATAACTCTTAGCAAAAATAAAAGACAACATCTGTACAGTGTACAGCTTGCAAAAGAAATATATATATACAATAGTTTGATAATGATGTGCATTGTTTAAAACTAGAAAGTCTCCTAAAAAGAATTTTAAAAATGGATGAAACACATGTTACAATGTTGTTCTTATTAAACAAGTGAGCAAAAATAGTACAAATATATTTTGTAATACTGGTCCTTTAGAAGCTTTCTTTTGGATGATGAATGCAATCTATACAATTCAAAATTGTATTACCACTCCTGTCTTCTGTGACCTTGGGGCTGATGGAGGTTGACGTCCAGGAGCATGTGAGAGGGCCGCAGGTTCCCTATACCTGCTCTGAGTCTTAATTCTGTATGTTACTGTGCATAAATATTTTTAATGACAATGCAATTTGTTAAGGAAAGGGAAGCTCTTCACGAAACAGTTATTAAATGTGTGGATGTGTCGACCTTCTCTCCATATTGTGCATCAAGACTTTACGTGACATTTAAACAACCTGCACCCTTATGCTGAAATTGCTCATTCAGTGGGGTACTCGGTTCTTTGCAAAACTGAGTACTGCTAACCACACTTTTGAAAAACAGTCACTTGCAATTTAAGCAACTGCTGTAGTGGCTCACTAAGCAGGTGGAGGCTGGAGGCAGTGGTGTCCTCTCACTGGTGATCTGCTGCTTCTTGGAACAGGGATGGGGTGAGGCGGCAGCAATATCAGAGGAGCTCTGGCTTGGTAATAGTGAGCGAGTGGCACCTGGAGAGCTGCTACCAACAGAGAGTTCCACTGCCTTGCCCTTGCTTTGCCTTGTCCCGCCCAGTCTCAGTTAAATGCAGTGCTGCTGACACCAGCAAAATGCTGCCACACACACCCCCGCCCACACACCAACCACTGATAGTATGCAGACTAATCATGCTTTATGGAAGCTGAGTCTCCTTAGCGCTGACAGGTAGTTCAGTAAAAAGTACAATGCAGTTCCTACCTCGGACTGCCTTTAGTTCTAGGCAGACAGCATAGAAATAGGTCTTCTCAGCAAATAGTCTCCCTGCAGAAATTCAGCATAGATCAGTGCCTGCCTGCCAGCCACCCCACCCCAACTGCGTTACAAATACAGGGCTACTTATACTCTAATTTGTGCTGAGTCACTGGCAGCTCCTTCTGACTGATACCTCACATGAGCTCATCTAGGCGCAGACAATAACCCTTAATTAGTCATGATCAGTGCATGCAATACTCACTGGTTCACAGTAGTGGCATCTCCCTGCCCGGAGATGCTCATCTGCATGGGGAGCCGCTGCATGAACAAAGTCCCACCAGAGTCTGGCCACCACCTACTGGGACTGGCTGAAGCACACGAGTCCTGCTCCCCGAGGAGCATGAGAGTGGGAAGCGCAGTTTGTGACGCGCTTACCTCACCGTGCACTGTGCTCTGCTGCTGGCCCAGGGCACCATGGTCACTACGCTGACAGTGCTTGTGATGGCTGGGGTAGAGTGGGCATAGAAGCCGCCAATGAGTACTGGCAACTTTTTTTTCTAGAAAAAAGGAACTGGCCATGACCTGCTTTTTCTTTGCAAGCAAGCATAAACTAACATACTCCCCAGGACTTGGAGGTACTAGCTCTGGTGCAAATGGACAGCTCAGGCTCAGCCCAGCTCACCCAAAGGAGTTCCCATTTGCTTGCCCATTCTAAAGAAACATCTTACTTGCCATGCTGAAGTCATTCCTTTCTCTCTTCTTTAGAATAGTTGCCCAGGAGACATGTCACTTGTGGGATCAGTACCATAGCATGCGTAGTCATGCCTTGCACTTGCTGTGTCACTGATCCTTGCCTCGCTTCTGTACTATACAGATTTGAGCATTAAAGTTCTTGGCAGAAAATATAGTCTGAGTCCTTCATCCAGATTGAGAGGCAGGACATTGAAGAGGTTAAAAAAATGCGCTAGTTGAATGCCTCCCACATCAAGTATACTGCTCCAATCAGGCTATTGTAGTTGATTAGAAGAGCCATATATACCAAATTCCAATTGTTGAATGGAAAAAGTGACTTTCGTGTGTTGGCAGTAGTTGGATTAATAGTTTACTGCATTAACATTGCCTCTCTGGAGGTTTAGGTTTTCCCTCAGTATGTTGTTTTCCTGAGCATTTATGGGCTACAGCCAAACATTTTAAAAGGCCAAATGTTAAGGCATATCTTATATGGATTTGACTAGAACAATGTCCGTATTCCCTACAGGATACGAAAACCAAATACCCGTTAACCTGCTCTAGAGTCATTTACGCTCACTAGAAAGTGAATTGCTCCTTAATTGAGCAGCTTTACTAAAATTAAATGGTTGCTTACATGTTTTTCTTAGACTTTTATTTCCTTACTTAAATAGTGGTTTTCCTTTAGTTCTTGAGATACAGTTTTACAGTGCTCATTGCAGACATGTGGAGCTGATTCGGACAACTCTTGCTTATCTAGATGAATGCTCCAGTTTTGAAGTACTTCTATGTCTGTGTTAACTTTTCTTCAGAGAAATAACCACTAATGTCTCTTCTATCTGTAGCAAAATGTTCAAATTATTTATATGCACTGCTTTCTTGAGAATGGTCCTGACCTTTTGTAGACCTTAATGAGTCCATAGTGGGTGTAAAAAAAAATTCTGCTCTGACTTAGTGCAGTATTTATACTGAGTTTGAAGTCATGTCATTGACTATACAAGGTGTGATAGAAAAGAAAATATGCATACACACACATGCTTAGCAAATGGTGTTGTAGACTGGCTGGATGCAGTGGGGTGGTGGGAGGCACTAACTGGGGAGCTCCCATGGGAAGAAGGCTCAGAGTCAGGGGATTGATGGTGGGATGACAATGAGTGGTCAGAGGAAGAATAAGGGGCACACATAAACATAATAATTAGAAAAAATATTTACTTTTTATACAGTATTTTAAAATTCATAAATTAGCAATATTTAAAATTTCACTAGAAATTAAAATATTTTAATACAATAAAAGTCAATGTATACTTCAACTTCTGCTCCTCATTAAACTTTGTCTCATACTTAAGAAGGAAATCTGTATTGAATGTGAGACATTTAACAGCTAGCTCTTTAAGAAAATCCATTATAATTAACACTGTGGGGTTTTGTTTTTTGTTTTTTTAATTACTACTATTGAAAACATACTGTGAATTACACATGTATATGTATAAGAACGAAAAGATTTGAAAGTAAAGATGAATCTGGATAATTTGACTCAAGTACTACATTAAGTCAGGGATGCGGGTGGCGCTGTAGGTTAAACCACAGAGCCTAGGACTTGCTAATCAGAAGGTTGGTGGTTCGAATCCCCGCAACAGTGTGAGCTCCCGTTGCTTGGTCCCTGCTCCTGCCAACCGGCGGGAAGGTAAACGGCGTTTCCGTGCGCTGCTCTGGTTCACCAGAAGCGGCTTAGTCATGCTGGCCACATGACCCAGAAGCTGTATGCCGGCTCCCTCGGCCAATAAAGCGAGATGAGCGCCGCAACCCCAGAGTTGGTCACGACTGGACCTAATGGTCAGGGGTCCTTACTACATTAAGTATATATTTCAAGCTGCAGAACAATATAATACTTACAGAGCTGTAGCCAAAACAGAAGTGTCTATCTACAGTTTCTTCACAATGCACATTGGCACATTGGCATTGTGAATTTTTTTGTGTTCTAGGATGGAATTGTTTACATATGATTACATTGTATAAACCATATGCTGTTCAAATATGGGAGGACCTCTGAAATGTTTGCATTTCAAGCACTTGAATACCCCAAGATCTGCCTGTCAATAAAACCATTGGTACTTAGCCTCCCTATCTCCCCTCCCTCCCTGAGTCAAGATGTCATTCCACCAGTAATGTGCTGTTCTATTCACAAGAACCCCTTTTATATTTATTGGAATAAAGTGCTGATGTATTTTATCTGTTGCCATGGTTGTGCTTTCTTTTTTATTCCCTTTATGTAATTAGGTTGACCACTTGGGGAACAAATAAATTAAGGCACAAAGCATGCTAGAAAATTAGCTGTATGTTGTTCTTTGCTGGAATTCTGTTGTCATGACCACAGGCAATGTGGCTCAGGGCTCATCCACAATTCCACTTGTGCATACAGTGGTACCTCTGGTTACATATGCTTCAGGTTACATACGCTTCAGGTTACAGACTCCACTAACCCAGAAATAGTACCTTGGGTTAAGAACTTTGCTTCAGGATGAGAACAGAAATCACGTGGTGGCGGCGCAGCGGGAGGCCCCATTAGCTAAAGTGGTACCTCAGGTTAAGAACAGTTTCAGGTTAAGAACGGACCTCCAGAATGAATTAAGTACGTAACCAGAGGTACCACTGTACTAACAAAGACTGAGTGGTTCCTGATAACAAATCCTATATTAGTTGCCCTGTGTTGTGGCCCTTTTACCTACTCCAGTGATGCACCCTTGATACTGTTGCTTAAGCTGTTTTAACATGGATGCCACTGAGATGATAGGAACATAATGTCTGGCTGCTTTAAAGTCATCAGCCTTTCTGCTCTCCTAATGCTAAGCATCTCACTTTAATTTGGTCACAATCAATACAGACTTCTTTCCTAATTAAAGTAATTTGTTTTTGTGAATCCGTCTTATGTAAACTCAAACAGGCTCTTGAATAGTCTGTGTTTTGAATGCAAAGGTTATGGTTATATAATCTGTACCTTTGATTAAATGTTTGTGATAGAATTAGAAGTCTTTGTGCAGGCATGTTTGCTAACAGAAGAATTTTGGTAATAAACTGAACCTTCTGTTAATATACCAAGGTAAACATGTGTTGATAAATGGATCTTGCTTCTTTTGCATTAAAAAATAGCAATGTGATATGTTGCTTGTTTAGGTTCAATATTTTACCACATCTTAATTTTTAAAAACATCACAGACACCTGTAATATGGAATATCATTGAAACATAACCTCTTGGGGAAGCTATCCCATACTGAAACTTAGGAGCAAAAATGATAAAACTGCAGATAACCTCATAAATGTTGTGGCTGGGTATGGAAATCTAAAATTTCACTCCCAGCTGAGCTGCTCTCTTTTCCTTTGGTATTTATGTTAAATTAATGTAGCACTCCTGTGGCTGTCATTAGTAATTGGATATAGCTGAAGGAAATCTAACAAAGAAAATGGCACCCATTCTTCTTAAATTAAGGCATAAATTTTGCTAATACTGGTGACACATACCCTGACTGATGCTGGTGAAAGAAGTTAGGATTGCTACTAAATTTCTTATACCGGTGGATCTCCAAATTACACCATTGAAGTAAAGGTATTTTGATGGTATAATGGTGTAGCAATGACATTGATGGCATAATGTTAAGCCAGTGTTAAGTGGAATTGGGGCATGACAGGAGTGCAGTTTAGTCAGAAGTATATGCTCACTGAGGGCTCAATTCCGTGCTCAAGATCAGCATAATATTAGTTATGAGGGGGTGAAGAGTGGTGTGTGTTTAAAGCACCAATAGAAATGTGATTTGTGGGTGTTCTCTGTAAAATCATTGGCATTCAAATGGTACTTTAACCTTTCTGTTGAGAAAACTACCAAGGGTTTCTACATGTATGCCTCCTGACTAGTGAGCTGTGGAATTGTGGTTGGGGAGACACGAAATTAAAAGACGCCTTCTCCTTGGGAGAAAGGCGATGGCAAACCTAGACAGCGTCTTAAAAAGCAGAGACATCACCTTGCCAACAAAGGTCCGTATTTAGACTAATAATAATAATATAATAATTTATTATTTGTACCCCGCCCATCTGGCTGAGTTTCCCCAGCCACTCTGGGCGGCTTCCATAGAAACCAAAAACCCCACTAAAATATCATACATTAAAAACTTCCCTGAACAGGGCTGCCTTAAGATGTCTTCTGAATGTCAGGTAGTTGTTTATCGTTTTGACATCTGATGGGAGGGCATTCCACAGGGCAGACGCCACTACCGAAAAGGCCCTCTGCCTGGTTCCCTGTAGCTTTGCTTCTCGCAATGAGGGAACCGCCAGAAGGCCCTCGGCGCTGGATCTCAGCATCCGGGCAGAACGATGGGGGTGGAGACGCTCCTTCAGGTATACTGGGCCGAGGCCATTTAGGGCTTTAAAGGTCAACACCAGCACTTTGAATTGTGCTCGGAAACGTACTGGGAGCCAATGTAGGTCTTTCAAGACCGGTGTTATGTGGTCTCGGCGGCCGCCCCCAGTCACCAGTCTAGCTGCCGCATTCTGGATTAGCTGTAGTTTCCGAGTCACCTTCAAAGGTAGCCCCACGTAGAGCGCATTGCAGTAGTCCAAGCGGGAGATAACTAGAGCATGCACCACTCTGGCGAGACAGTCCGCGGGCAGGTAGGGTCTCAGCCTGCTTACCAGGTGGAGTTGGTAGACAGCTGCCCTGGATACAGAATTGACCTGCGCCTCCATGGACAGCTGTGAGTCCAAAATGACTCCCAGGCTACGCACCTGGTCCTTCAGGGGCACAGTTACCCCATTCAGGACCAGGGAGTCCTCCACACCAGCCCGCCCCCTGTCCCCCAAAAACAGTACTTCTGTCTTGTCAGGATTCAACTTCAACCCATTAGCCACCATCCATCCTCCAACCGCCTCCAGGCACTCACACAGGACCTTCACCGCCTTCACTGGCTCTATTTTGAAAGAGAGGTAGAGCTGGGTATCATCTGCATATTGATGGACACCCAGTCCAAACCCCCTGATGATCTCTCCCAGCGGCTTCAAATAGATGTTAAAAAGCATGGGGGAGAGGACGGAACCCTGAGGTACCCCACAAGTGAGGGCCCAAGGGTCTGAACGCTCATCCCCCACCACCACTTTCTGAACACGGCCCAGGAGGAAGGAGCGGAACCACTGTATAACAGTGCCCCCAGCTCCCAACCCCTCTAGACGGTCCAGAAGGATGTTATGGTCGATTGTATCAAAGGCCGCTGAGAGATCCAGCAGAACTAGGAAACAGCTCTCACCTTTGTCCCTAGCTCGCCGGAGATCATCAACCAGTGCGACCAAGGCAGTTTCAGTCCCATGATGAGGCCTGAACCCCGATTGGAAGGGATCCAAATGGTCCGCATCCTCCAGGCGTGCCTGGAGTTGTTCAGCAACCACACGCTCAATCACCTTGCCCAAGAATGGAAGATTTGAGACTGGGCGATAGTTGGCCATACTGGCCGGGTCTAAAGATGGTTTTTTAAGAAGCGGTTTAATGACCGCCTCTTTCAGCGGATCTGGGAATGTTCCCTCACAGAGGGAAGCATTCACCACCCCGCAGAGCCTATCGCCCAGCCCTTCCCGGCTTGCTTTTATTAGCCAGGATGGGCAAGGATCAAAGAGACAGGTGGTTGGTTTCACGCGTCCAAGCAGCCTGTCCACATCCTCGGGGGTAACGGATTGAAATTGGTTCCATGCAACTTGACCAGACAGAGCTCTAGCACTCTCCCGCCCCAGCCCTGCTCCCACGGTGGTGTCTAGCTCCTTCCGAATATGAGTGATTTTATCTGCAAAAAACTTTGCAAAATCGTTGCAGGAGATCTTGGGGTCTTTACAAGGCCCCGGTGTTAAAGGTGGTTCTGTTAAATTGCGGACCACCTGAAAGAGTCTCCTGCTACTATTTTCTGCAGATGCAATAGAGGCGGTGAAGAAAGTCTTCTTCGCCGTCGCTATCGCCACTTGGTAGGCTCGACGTTGAGCTCTAACCTGTGTCCGGTCAGATTCGGAGTGAGTTTTCTGCCACCGACGCTCTAGCCGTCTCAGCGATTGTTTCATCGCCCTCAGCTCCGAAGAAAACCACGGGGCTGTCCGGGCTCCATGCAATCGGAGAGGGCGCTTCGGAGCCAGACAGTCGATAGCCCTGGTTAACTCCACATTCCAGCGGGCCACCAGGGAATCAGCTGAAAGGCCATCAACATGGGATAAAGCATCCCCTACCACTCTCTGGAAACCATTTGGATCCATTAAGTGGCGGGGGCGGACCATCCGAATTGGTCCCACTAAACGACTAAACAACAAACAACATGTGCTCTAGCATTTTATGTGGGATAGGTTCTGTGTTATCATCTTGATATTTCTGCTGCTGCTTTGGATTGGTACTTCCTATGCATGGGTAATGGGGGAATGACTGCTTTCCTCTCACAGTTATAGTAGTTTGCTCTAAAGAACATTTTGTGAACATGGGATGATAGCTTCTCAAGTGGTTTGTGGCAAGTATTTTTCTCCTGATAATTGTCACTGTCCTAGAAGTTCAAGAACATGTTTTAGGGATAATGACGTCAAAGGCAAATTAGGACTCCTGCCAGGACTGTTATCCAAGAATGATAACAGTTGAAATGCAAAACTATATTTGAAAAGATATGACCATGATTAGAATTCATGGATTTTTGTGCTGTGTGACTCAGATATATTGCATAGTACAGCTTTACAGGAATATTTAATTTTTTAAAATAGAATTCATGGTAAGAGTCTGGCAATATTTTACTCTGACTCATAGTACTGTTGCACTCCACCTCCTTCTTTCCATGCTGTTGCTTGAGATAGACGGACTGAGTAGACCAATGCAATACCACAGAAAGGTGAAAAGATTTGTAGGTCAATTCCATTATCTTCCAATCATACAGTATTAATTGAGAAGTGCTGCTCAAATTTTGTGGTTTCTTGAACCACTTAAAAATTGCAGGGGGACAGGTCTCAGTGGACCACTTAACAAACCCCCCCCCCCCCGCACTCTCATCATCATAAAAAAACCTCCAGCAACATTACAAATACCACTGGAAAGGACTCTTTTAACTGATAAACTTTTAGGGGAAAATTAGCAGACTGGTTCAGTGCCATATTATGAAAATCATGGGCTATAGTCGAGGGACTTGTTAGTCTGTTGGAACATCTGTCTCTGGTCAAAATGGATTATTTCCATTATAAAAGCACACACAAATCAAGCGAAGAACCATGTACAATATTCATGACTAAACAAACAAACAAACAAACAAACAAACAAGCAAATTGTCCAGTAGCACCTTGGAAAACAACTAAGTTTGTTCTGGGTATAAGCTTTTGTGTGCATTCACACTTCTTCAGATATATCTGAATATAAGACAATCTCATCTGCTAATTTCTAAATGTTTTGTCCACAGACAGCTTACTGATTGACTATCAGTTTACCTTCAGCTTATTACAAGAAGATGATCGCCATCACACTGCCATAAACTTCATTGCAAATCCTGAACAGGTGAGCTAATATAAGTAACTGCCTCTAATATGATTATTTAGTGATCATAGACTAGGTATCCATTATATCTGGTGTTTTTCTAAATCTGTTTGTAGGAACTAAAAAGTAGTAAGAAGGGATGATAGAAACAACTTTCAGGGAAAACAAGTGGTTTCTTCAGGTTTTGAATAATAACTGAACTCAGATTTTGAAGTGAGATATGTATCTTCATCCATTAGGACTCAAATCAATTTCCATTCCACACATATGTAAATTAAGTTGTCTCACTCCTGCAGATGTCCAAATGTTTCTTAATGCTCTCATACTGGTTGCTGGCTAGCTTCAGTCTTTCTCCAGTGGAGCATGTCACAGTGCCTCCTCACTTGTATGCGGATGAATAGCTGCTTGTCACTGCAATTAATCCCTTGTTAAGGCTGCAGTCCTTGCCCCACCTTCTTGGGAGTAAGCCCTATTGAATTCAGTAGGACTAATGTCTTAGTAGACGTGGTTAGGATAGTACTGTAAGGTGTAAAATATATTTATTTTTCCTTGGACAAGGCAGTGGATAGTGGAGATGTTTATAGAAGTTAAATAAGGTGTGTGTGTGTGTGTGTGTTTTCATTCTGTATCTAAAGTGTTGCTGTTTTAAAAGCCAGGATACCCATATACCCATATATCTCAAGACCTGAAGTTCATTTTCAGAGGTCCTTCTCAAGGTATCTGTACCAGTGAAGTGAGGTGGTAGCCATTAGGGAGAGGGCTTCTCACTGATGGACATGCTAACCTGGTGCTTACACTGTAGACTTTTTGGGAGCTGGTGTAGACTATATGTCCCAGATTTTTCAGTTTTAGAAACAAGTTTTTGTGCTTTTTAGACCTTGGAAACTACTGTTTTCACTGTTGTTGGTTTTATCCTGCTTATATTCTGATACTCATTTTTATGTTCAGGCTGTATTCTTATTTTGACTATTTTCTGTATACTGCAGATAAATGTTTGTTAATGGGCAGTATAAAAATATTGTTAATAACTACATGATAAATTTAAAAACCTTTAACTATGCAATGACACTAACTCTATGCAGAGTTAATGTAAAATTATTCCTCATGTTTTAGCAGATCTGAGAAGTGCAATAATTCTGCTCTGAAAACACACATCAGCAACACATTAACTTGAAACATATCTTGTGTGGCTGTGAGATGGGAACACTGCAGTTCGTAGTATTTTTTCTAATAATATCACATACTTTACAAATACAATAGCAATTTAGATGCCTTTTTGTAGAGCTATTGACATTGATGGCTGAGCTTTTATTTCTCAGGAGCATGCAATTTGAAGAGGTGCTCCACACCTTAATTCTGAATTAACCAAATTACCGTGCAATCCTATGCATATCTGCTTAGAAGTAAGCTCATTGACTTCAGTTGGACTTACTCCCAGGTAAGTGTGTATAGGATTGCAACCTTCTTCTACAGTGTGAATCTGAAATCTTGCTTGAGAAAACAACTAATTTGGACTTTACTATAGCTAAAAAATATAGGAAAACATTTGGGTCTATGTTAATTTCATTGAATCTTTCTTATAAATAAAAATTTCAAGTTGGACTTTATATTGTCCTGTGAAATGGATAGATTGTTAGTGTTATATTCTCTTGGATATATTCCTTTTCAGTTAAACATTCCTGAGTTTCTTAGCTAATATCCTGATGTAATCAGCCATTTCCTAGAACCCTACAGCTTCACTAGCAAGGGCAGGGAAGGTACTACTACTTGCAGCCTACTTGCTCTAGAACAGGCTTCCTCAAACTCGGCCCTCCATATGTTTTTGGCATACAACTCCCATGATCCCTAGCTAGCAGGACCAGTGGTCAGGGATGCTGGGAATTGTAGTCTCAAAACATCTGGAAGGCCGAGTTTGAGGAAGCCTGCTCTAGAAGAACAGCTTTTTTGGTGGCTGTGGGGAGTTGTCTATTAGCAAATCAATGGGAAGCCCTTGAAATCAGTAGTGATTGCACTCCAGAAACTACCGTATTTACTCAAATCTAATGCTCTATTTTTTTGGCCAAATAATTTTTTTGCGCATTAGATTTGATAGAACATTTACATTCACCGGCAAATACTTTTTTTTGGTTTCAAGGTTCCGAAAATTGAGGTGTGCATTAGATTCGATGGTGCATTAGACTCTAGTAAATACGGTAACATGCACAAAGAGCTTCCGTTATTAGCTATGTCAGTTTTGCAAGTTCATGGAGGCCTTCACTGTCATCAGCTGTAGAGGACGAAGGCTTTGTAGCATGTGAAAAACTACGTCAGTGGAGCATGCCCAGTGTGTTTAAGATCAGGGCATATGTTTGAACACCTGTAGTTGAAATAAGGTCATTGTTTGTTTAAGCAATAGTCTTACGTAATTTTCATATTTTCTTTTTAATTTTTTTAGTCAAACAAAAATTTGGACATATCAATTAATGCATCAAACAACTTCAACCTGAATATCACTTGGTCAATTGGCTCTACAGGTAAGAAAGCCCATAATGTATTTCTACTTCCATATTCCCTCAAGTACTTATCATCTAACTATATTTACATGATTGCCTTTTTGTTTCTTATTAGTAAAGCTTAATAAAATGTATTCTTTTTCCATTCTCATTATGCCATTATTAATGATATTACTTAAAACTCAGATAATTTGCAATCTGAATAAAGGTTCATTAACATGTTAACTTTCTTCCCTATTCAATTAAAATTACTTGGGTAGCAAAACCTTGTATGCTCTTTAAATTTTTAGAATGGCAGTGTTATGAACGCAGTGATTTTAATTAAGATAAATTACTTTCTTAACTACTGCAGAGACTGAGATTTTAATTTCTTTGTTTCAGTGTTCAAGCCTGGAATTTAATTATTAACCTTAACGTTGATATCAAACAATAAAATCCTTCTGTGTGTGCTGATAAAAGAACCTGCTTATCTTTTTTTTCAAACTTTTGAACCCAATTTCTCCATTGGCTTTAATAAAAAGCTTTGTTTAGAAAGTTTCTTTGAATTGGTTCTGTTGACTTTCTGAAAATATATCCAAGGAGAGCACCATTGATTGCATTTTTAATTAATTATGCAGAATGGTTAAGAACAGGAGGCGCTTCACACTTTATGTGACAGATCTGTTTCTCCAGGTGTCAATTATGGTTTTACCTGCGGAACACTGCAACATTCGAAAGGGAGATGTGCATTTGTGAACATATGGTGTACACACACTGATGAATTGCAGCCAGGTGTAGCTCCACATTGTGTATCCACTGTATATCTCTGTATTTTGCAGACCTGCACTCCCTATTCTTCTGAGATCTGTGCTAGCATTACAAATTGTGTGTCATACCTAGGTGTACTACCACAAAATGCTGAATAGGAAGAGCTTGATGTTAATAGTTCAGGGGGCTAATAGGGAGGCAAGGGATGGTGCCATGGGCAGTCAAACTGTACCTGTTCCCTAAAGAAATTTTTATGATTTTCAGTAAAATGAGACAAAGTTTCATTACTGCATAAAACTAGCACTAAGAGACCTGTGCTATGCATCCTTGTCCTTCAGTTAGTCCGTTTGTGTGTGTCTGTGTTTAAACATGTAAAAAATAAATGCAGTGACACAGATCCTCTTCAGGTATTCATCCTGCAAATGCAAGGGTGAAAATTTGCAGCAGGCTGTGGCACAGCTGTTGGTCCTACCTCTGTTACTAGTTATACCCCCTTAAGCCTGACTTTTGTATGTTTAGCATGAAGGTCCGAGAGCAGCTTTCAGTTACTTTTACCTTATGTACTTAAGAAGTCTCCTCATAATCAGGCATTGTTCCTAACTGTAAGGAGGCTTGCAAATATGCTTACAAGACCCTTTCAGACGTTTGCACTAAATAAGTGCAGTTTTGGGGTTGCAGTGCACACAGAGACATTGGGAGTTGTGCTGCAGCACATATTCCCATCCCTCTACACACTTGTTAAGTAAATTGAGGGATGATTTACTATGCAAACATTTACTGGTGAAGCAGAATGTGGGACTCCCTGTCCAGATTTTAAAAGTGTACATTGTTGAATCTTAGTTCTGTTTAGTGTGGAACTAGATGCATGGTAAATAGGGAATTTTCATTCTCATGATTACTTCCAGCAATGAAAGTGTATGCGGGTGGTCACTTGAAGGGAGAAGCAGCATGGGAAGGGGAGCTTAATACATTCATTCACCCATTTCCCACTGAAATCCTTTGTTCCAGCTGCTTTCTCCCCAGTACTTTCCCCTCCACGAGCCTGGAGAATACTTACAGAAGCAAAATGACAAATGTCCCCCCCTGCTGTTCTTCCTGCAGCCTCCACCCCACACTGTACTCTGCATATCCGAGGCAGTCTCTTGTTTGCTATCAAATGTGTGTTTCCCAATTAATAATACTTTCTCTGAGGTGTAGTTTCTTTTACTTCATTGTTGCTTGAAATCCCCTACTTGGGGGGGGGGGATCTTTTGTTTCTTTTTGCCACCTCAGCAATTTACAGATCAAACAGAATTGCTGAAGAGTCTCATGTCTTACAAATGGAATAGGTTTATCTAGTTGAATATGAGATGTCCTAAGAATAGTTGAGATACTAAAGCAATATTTCACAATCAAGACAAATACATTTTTTACACACTTGAATAACTTATTCAATTTTAGTGTAACTTACTTGAGGAAACTGTATTAGTTGTGTGGTGAAATGGGATAAAGTTGATATAACTTTCAAATCCATTATATGTTTCATTAATCATTCATAATATCTGAACAACTATTCATAATCTTTGCTAGTATATAAAGGATATATGTATAAATGTTTGTTTTATATTCCTCATGCCATTTTTGAAAATGTATAGAAGTCACTTATAGAGATGTTATACTTTAGAGATCTTTCCCCATAATATTCCATCATAATTTTAAAGATGAATCCAGTGTGCTGTCTTGATCATATGAACTGTGTGCTTGATTCAAGCAGCAAAGTATGCAGAAAGGAACTCTGTCCAGCACAATTCAGTGTTCTTTTCTCCTGAATATTCATCCAAGGCTGAATGTGCATTTTCTGAAACTGTTTCTCCTTCCTTGGACTGGGTGGAATTAAGCAGCTTCGAGGAATTTAAATTTGTTTCTGTCTACAGTTTTGTTATAGTAATGGATATCTAGATACCTGTTAGTTTTATTGTTGTGCCCCACCATGTGTGTCCTTGAGATGGAATGGACTACAAGCTAATTATTTTTTTTAATGGGCTTGCTTTTCATTATTTTTATGTACTCTCATAGCTGGAACGATATCAGGAGAAGAGATTCCTGTAGTTTCAAGGGCTAATATAAAGGAATACAGAGATAGTTTTTCCTGTGAAAAATTCAACTTTCGGAGCAACCCAAACATCACTTTCTATGTATATGTCAGCAACTTTTCATGGCCAATCAAAATACAGGTTAGTATAAATAACAACTATGATACTTTTGTTATATTAAATTAACATTTTCCTCTGATCTGACCTCCAGAAATGCAAAACTGGCTGTATTGTCTATGGAGGAAGGCCCTGTCATTGTGAATGCCTTGTGGTGTTTCCTTTAGTGTTAAATCTGTGTGGTTCATATTTTAAAAATGCATGGTTTATTTTTTTATCATTTTAAAAAACAAGTAGTTCTTTGAAAACCTTGTGAATTAATGAGACCTGATTGCTGAAAGAAAAAAGTTTATACTTCTACAGAATGGAAACTTAGACTCAACTGCTTAGTCATATTGTTCCTAGCTGCTGCTGTGATACAAAACTCCTTACCTTTCACCTACCTATTTATACATGTTGGGATATATACAAAGATTACGAAAATATATAATTATTTAGTACATGGACCCAAGTACTCCATAACAATAAAACAAAGTTGGAAGTATTTGCTTTAATATGAACACAATGTTTAAATTTAGCTTCAGTGTCTCTTCTCTAATACTTCTTTTGCCATCTGACAGTATAAACATATACATGCCTACGCAGAGGTAAGTGTGATGGGGCTTACCACTTCTACGTAAGGTGGTATAGGATTGAAGCCCAAAAGTTCAATCCTTAAAATATGTATTTAAGTCAATATTGCTTTGTTCTTGGGCTCAGGGATACTTAGAAATGTACAACAGACTCCACGAGACTGGATTTATGACTGGATCCAAAATTAAAATTCTTAATTTTATTTTTTTTAAAAGACACTGTTCCCATTGTGTGTGCACAGGTAATTAGTATGTGGAGACCATGGGCAAAGACACTAGGTATTAACCCTGTTTCAGATATAATGCAAAACCATAGCTTGTTAACAAGCCATGACCATAAACCACAGTTTAATTTTGACTTGTTTGACCTCCCCAACCTGGTGCCCTTGATATGTTTTGGACTACAGCTCCCATAATCTCTGAGCATTTGATGTGCTACCTGGGGCACCAGCCTAGGGAAGGGTGTCTTAAACTAATTACATATTCCTGCAGGTTTGAGCACAACAATAGTTTAAATTGGGAAGTGGATGTTTCCAGCATCCTTCCAATCAATGCTAAGGGGAAATGGCCAACCCAAAGGCTTGCTTCTGCATGTTCACATAAAGCATATTTCAGTGTTACATCTAATGTAGGTCATTTGAAGCATAGCTTTGCAAACTCTTGGGACATTTGGACCTCCAGTGTACATGGGGCATTCAAAAAGTATGCAAAACTAATGAAAGGTATGGTATTTTATTACTACAAATCATTAACACCACACTGTCTCCTATGGTCTAACCTCCAAAATCCAAATGAAGTCAGCTGTACTTTTAATTCTTTCTGATCTGCTTATGTTACCTTAATATCTTATCTGCATGGTATAAATATTGTCCCATTTAGAAAGGTAGCATTTTATCCAGGTAATTAAACCTTTCACTCCCATTTCTGTTTTGACCTAATAATCTTGCTACTTTCTCCTTCCTCATAACTACTGTTGAAAATATTTGTTTAACTTTATCTCCATGAGATCTCTGCTCTCATTCTTGAGTATCCATGGATATGTGAACATTATGAACATGAAAAACAGTACTGGAATAAAATACCCTTATACTGGCCTTCGCTTTTTGATACTTTTAACACCTTCAGTCATATGGGATATGTCTGCAGTGGGGCATTCCAGTGGGAAAAATAAGCTATTCACAAGGAATAAGATAATGAACTGGTTTATAAATATTGCTACTAGGTTAGGCTATTTTTGAATCATCTTTGTATCACCTGTCTTCATATAGCATTAGCTTGCTATGGACTGAAAGAGAGCGACAGAGAGTGATTGCTATGTTAATTCAAAACAAACAATCCAAAGGCTAAGAACTTGATTGCAGGAAATATATGTGCGCAAGGATGGTAAAAGATCACTAAAGAGTAACTGATTTTTGTTAGGTCATCTACTCAAACAGTGAATCATTTAATCAGTTAGCAGCTGGAATTTATGTTCATTAAATGGCAGAATCATGCATGGAAGGTATTTCTTGCTTATATATTATATATATTTAGAATATGTTCTATATAATTACATGTATCTAGGTGAGTGAATAGATGCAGAAAACATACTGCCTTCCTCAAAAGCTCTTTACATGAATACCGAGGTTAAAATTTGACATTGGTATAAACTTTAAAAATACAAATGTACTAAAATGGGAGAGAAAAGTTAAATATGTTTTCTCCCCCACAGTTTCAAAGGCAATGTACTTCAGATGTGTAACAATATACAACACTGCAATAAAATTCAACATGTATTGGTCTTAATTCTTTCTGCACTGTTGAACACACAACATAAAAATGATTGTTTCGAACATTAGTGGTTCAGAGCTATTTCAGAATGCTTTCTTCAGCAAAAAGAACTTTCCAATGAAGTTTTTTCTTCTTCAGTTTAGTAGTGTTCTCTCTTGCTTACCCTGAGGTTTCAATATAATATTTTACAGTGTGTAACATCTGCAGAAATCATGCAGAAATTATGTCATAATATGTGACTTTTTTGTCGAAAATAGTACAATAGGACAACATTATTTTTCTCCTCCTTTAAACAGTATGATTAAGTAACAGGTTTAAAATACAAAGCCCAGATAGCAATGGATTTTCATTTAGAACTTTTACAGCGAAAGGTTTTTCATCTGCTGTCTTCAAAGTAGACCATGCAAGCCACACATCTAAGAAGTAAAATTGGGAGTTTTAACATGGTGCCAAAATGAAGGCAAGATTGCTGCCAGGTGGCTCTCAGTGGGGAGAAAATTCTATAAGTGAGGTGCCAGTACAGAAAAAGCCCTTTCCTCTGTAACCATATCATATGTAACATTCAAATATGGGGTGCCCCTGAAAAGACCATTGCTTGGATAGGACAGTATTGAGAGAGGTGTTTCTTCAGTTATCAATTTTCCAAGTTGTTAAGGACTTCATAGCACCTTCAGTTCAGAACAGAACATTGTTATATGACTCTAACTCAGTGCACCATATAACAGTCTAACAGCCATGTTTCATACCAGTTGCAGTTTCCAAGGCATGTTTAAGGGCACCTCCACACAAAGCATGTGGTCACTATCACTATCCAGGAATTGATGTAGGATATGAAACAAGCAAAGTTGATATGCCCCATTTATTTAAACAAGAGGTGTTCACTGATCTGGTTTGGGTGTTACCATTTATAACTTGCCGGGAGAGAGGGAGGCACAACAATGGTATGTGAGGCCAAAACCTGCTACCAGGCTTGGCACATATAGAAAAGTGTGTGTGTGTAGAATTAGTATTGTTTAAATTGGGCCTTCGTGATTTGTGCTCTGGGTATGAATGTGTGCTGCATTTTGAATCGGTAACTGTTCTTTCGTGATGTTTTGAGACCTCTGTCAATGTGGCTTTGCTCAGTTGCTTGATTCATCAATATCTATTTGCACAGCTGTGAATGAAAGTGTATTTATTGGCTAACTACTTATGACATACCTAAAATTGGATTATGAATGTTAATCTGAGGAGCTGAAGGAAGGGGCTTAGTATATGGAAGTGTCTAACCTTGTGGTGGAAGGCTGATGCTGATGACCTTGGAATACTTGGGTTAGGTGAGACCCAATGCCCACCCACCTGCTTTTGCTAAGCTTTTATTTCCAAAACCTGTAGCAGACAGTTTAACTTATAAACCTTTTTGCAACTTGTATTTTCTCCAATAATCCCCTCTCTGAATGGAAACTTGAACTTGATCACCTGTGGTCTGCGCCAGCCCAGTGACTCTGTGATAAACTGTCTTACAGATCTATTGGCTTGATTTCTGTAAAGATATATTTTAAATGGTTAACAACAAATATACTTACAACACTGATTTCACTGTCCATTAAGGCAGATTTTCAGTAGATTTGGAAACCACTAACCAAAAAACTTCTGAAGAACTGAACTTTTTTCATTCATTCATGTAACACAAGCAGATATTAGGTCAATTGCTGAAGAAGAACATGAGCCATTTCATATGCTAAGGCTTAAGGCTGTTTCTTATTTTCATATAGAAGGAATACATGCATACACACATACATGCTCAAGAGGCTGCAAATAGAGCCATTCACAGCAATGTAAGTAATGTAATAACAGTGATTTACTGTTCAAGGTTCAATTTTCTAAACACCTTAATGGCTTCCAGGGTGACTGTTAGTAATATGGCTGTATGCGAATATTATAAATCTTGAAATATTGATTGGACATTGACAACATTGTGGCATGGCACATTAATTTTTTTAAAAACTATTCTGAATATATCATTTTAGTAAAGGTAAAATCTGTTGTGAAATAAGGGTATAAAATGAATTCTAATAAAAACAGGACATAGAGCCCTTGAACTATGATACTTTTGTTATATTAACCCTAACCCTAACCCTTGAAGCCAATAGTTGTTGACTCTGTTCAGAAGTCTTCAAATCCTGTCATTTTAAATAAACTCAAATGGATTTAGGATACATTTACATTATTTTATGGAATATTATTTTTAGATAGCTTTGTAAAGTACCAAAATTTATATTCTTTAAGCATCAAATTGAGAACTTTGGGGTTTTTTAAAATTTAAATTCTGGATATTTCACTGCATTTAACTTTGCTTTCATTTTAGCTTTGGATAGCTCTAAACAGAAAAAGTTTAAAGTAAAATTTAACTTAAAATATTTTCAAGATATTATTCACCATTACATAGTACAAAATGTTGCTTTAACATAAATTGTAACTAATGTTAGTTGGAAAACAGGAAATAAGTGCAGTTGGATATAAAGAGAAAATTCTGGTGGTAGTTGTTTGGACATAGAGCAATTTGGTTGGGAAACTGTGAGGTCTTAAAAGGTTTGATATATCTGAATAAATTTGCTTGGGGGACATTATAGTTTTCTTTCACAGTCCAAGAGTTTAACTAGGTGGCATTCAACACTGCTTCTTGCTGCATCATTCTCTATCTCTTGGGTGACTGTACAAAAATTAACATATTTAAAACAACAGTTTGTCAGGGAGTGGGAATACTGTTCATAGTTCAGTTGATGTTTTAAAAACAAAACACCTAATTGAGAAATAATTAGTCTCCAATCACACACTGTTTTAATTTGTATATCATTTGAATGCCTGAGATAAGATCTTTACAAACTAATGTACTGATTGCTTTGGGTTCTCCCTCACCCAGACCAAGACATGATCCACTGCTGATTTCTAGAACATAATGGATATATACACACACACACACACACACACACACACACACACACACACGTACATTACTGTATTTCATATGAAAGATATAGCTGTGATATTTTACAAGCGTATACTGAGATTTGCTTCTGCAATGTTTATTTCATTTATGCAATGAAGTAAAATGTAGCTATCACATTTAATGTTTAACAGCAAATCTAATCAATTATAGATTTTACTTTCATTCCAAAACAAAGGATGTGGTTGGTAACTCAGGCCATAGGGGTGTGCTGTGAGATCTTGGCTGTACCTTAAAGCATTAATAATTCATACTCATTATGTACTGGGCCATTAAAAGCTAGGAAGGTCATGGTTGATAATTTTTGCTCAGAATTCTTTTTGCAAATATATATATATGGTTTGGGCTGTCCAGTGATCAGCCCTTCTCAGCCCTTGGCCTTGTAAAGTACTTCAGGGGATGGTCACTCTAGCTATCAGAAGAGGACACCAGGGATCTGCTTCAAGGCAGTGTCAGTGCATTAAAATCCTCCTGGCTGTTTTAAAATAATACTTACATTGGTTAAGAGAATAAGACAGGATATTAAGCATTTCCTCGAGGAAATGTTTGTTTTCATACCACAATCCTAAATATTTATAAGCATTCATTTCAAAGTGATGGAGAGGAAGGAATAAGGATAGAGTATATTCCTCTAGGATATTACTGGAGGATCCACAATAGCAAAATTGTGCATATCGATGACATATAAGAAATGGGAGTATTTGTTATAGTGTACTAATGATTTGAATGAAATTTTGGGTTTGTTCTCCCAGTGGTTCCTCTAAAGTTTCTATTGATGTTAATGTGACATTATTATTTTTGACTGCTTATTCAAAACACAGCAGTCATACTGCAAAGCTAGTGATGTTCAATAACACCCTAAGAATGGTTAGCTGCGGTTCTTGAGTGAAAATAGTCTTGAATAGCATTAGATGGTTGTTTCTCCGCCTGACCTTATACAACCCATATATTAGGAACTATTCAAGTGGTTAATCTCTTGTGCATCAATGGAAATAGATTCTCCCCCCCCCCCCCTCAGCTCTTACTTTTCCCATAGCTATTACAAAAGGGGGAAATGCTGCTTAATGCATACTGCGTCTGTAATAACCTCCCTAAGCTGATTAAGCACTTTTTGTAAAATGATTACACTGATTTTTCTAACCTAATAAAGTTAATTTAAATTCATGTATATTCACTATAAAAAACCCTGCATTTGTTTAGAAAATACTTCTTAAAAATTGTGTTTGTCTGTGCCAGTGAGGTGGTATGGGGGGAAAATCAATTGCAGTGATATTACTTGCAAAGCAATCAATTTGCTTCTATTGTAAGTGGAAGGCGTATCCTGAAGGGTTGAAAGAGGGATCCATGATTACTGCTCTTTTCTTTCTTTAACTGAATGAGCCACATTTTCTTCTTCTGATTATTGTTCAGGGTGTATATAAAGTTTACAAGAACAATATTTAAATGTTTGTATAAATTTGGTTTATCCCCTGTTTTGAACTGCTCCTCTGACAAGTCTCTCAGTAAACAGTTCAGCTGCCAGCTTAGTATTTTCACCAGGGGTGCAGACATAAACCCTTTAACCAGGGAGTCTGCTCTGTTGAGCCCAATGTGGCTTACTTTGAGTAGAAATGTGTAGGATTGCAGTATAAGTGTATGATGCCATGGGAAGACTTGCTACTTTCATTGTCAGCTTTAATGTTCAGAAATTTTGCAGAGAATAAGTTGAAAAGGCATTGTTTCCTGTGGTGCCGCTGGCTCTAAGAACTGGTAGCAAGGTTTTATTTTCAAAACTAAGCTCACTTGGGTTTCACAGTAGACCTTAAGTGCATATTTTTTATTATAAGGAAGTAGTGGCTTTTCTATCTACTGTTTCTTGGGTTGCACCAACAATTCTGTTCAAGTAAATTCAAATTGTAGTGCAACTCCCTACATAAGCTATGTAGTGCATGTGGAAGGAAAGATTTCATTGATTTTTTTTTCCAGAGGAGATGATGGGAGAAAATTTGCAAGTGGGGAGTTACTGCGTCACGCAGTGCCTCCTCCCTTTTATAAAGTTGTTTGGTTAATGCTGCAAGCAACAGTAGCCTTGCTATCAGCAGAACATCATGTTTTCCACAATGTCTCGTTATAATACTGTATTCACTATAATTCACTTGTTAGTGGGCCACCCATCTTTCCCCCAACAATTATTAATCAATCAATCAATTAATTAATTAATTTAAGTTCTATGTCACACTTCATCCAAAGATCACAGGGTGGTTTGTAATATTAAAACACAAAAATACATGCCATAATAATGAACAAAAACAGTAACTCCCTCCCACACATTTTTTAAAGCCATAGATTTTTTAATAAGCCAAAGGCCTGGGAATCATAGAGGAAGAACATGGAGAAGAGGAATGTTTTTGCCTGGTGCCTAAAGATATGTAATGAAAGTGCCAGGTGAGCCTCCCTGGGAAGAGCATTCCGCAAGTGGGGAGCCACCACAGAAAAGGTACACTTGTGTTTCCGTGTTCAGGACATATTATGGAGGGGGCACACGAAGAAGAGTATCAGATGATGATCATAGAGTCCAGGTCAGTTCATATGGGGAGGGTGATCCTTGAGGTATTGCAGCCCTGAGCCGTTGAAGGCTCTGTAGGTTAAAACCAGCACTTTGAATTGGACTTTTGAATTGGAAACTAATTGCCAGTTTCTGAACCATCTTCAGAGGCAGCCCCACATATAATGTTTTGCAGTAATCTAACCCAGAGGTTACCAGAGAATAGATGTTAGAAGTTAGGTTATCCCTGTCCAGATAGGGGTGCAGCTGTGACACCAGCCAAGGCAGATAAAAGGCACTCTGCAGTGTCAGGGACTGACTGGACGCTGAGGAGTGGTGACTGGATACGGATGAATGGGCACCGGCAGAAGGGGGTTGGCATCTGACTTGGAAGAAGGGATCAGTGACCTGGGAGAGCCTGTAACAGCCAGGAGACAAGGGTCAGAGGCAGGAGAAGCTGCAGGAATGGCGAGTGAAGAATAGGTGCAGGAGGAGGGAGAGATAGGTCAGGCTGGTGTAGAGTCAAGAGCTTACCACCACCTCCTGCCCCCACCTTTCATGCTCCACTGTCTCCTACAACCAGCAGAGGATTGAAGCAGGAGGAGCAGAAACAGGTTACACACAGGCATAGTCTCCACCTGCTTGTGCGCAGCTAAGGTGGGCGAGATACATAAGCTGAGGTTGGGAGTGGGCCCTCTCTGTTACTGCAATTGGTCTTAATTTTCTAAGGAGAGGCATGTTGGAGAACTAAAGTGATAACCCTGAAAAATTCAGGTAATTGTCTATATATAATATTGTCTATTGAGCAGCTTTATAGATACGAGAATGCCTAGATTATGAATGCTTACTATGTAACATAAAACAGATGCTCAAACCCAGAGAAAGTTAGTTTTACTGAAGTCTCATTGAAAAGTATCCTGTTTATTTTAGTGGAACATATGAACAACTAATTTTCTAAGTAAAGGCCACAATATTTGGGGAAATCTGTAAATGAAAGTATAAAATATAGCTATATATCCTTGCTCTTATATATATTTTTAAATTCATAGCCACTTTGGTTTTTTTATGCTAATCTAGAAAGCTCTTGGTCTAGGGGTGGGGGCATTGAACTATAGAATGTTGCTGAAAGAGTTTGTGAGAGGATGTTTTATAACACTGTCTAACCTTTTGCAAAACTTTTTGTTGTTTTAACCTTGTAGACTTTTAAAGCTTTGTAAAGATTGCTATATAGGGGACAGAAGAAGAGATCTAAATTAAATGCTAATGAATTTTCTTTTGCAAAACGTATTAACTTTTCTAGTTAACATTGATTACAAGACAAGGGAAGAAATCAGGCAATTAGAAACTAGTGCAGTATAAAAAGGTTGTAAGCAATGCTTCACAAATGTTAATTCCATTGAGTCTTCAAGTGACTTTCATTTAACTTTGCTATATATTTCCAAAGGGTAAGAATCACATTATATGGATGGTACCATTTATTACTAAATTAGACTGGGCGTAATCCAGTCCACTGAGAGTCCTCCCACCATGTGTGGTTGCAGGACATAGTAGAGAGCATTTGCACTTAGCTACAAACCCACATTACTTGAGAGAATTGTGGAGGAGAACAACAATATGGAAATATGGAAGATGGGTGCACAGGCTTCCCATTCCCCATAATGATATGATTTGGGGCATGCATGCATGCACAGACCATGCACAGGAAAGAGAAAGCAGAGGTTTATTAAACCTTATGGTGATCCTTCTATATACAACTGCTGTAACAACTGGTGGGTCAGGGCCTGCTAGTGGGTCGCAGCAAGAGCACTGCCACCATGCAAATATATAGTAAAATATTAAGAAATGGGTCCCCAAATACATGTTTGGGTTAAAAGAGGGCCCTGGGTGTGAAAAGTTTGAAGATACTTCGACTAGACTGAGTCCAATCAAGTCTGAAGTTCAGATGTCATCCATGAAATAGATGAAATCATAAATTTCTGAAGTTATGTAAGAAAGAGAAAGAGGTCTAACAGCTCTGGGGCCCATTCTTTGAAAGAGACAGAGAGATGTGTTCCTCCATGATATTATCTCTCAAGGATAAATCACAGAATCTTAGTCCTTGTTTATAAAAAATAGAAGGGTATGTCCCTGGACTGGAAGCAGGAGGGGAAAACCATAATAATCAGGGACAATGAGAGGCTGTGCTGCTGACGTGTTAAAAGGCTCAGAACACATGTTGGCAAATTGATTGGGTCTTTGATCACCAGAGTGCATAGAAGAACTGACACTAGAGACCACAATCAGAGAACAGTGTTTAAAGGGCATTTGTCACTCCTGTATTATACTCCTGTATAATACATATGTTGCTAAATACAAATCAGGCAGTAAGAAGAAACTAAGGAGTTTAAAAATAGTAACTAAGGCTGCAATACTGTTCACCAGGAATAGCAAAGGATGGTGCTTGACTATGGCTATACACACACCAAAGTATTAATGTGCACATGGGTAACACAGATAGAATTTTTCATGCGCAATTTTGTGTGCTTTTTCTTCATCCACACACAAGCATTTTCAGCTGTCATGTTTCCATGTACACTAGTGGGCAGTGCTTGATGGGATGTATTCACACTGTGTGTTGTCCCCTCCCCTCAGTTAGTACTTTCCCACCCTTCCTGGGTTTCAGAAATTGAGCGCCATTCTGGGAATGAGTGTATATATCTGTTTACCAGATGCTTTGTTTTTTTAAGATAACAATTTTTCCGATGTAGTTCAAACAATACGTACACAAAACAGTGGGTTAAATAAAATAATAAAATAAATTAAAAATGTGTGACACACTTAGGTTTGGAAACCTGAGGTCCATTTTGGGCATGCACTCTTGCATGAGATACATGCAAAATTTCATGAGATACAAGTTTTCTGACATATGAGGCTTCCACAAAACAGCTTTAAAATATCATGTTTGTGTGTTGCACAACCAACCAGCAAGAAGAACCTCACCAATGGAAGTAGGGAGTGTGGTGATTGATGGCACCTAGCAAAACGTCAGCCCACGTGTAAACTCACCCTGACACCCATTACAATGTGCTTCAGTACATCCACAGTTAAGTAACATATAATTTTATGTTGGATGTATTTCCTTACTACATTATTAGCAAAGCAGAAAAATCCAAGTAAAATGTGGGAGTGTGGGCTGCCACTTGGATGAGGACAGTGTTATGTATACAGTATGAAAAACAAGCACAGATTAAATTCATTGAATCCACCTTAAACTGATGATTGTATACAGCCAGCAACTACTGTCAGTCCCAGCAAGCATAGCTAATGGTCTCAGTGGGACGACCTTAGAAGCAGGCATCTATAGAATTGCACTATTTAAGAAACTACTCCATTTTTTACTGTTTTAAGTTGGTATTGATCCTAGGGAAATGATGCTAGAACACTTCTCATTCAGGTTGGTAAGCAAGTGTTGAGGAAGCCAATGAGCTAAATTACCCCCAAAAGGTAGAACAGAGAAATGAGTAACAGATGAGGGAAAAGGAAGAGGACTAGAAGCAAACACAATTTGTTCAGGAAGAAAGAGCAGGGATAGATTTGAATAGGGGTAAAAAGCAAAGTCTGAAACATCTCTAAACAAGTGGCAGGAAGTGTCTACAAGGTAGTTTGAATCAACAGTAAAGCTGGCAAGCTGCATTTCATATGTGATTCGAAGGGAGTGGACACAGAGTTTACTTGTGCATTGGTCCTTTATTCTATTATTTTATTCTATTCTTGATGTGCCTGACACAGGGAATTTAGATGACAGATGTCAATAGAATTGGAGCTGGAACAGAGCTGTTTAAAAACATGAGGGGCATCCACAAAGTGTGGGGAACTCCAAAGTTTGCACAAGCACAAATATTTTGTTCTAAAACTGGGGGGACTATCCCAAAGAGGACCGAGCATGATTAGCAGTAGTGGAATTGTCAGGTTAGGGAATTTATTTTTTAATACTGTCTGGCCTTTTTCTGGCTTTATTTCAAACCCCCATTAATCAGTTAAATCTAAATGTGATCTGTAACAATCTTTCTATTGCTGCTGAAATTGTTATGATTATCATCACCATCTAATAACAATGGCAAGTGCTGAGTGTCAACAGGATTGGAGTCAAAACAGGGCCATTGAGAATTAGGAGGGAGGTATCTACATGCTTGGATTAATCTCCAGCTATATAAAATTACAAAATGTTTTAAAAGCTCAGAATCCCTTCCAAAAAACATTCTAAAGGGAACTGAATATGTTAAGTATCAGTTGGAAAATAAAAGGAGAGGAGGGAGCAAAATAATTTGCCTGTTTGAGCCCCCCTTTACATTTTAATTTATAGTTTAATGAAGGAGGCATAGTTGAAACCCTGAACAGAGCATCCATTATGGGTGAAGATACAGTGCAGCGCTAGGTAAGTGCAGTATCTTAAAGCCCTGTGTGTCCTTATGTTGTGCACCAAAAGTTCTTGACTTTCCCTCTCTACTCCAGTGCAAAAAGAAGTTCTGTGTGCTAAGTGAATGGGCAAGTTTATGTGAGTGGGGGATTTTGTATGCATTCCCCATTTCCTTAAGGGCTTATGTACCTCTCCTATTGTGTATGTTGATTGCCTGTAAAATGTTTCAGTGGTTAAACCAATTTTGAGTCTCACTTTCTCATTCTGATTTAATCATAATGATATAAAATTGCACAGATATTGTGTAAATTGAATATTTAACGGACATCTTTCTAATTTGAACTGAAAACAAACATAATTAGATTGAACGACCTTCTAATTTCATTATGTACATATTAATACTGTTGTAGCAAGCTATTGAACAGCACACAGGGGCTTAATGCAATTTATTATCACACTGAAGTGAGCTAAAGCTTCAAAATCAGTATATCATGAAGTAAATCAAATAGCTCTTGCTTGTTTCCCCTCCTATTATATCAGAGAAGAACGTGAATTTCTGGAATAATTTGGTTAAGTTTCTAATAAGGCTCCACTTGTACTATATCCTCTGCATCATTATGAAAGATAGATTTCTCTTAATCAGCTGTCAAGTTTTGCAGTTGGTAACATATCTATTGGCTGCAGTTTTCAAAGGGATTTGGATATTCTCTGTCCATTAACTTTAATAGGAACAGTGCTTCACATTTCCTTAGGTGACATTGGAAATCTCAGCCCTATTTAATATGATCATAATGTGTTCAGAGTGAACAGAGGTTTTTGTTTTGAAATGATGGAAGTCTGTCTGCATAGCCAAGAGAGTAGTAAATTATTTTTTTTAAAAAGAAATAATAATTGTGGCCATAGTAAACAGAACATAGGACCTCTGGCAGCTCCTAGCTCTTCCAAAAAGGGAGGCTGACTAATGAAAGTGATTGAATGACCATCTGCAGATGAAGGGAAAGTTTAAAGTCTTGTGGCTGATTTGCCACATACATATAATGTAAAAGGGATGTGAAAGAGTTGTGTTAGTTTGCAGAAATTGTTGTGATTTGTAAAATGGCATGCTCCGGTGCTGGCAACCTGTTGGGCTCTTAAAGCAAGTATCAAAAGATATCAATCTTCTACTTGGAAACAGAATCATATGCATTCATTCGCCTCCCAACGTACAATTTGGTAGTAAGCAGTTCCACAAATATATCTATATCAAGATAGATAGCTGGATAGATTGCATATAGACTTTCTCATGCTTACAGTAGGCTCATTGAAATTAATGGGACTTAAGTTAGTCATAGCTACCAAGTATGGCTAAGTCTGGAATACACACACAGGCTAGGTAAAAGCCTCAAGTTGCCTTCTGCCTTGATAGCTGTAAATGAACCAAACTTATAAATATAAGGGGCCTATGTGATGCACTATGCAACTATAATACCACAAGGACCACTGCTCCCCATATGAACTGATCCAGACCCTCTGATCAAGGTCCTTCCATGAGAAGTCTGGAGGGTGGCAACACAAGAATGGACCTTTACTGCAGTAGCTTCCCCAGAGAGGCTCTCCTGGTGCCTTCACTACATATCTTTAGGTGTCAGGTAACAAACATTCCATTTCACCCAGGCATTTGGCTTCTTAAACAATCTATGGTCTTTTAAATGTGTTGGGGGAGGGTATTTTTTATTTTGTGTTTTTATACTGTAAACCACCTTGTGATCTTTATATGAAGGAGGTATATAAATTTAATAAATAATGAGAATAAATAACTGCATGAAATTGTGCATTAGGCCATGACCTCAAGCACATTCAGTTAATGTACACAACCAGAATGCCCCCCCTCCATGTGAGACAGTGATTTGCTATCTGGAATTTTAGCACTGAAACATCAGAAATTCACACAACAATTGTATTAAATAATACCTTGCACTTGTCTTCCACTGATTTGAATTCCAGAATAACTGGCTAACTATTAATTTTGTTTTGTATTAATTATCCTTTGTCTTAAATGCTTGTTTTCTTGGCCCACTGAAGACAATGGGTTTCTTGTAATTTCTCTCTGGCTCTACCTCTTACTATTTTATATGGACGCTAGGAAAAGCAACAGTGTTCTTTTTAATTAAAACATGCTTTATATAAATGCTAAAATGAAATAGACATTTGTTTAAAAGAGAGATGCTTTTAATGCTTGAGCCCAAGATATTATTAAGTATTCAATCATATTGACAATCAAAAGCATGTCAAAGTCATGCTCATGAAATGTGTGGGCATAAATGGCAACAATTTAAATCGTACATAATTCATACGTTACTATTTCATAGTGGACCTCAAAAGTGCATATAATTATGATATTTTGTGAGTTCTTATTGGAATGTGGTATAGTACTTTTGTGACCTTTTAGCAAGATTCACTATACATTATATATTAACTAGAGCATTCTCATTTTTATTTTTATTTTTAGCCTTTTAGAATTGCTGGACTGACCTTGCTTCCATTTTTATCAGATTGAAGGCTATTTTGGAGGGTTAACTGCAAAACTTTCCCTGCTACTAGAGATAATATTTTATTAACCCCTGACCACAGATAAGTGGGGCAAATCAACTTTTTCCATCCATCTCTTTTATGTCTCTCCAACAAAGGTTTCAAGAACCTGCGATAGTTTTTGGTAAATACAGTTATTAATCTGATAAGCGTTACCTTTATATAGTTTCCTGGCAATAAAATAAAATCACAACTCAAATACCAGAGGGCAAAATTAATTGCTATTGCAAGCAAGTGCAGTTATCTTAAATGGAATGTACGGTACTTTGCCACATTTATGGTGGATGAAACATTTGTGTTTCAAATGGTTTCCTTCCACATATGCTTCATTTTCCCTTTTCTAATGTTCTCATCTTATCCTTTGGCACAAAATCTTCTAAACCTATGTGCATCTTTGCATAAATTCTATTTATAGTGCCTAGGTGCCCATTACCAAGGTCTGTGCTCCTTGCTTGCTTAGTACAGAGACAAGGAATTATTGTTGAACCATGGATTAATGAATAGGAACCAAATTCTGCTGCCTTTCCCTTATATTTGTTAACGTATTTTGGATGCACACTGAAAAGGTTCCTCATTCTAGAGAGAGAAATTGTTTTGTAGTTATGTCTGTTCTGCAGCTCTCCCCCCCTTTTAAAAACAAATATGTAATTATTGTAAAGTGCAACAAATACAGCACAAGCAAATGTCTGATTACCCCAAAGCAGAACATTTTGCCAGAAAGTGAGCAAAATATCTAAATAAATTGAATCCCTTAAGCAAGAAACATTTATACTTATATTTAGAAACAATGTAAAATTTGAGAAAAATAGCAAATTATAAAACTCTGTGTTTATAGGTATTGTACGTTCTTTGAGTTACCTAAAGGCAGCATTTCCCATAATGTAATCTAAGGCTTTCTGAGGCAATTGTTCACATTTAATGAATACTGTAAAATTAAAAAAAAAATCCTTTTAAAATCACTCATGGAAAGCTTTAACATGCACTGTGCATCAGCATCGTGCATATAGACATTGCTTCCATTATTTTCTGTATGGAAAACACAGTGGCATATGTTAAAATTCATAGCTTAGTATTTAGTTTTAATTTCAACGGTATTGGAATGAAAGCAGTGGGTAGTCTGCTAGCATAAAAATATTTCAGTGTTTGTTTACTAATACTGTTCTTGACTCCAGAATGTCTTGTTACTGCCAATCTCCTGGGAGAAATTGCTTTAAGTGCACTTCTGTACCACCTACAGAAAACATTAAGTAGGGAAACACTGTTCCTTTGTTTCACCTATGAAAGAATTAATTTAAAAATATATATTGTATCATTTTTGATATGATCTGAATGTTTCTACTGTACCGGATGAAAATCAAATACATGTTTAATAATAATTTTGTTTTAGAAGCAATGCTCTTCAACTTATTTCTAAATTATCTAAAGTCATGTACAGTAAAGCAGACAGGGCTTGCTGAAGACAGCAAATTTGTCAGAAAGAGTAAAGCCAGAACAAACTGTGAAGAGTCCCCAAAGGGCCTGTCCATACTGAGCGTCAGGGCAACAGTCTTACCATGCTTGCTAAGGTCACACTTCTCTGAACACATTTGCAAACCACTTCTCCATGTCCAGGGCACAAACTTTTCTATACTATGAGTTATTCTTTCTTTTTATTTTTGGTGTGTGGAGGGCGTGGGAAAGGGTAGATTTAGCCCAAATGTGCTAGGGTAGGGGTGGATGACCTGCAATCCTCCAGATGTTGTTGGACTCCTAACTGCCATTAACCTAAATCAGCATCACTAATGAACAGGGATTATGGGAATTGTAGTTCAGCAACATCTGAAAAGCTACAGATTCCCCATGCCTGTGCTGGGGAAGCACTCACCATTGTAACCCCATCTCTGTCCCCTCCCAGGTAAGCCCAGGTATGTCCTCCCAAGGAGCTGCTGTTTAACGGGGGGAGCGGGGGAGAAGCTGTCTATGTTACAGTGAATGTTACAGTACTTCTAAGGGACAGTAAGGCTTTGATTAGATGAAAACTGTAGGAAGGTTAGGCATTTACAATCTCAGGGGGTCCCACTGGAGCTTAATAGTGGATGGAACTGCTCTCTTGTCCATTCCACTCTCACAACACTGGTTTACCCAAGCTTAGGAATCTTTGCCTGTCTCTTTCCTTAGCTGTGGTAGTTGCTAGGCATACAAATAAATTTGAATTTGGGAGGGGTGGTTGGAGTGGTGACTGATGCCACAGAGGAAGAGGGAAACAATGTTCCTTACCGGTGCAGTTCCCTCCAATCTGGTGCACTCCAGATTTTTAGGATGACAAAACCCAACATCCCTAACCATTAGCCTTGCTGGTTGAGCCCAAGGGGAGTTGTAGTCCAAAACACTTGGAAGGCACCAAGTTGGGAAAGGCTGTTCTAAGTAAACACAGCCTTGAACTTCAGCATGCCTGAATAGGTAATGCAGCTTATCTTAAACTTGGATCTTGCTTTGTTTGAGTTCAGCTGGTAGGAGTTTTAGTGCTGGGTTTTCAGGCCAGGGCTTTTGACTGATTGGTTGTTCAAAGAAGTGATAAAAATTGCTTCCTGAGAGAATGGAAGCAGCCTTCTTGTCAAGCGCTCATACACTTAATTGGTATAGGTGTCTTAACTCTCTGCCTCAGCTCTGGCTCCTTGTGCATGCTCTGCAACATTTGTCAGATGAAATTAGATACAAATGTTTTACGTTAGGTGCAAGAATCATTCATCATAGAAGCTAATTTTGAAGCTTCTGGAGTTACTATATTCCCACTTAAGAATTTTTGAAGCTCTTGTATTTCTTTACATCCTATGAATGCATATTTGTACTGTTAGATACATAATTTAATAGATGTTTCTAAGTTCAGCGTATCTTTGATAAATTGTTAGCTTCCTGTGAGAGTTCTGCCTCAGCCAGACAGATATATTCCAATATTAGATACTTCCATCACTACCAATCCACTCACTTGGATCCCTTTGCGCAGAGAACTCCATTTCTGGGCAGGACAAATTGGGTCCTAACCAGCCATTCTTGGAGTTATTGGTGTAAAAGGATTGAGGAGAGTTGTGCAGTATATAGGATGGAAGTTTTTGAGATTTCTAGTTGTTACTGAGTATGAAGCTACTAGTTCAGCCAATCTATTTCCTCCACAGGCCCTTCTTTTAGCCAGTGTGATTGTAGTAAGGTGTGGCTATAACAGGGCTTTAAGGTCAGGGTAAGCATAGTCAGATAAGGTCAAATAAAATGGTACCACGGTTTTCTAACGTAATCCATTTCAGAAGACTGTTTGGCTTCTGAAACATTCAAAAACTGAGGTACAAAGGGCGGTCTGCAATTTCAATTGAGAAAATTGAAAAAAAACCTCAGCGGAACTTCTGAGGCGTGTTCAAAAATGGAAGCATTTCCTTCCGGGTTTTCAGCATTTGAAAACCAAAATGTTCAGCTTCTGAGATGCTCAAAAACCGAGGTACCACTGTATTGCACTTCTCCTTTGCCACCAAAGCTCAGGAGCTTCTTTGAACTGTGCTTGATACTAGTAGCTTAGAAACTACATATAGCCCAGGAGACTTTTAAAAACAGCCTTTGGAAGCCTTTTTCGTAGCTTTGTCAGCAGTAGATATTGCCCCATGCCGAAAAGAAGACTCATGAGGCAGCATTGGAATAAGGTTTTATTTATTAAAATATGACAAGATGGAGGAGCTGCAAACCAACACTGACCCCATTAAGCAAATTAAAAGAAGTGAGGATTGAACTTATTCTGGTAGGGACGCATCCACTCAGGACTCTGGGTATGTGATGCAGCCACAGGCTGTGGCTCCCCAGCTAAGGATGGGGAGGAAATAACTGCCACCTTGCTAGGAAAACCTTGAGTATGAAGTCAGCACGCTCACCTAGGCCCCACTGTTGAGTGTTCACCTAAAATGTGGAGGCCAGGCACCCTCTCCAAATCCCCCTAGGCAATCAGCACTGGCAGATCACTGAAGGATATGCTTTACCCAACTGTGCTTCAGTTTCCCAACACACTTTCTTCTTGCCATACTCAATGCCTACCAAGGGCTTCCAAACCACACCACTCCCAGAGTGCCAATCAAATTAGTCCTAGCAGTGTTGAGTAGGCAAAAAGCAGGGAGACCCTAAGACCAATCAAGGAATCCCCCCCTCAAAAATTCCTGCTCAGTCCTTTCAACAGACAGCTGGCCAAGCCCGACATATGTCAGATGTCAAAGAAATAAACAACTATTGGACTTTTAGAAGACATTTGAAGGCAGCCCTGTTTAGGGAAGCTTTTAATATTTGATGAATCATTGTATTTTAATATTCTGCTGGAAGCCACCTAGAGTGGCTGGGGAAACCCAGCCAGGTCGGTGGGGTATAAATATTAAGTTGTTGTTGTTATATGGGAGGGAAGACACTTCAAATTTTCAAAGAAGAACACTTGGGGGATGAGCAGCCTTATAAAAACAAGCTCCTCCCTATCTGCTGGAGGGCCTCACATGACTACCCTCCTCCCCTCTCTTCGGGAGCAACTAACTCCTCCTCCATCATTTTATTAAGAGGGGAGGTGAAGGCAAATAAGCCCCCTCCTTAGATATAGGAAGCAGTGTGTAAGACATGAAATACAGATCTATAGATTAGCCTTCCCCAGCCTGATGCCATCTAGGAATTAAACTGCAGCTGCCAAGGAATTGAACTGCAGTGTGATTTTCCTACTGGTGTTCATATACCCTTTGTTGTAATATGAAACACTAGTACGTATTGTGGCATGTCAAAAGAAAGCACATTAACTCTGAGTAGTTGAAGCACTATTAACTTCAACAATTGAAAGACCACGCCGAGGTACAGTATTTTGCATTCTTCAGCAGCAGAACTCATCAACATTTATACATCACAGTTTAAATTGAATTAAGTTTAATTTAATCTAAATTACATGGTTCTAAGTAAATTGGATTTGGTAATTCACTGTTAAGTTGATTGGCAACTGATGTCATAATTTAAATTTACTTTATATATGTGAATCATACTCAGAATTATTCACTTTACAAATTCAATTTCTGGGTTTAGAAAAGGAGAGATGTGTTTAGTAAGATGATCAGGCTTAAAGCTAATCACCCCCCCCCCCGATAAGCTCTAAAAATTAATAAGTGTGAATGTTTGTATTACTTGGCAGGTCTTGAATTGGTAATACATTAATTAAAAATATTAATTAAAAATATTGAGTAAGAGTCACCGGGGAAGCAGTTGATGGCCTGGTTCAGTCATAATACTCAACCGTGGTTCATTAAACTAGTTTATTAAAATATAGCTTAGCAGTCTGTGTGAACATATGAACCCTGCTCAGCCACTCAACTATGGTTTGCTTACTGTCCTTAAACCATGTTTTGAAGCTATGGTTAATTGTTTGCTTATGAACTTTGATTTGTTTTTAATTGTGACTGATGTTGTATGTGAACCCAGAATTCTTCCTTCACCATGGTTCGTTTGATCATACCAGACCCAGTTAAACAAGCCATGACTTTTAACCCCCTCCCCAATATGGATTAGCATTATGTGTGAACCACACCAATGTGCCAGCAGAAGTTAATTCAAATGACAGCAGCACTTTTCTATGAGAATTATTTGTGAATCATTTCCTGCAAGGTGTTGTTTTATGGCATCAGAATGTAGGAAACAATGGTTGGAGCTAATTTGACTTCCATGATCAGAAGGGCTCAATCTGCTCATCAAAAGCACTGAGATCATCTGAAGGCTCCCCTCTGGAGGAAGGAGCCGGGCTCTATTTTTGGATTCCTCCTTCCACCTGCAGTCCCCACCACACCTCTTGTACTGCTCAGGTGAGGAATGTTTCCCTGCCCCCGTCTTCAAGTATGAATAGAAGTCCACTGAGCGCAGTCCTGATGCAACCCAATGAAATTTGGGCTCTCAAATCTTAATTGGTCTGAATAATATTAGTACTATAGGTTCACCTGTAAAATATAGTCCATATCACTAGAAACTTATTTTTAGGGCTAAGGTATAGAACTTTTCCTATTACGTCAAATGTCAGTACATAAAAAACCCAATGTCTTGGTCCTTTAAATAGCTTTGCCCCAATCCTGATAAGAGGTTGTATGCATGTACCAGTAAACTTTGTGGGCATTTTTCTCACTGTGAGAATCAAATGCACCATTAGGACTACATATATCTAGCCCTTAAACTGTGCTTCACTTCCACTGTTTGGCTATTCAGAAGGGAGAGAGGGGAAGTGAATTCACCACCCTCCCTCTTCCCAAGCAATAGCTAATCATTTTACCAGATGTTTGAGGATGTGCAATATAAGGGTCCAAAGCACGTTATTTTGGTGTCAACTCTTTCTTTATCCATAATACAGTATGTTACAACTAGAATTAATTCTTTTGTTTTTAGTACATGCCTTGTTTTGGAAAGAAAGTATTCCTAAATACTAATGGATAATAGAGGGACGCGGGTGGCGCTGTGGGTTAAACCATAGAGCCTAGGACTTGCCGATCAGAAGGTCAGTGTTTCGAATCCCCGCGATGGGGTGAGCTCCCATTGCTCGGTCCCTGCTCCTGCCAACCTAGCAGTTCGAAAGCACGTCAAAGTGCAAGTAGATAAATAGGTACCACTCCGGCGGGAAGGTAAACAGCGTTTCCGTGCGCTGCTCCGGTTCGCCAGAAGTGGCTTAGTCATGCTGGCCACTTGACCCCGGAAGCTGTACGCCGGCTCCCTCGGCCAATAAAGCGAGATGAGCGCCGCAACCCCAGAGTCGGTCACGACTGGACCTATTGGTCAGGGGTCCCTTTACCTTTACTAATGGATAATAATGTATTTCATATGATAACTAGTACATGCATCAACATACAGTGGTACCTCAGTTTAAGAACAGTCCTGTTTACAAATGAATCGGTTTATGAACTCAACAAAACTAGAAGTAGTGTCCTGGTTTGCAGACTTTACCTCAGTCTAAGAATGGAATCCAAATGGTGGAAGAGCACCAGCGGTGGGAGGCCTCATTAGGGAAAGTGCGCCTCAGCTTAAGAACAGTTTCGGTTTAAAAACAGACTTCTGGAACGGATTAAGTTCATAAACCGAGGTACCACTGTATTCTAATATTACTGGATATGCAATATGTGAACAACTTCTCTAAGTCCACTATATAATAGTCATTCATTTTGCAAAATCTGCATTTGATAATATTGTAATCAAATGATTGACCTGCAAATGTACCTGAGTTCTGATGTCTTTGATTCATGTTGGGGTGTAAAAAATGCTCAAAGTCTTTTCAGGGTTGTCTAACCATGTATAGGGGAGGAGTGATGCAAGAATATGAAATACACTGTAGGGGGGAAAACACTGAAGTCTTTTTCTGGGTCTTTTAGGTCATAAAAAGAAAGGGCATCTAAGGTTTTTTTTAATTGAATATATATGAATATGATTCATAGCCGAGGTTCTATTTTCTTTTTTGACATTTGCGTATTTGCTCCCCTGCCCCCCAAAACACGAAATGAGAAAAGTGATCAATAATTATTGAACATAAGCAGAAGTGAAAATAAATAGTTTTTCCTTTAGAAGATTCTGATGCTTTGGGAAATGTAAACAAATGTGCAGAAATAATTGGTGTGTTGATTTGTAGCACTGTGATATGTAAATAGTTTGTTTTTCATAGGATGCATTTTCCATTAAGGCTGTAGGTAGAAATAATTGATTTTCAAGGAAGTTCATGGCTTGTAGAGAAGTGTTTTGGTTTGTGGGATTTTAATATGGCAAGGAAGGAAAGTTACTACTGTTTATATATCATAGGGTTCTGGAAGGTTCAAATTACATATGTCTCACAGGGAGAATACTTGTAATGAACAAGATGCTTTGGCAAAATGTAGGTCTTTCTTCTGAGAGTACAGACACTAAGAACTGAAAAGCTAATGCTAATGGTTTTCAACAGACTGTACAACCAATAAAGAATATAAGGCTAACCCCCCCCCCCCCATTTATATGCGTTCAGTATTTGTGTGGCCACACATACACACATCACTCCAAACCAGAAAGTGACCCAAAAATGTCACAGAACATCACAAAATGGTGGGGGTGGAGCAGGGTGTCTGCAGTCTTTTTCAATGGTGTTTCAAATATATGTGATTTCACTGATGCTCACGTTGCCTCAGAACATAACCCCCATGTAAATGGGGGGTTGCCTGTATTTAAAGTGTAGGATTGTAGCCAACAAATTTGTCCTGTTACCACAAGGATTTCTGTCTTTGCATTGGGACTTCCTCCTCCTCTGCTCTTCTTAGATCCACCCTCAAACTACCCCAGAAGGTTGAGGGTGCCCACAAAACAGATTTGAGTTTGTTTGAAAGGGTGCACAGGAAGAAGAGAGGAAAAGGAAGCCGCATTGTGCAGGCAGAAGACCTTGTGCTAATGGGATGACTTCACTGCATTCAACCGTTAAGCTTTTGAATTGAAAGAAAAATGCATTTTATTACGTTTATGGGAAAATACAAAAATTGAAACCACCCTGTCCCTATATTTTCTGATTATGTCACAAATTGGGCTTGAATGCATGGGTAGTCATTTGGCTTTGTGCTATGATGAAACAACATGATCCATGCTGCATCCTTCCTTACAGCTGTGAAGCAGACCTCATAGCTCTAGGAATGGAAGTCATGACCCCTCCCATTTTGTGTTTCACTGTTTCACCCCATATTCCTATAGTACAGGCAGTTGACCCTAAATAAACCACAGGTATACTTGGGAGCAAGTGTCTGCAGTCACAGATCAATAAAGCGTGTTTCCCCATTCCTGACTGAGAGGTTTTGCAACTTGTAAGCCTTCAGTTCTTGGACACTGGAAGTACGTCCTTTTCCCTCGACCAAGATCCCATCATTCAGGCCAAGGATTTTGCTGTGAAAATAGCAAATGGTTTCCTTAATTAAAACAGCAGCTTGCAAACAGAATAAATCCATGTGTGGGGAAAAAATCATATCATGAAGGGACTGTTAAGCATGAATATAAATCCCCCTTAGTTACAAAGAGAGAACTCCATATCTTGTAGAAGTACTGAAAATACACTTCTGGAATTTCAATGGGACTGTTATGAATATGTGTGAAGCGCGATGAAGTGCTATATTACAATTCCTTGAATTGCTGTGGTGATGTTCTGGCATCTTTCAATCAGAGGTTATGTTAAGAAGAGCATCTCAGGTTACCAGACTCGCAAGTTAATGTATTTGACATTTCCCCTAAGGGGCTACGTAAAATATTCCCACCTCTTTATGAATTAAGGAACATAAGAAAATGCCAGGGTTCTCAAATAAAAGGCAGTAACATTCAGGCATACATGTAAATAAATTTAAAGTTCTAGCGTTCGCCCTTATTTAAGTACAGTGTTTGTTTACCATGGGATTATAAGACTAGCAGAGGGAGCAGTTTGCCATGCTTTGCAAGAAAAGATGAAGGCAAGTAAACTAGAATTAAATTGTGAATGACTTTTCTTGAGTATGATAACAAGCTGAGGAGAATGCTCTCAACTATGCACACAGTGATCCTTTAAAGGAAGGACTAGTTTGGAGTACACAGCCAGATCACTATCCTGCCATCAGGCTGTTTTTCCCCATAAGCCTATTTCAAAGTAGTGAGAGAAAGGAGTAAAAGAAGATAGCATTTTAGGAACAGTCAGCAACCATTGCTGTTCACCATCTCCTAGGCTTTTCCTCTAGGATGCGAGCAACCCATGTAACCACCCCAAACTTTTGAGTGACCTATCATTTCCCATCTCATAAGGAAATGCCCCTGTGGACGTTCCTTTTTTTACTATTCCTCACTTCAGCCAGAGGAATAGAAGGTTACCTCTGTTCTCTTGAGTCTTCTCTAGCTGTATGCCACACCTTCTTCTGTAAAATAAGACCCAATCTCTCACATAGATTAAGACTTGCTTTACAAAATTCCAGGTGACATGATAATATAACCTGCTTCCCCATACTCATTGTTTATCAAATGTATGGTGCTGTTGATGACAGCTGGGTGCAATGGTCTGTGCAAGATCCTGTATGACAGGTATGAGGAAGCTATGGCCCTCCAGATGTTGTTGAACTCTTAACTCCTGCCATGTTGTAACAGAAATTAGTATTGTTATTGGCAAACCAGTCACTTTGGATCCAAAATTACGTCTTTTATTCATTTTTGATGGTGCTAATGTCAATCTTATTTGTCAGGAATTTTATATCTTCTGGTCGCCGCTCATTTGGTGATTTCTCAAGAATTGAAGGATGCAACTTGTAACTCTTTGGACTTAGGGTTTTAAAAAGTTGTGTTTATTACTATCTCTGAATAACTGACCCATGAGATACATGTCGCCAGGGGCAGCATGGACCCCTCAGACATTGGATCTGTTTGGGGGCTGTTTGTGATTTATATGACCAAGCAATATTATTTTATCTGGGGAGGTTTATGAATACTTGATAAATTTTGTTTAAATATGAAACTTGTATCCCACTATAGAATATATTTTATGTTATTCATTTTTTAACTTTAAAAAAGCATATACTTTTATTCTCCTTGCCTTTATGATTATTTTTATGGTGTATTTTACTTTGTTGTTTCATTTGCAAATATTATTTTTAATAATAATAAAAAGCTTCCCTTTCATGGCACCTTAAATTAACTGCCTGGCGCAGTTGCCTCACTCTTCTTAATAGTAAGGCCAGCACTGAGCTGTACTAATGGAAACTTGTCTGTCCAGCATGAAGGTTTCCTTATCAAAATAGTTTCACTGGATTTACAAGATGAGTATGGTGGTCATAAAGTTTATATAAAAATAGACTTTTGGTTCTCATTTGATTGAAATATCCTGACTATGCCAACGAGAGAGACTGTGAGCAGCTCTGTTTATAATGGTATTATCAATGGCTGATCAAGACAAAGGCAGGTGCTACAAGAATGAGCCTGTATGATCTGCTGAGGGAAACCTGGTTTGGATGTTCAACGAAGTACAGATGAAATTGGTTCCACGCAAAGATCACAAAATGGGATTTCTACAGAGTAGCACTAGAAACATAAATGTTATGAAAGGCAGATACCTTTGGGATATGATAGGCCACAGACTTCCATGTAATCTATTACTCCCGCTGATAAAAACCTTTTGATTTGTGGGTTAAACCTTGAGGCTCTGCAAGTAACCTCATAAATATGCTAATCTGGTGAAATCAAGTAAAGCACAAGCACTATTGCAAAAACACAGTTTTTATTATTCCATAGCTTCCATAGTTTTATAGCACTAGCTTCATTCATAAAAATAACATTTGAAAAATTGCTGTCTTTATATTTTGGAAACTGCTTTACCCTTTCCTTGGCATCTCACCAATGTCATGCAGATTTTCCAAATGCATTAAGCCTGCAACTTACGAATATTTAACTTGTGTGCATTCAGTCTTATGTGCATAGCATTTTTAAAAAATAAAATAAAACAGGCAGGGTTCCGGGATGAAAGACACTGGCAATCCCATCTCCCATTTAATCCAATAGGTTTTGACTTTACACAATTTTGACTTTAGATGTGATCTGTGGAATGTAACCTCTGTAATTTGCAGGCTTAGTGTAGAATTATGAATGATTTCAATATTCAGGTAAAAAACTCATTTTAACTTTCTACATTTCCCAACCAACCTTTTCCAAACTGCAAGAACGCTTTGACAATTTGATTTTTAAAAGAGAGAGTTATATGTGTATTAAAAACCCCACATGTGATTGTTACCACTTTTATTAGGTCACTGCAACAAACCATTTATTTAATAAGCGTGCTGCTCTAGGATAGCTAGAAATTATATATACATGTGCACACAAACACACATATTTATATATAGTGCCTGCAAGGGTAAACATTTTGAACTTTGTATGGGTCTTCCAGCACTATGTTATGGAATATTTTTAAACAAATATAAAACTCATCAGTTACTTTAAACTTTAAATGCAGTAGTAGGCTATAATAATGGTGGACTGTGTCTGTGGGTTCTGTTTTATAACTAAATTGTTTCTATGAAGAAGAATGATTTCAGTTTGTAAGCATTCAGACACCAGTCTGGGATTGCAATCAGGCCCTGGTGTGCTAATGTTCCTGTCAGCTTCAGAGCACCAGGGCCTAAGCACTTCTGGCATCATGAAAGAGAGGCCTTGGAGGGGGGGGGGGAGACCCACTTTGCACCTTACTTTTGGTCCTACTGAGAAATCTGATGTGGTATGTAGAGTGTCCTACTAAGATGGGGAAAACCAGGGTTCAAACCCTTGCATAATAGTTATGCTCACTAGGGCACCACTCAGTTGGTCACTAGAGCCCTTTTCAAATTAACTGTCTCCTCTTGTGCAGCAAACACATTGAAGGGGACTCTACCTTTAAAGGTAAAGGACCCCTGTATGGTTAAGTGCAGTCAAAGGCAGCACTCATCTCACTGAGGCTGAGGGAGCCAGCGTTTGTCCGCAGACAGCTTTCCTGGTCATGTGGCCAGCATGACTTAAACTGCTTCTGGCACTTGGAACACCATAACAAGTGCCAGAGGACACGAAAACATTGTTTACCTTCCTGCCACAGCAGTACCTATTTATCTGCATGCACTGGTATGCTTTCAAACTGCTAGGTTGGCAAAGGTTGGGACAGAGCAACAGGAACTCACTCCTTCACGCAGATTCGAACTGCTGATCTTCTGATCGGCAAGGTTGATATACCTTTACCTCTACCTTTAATCCCACATTGACTGTCATCCATGAGTTCCCCAATATCTATCTGATGGATGTGATATGTGAAAACAGAACCTGCCATAGTTTCTTCACCCAGATGGGAATCTTTGAATAGTCAGCATTTGTGATAATGTAGAGAGCATTTGTCCCTTTTTCAGATGTTGCTCCAAACATGTTGAGGTGGGTCAGTAGATGCTGTTTCACTACCCCTCCCACACATTCTCCGTACCTGTGGAAAGCATTTGACTAAAAAGGGTTTATTTCAGCCTCAAAAAATGGGACGCAAGGGCAGTAGCACAGCTTAAAGCAGTACTTTTTTTTATGACTGGCTCATGGAGTACCACAAGGTATTTTGTATGGTCCCCCATCCACCCTGTTGCACCTGGTGGGAACTCTGCTCTACTCTGTTGAGAACAGATACCACAGAGATCACCCTCCCATTTACCATGTGTCTCAGATTTAATACAGAGCTGGTGGATGTGTCTATACACGTACACATATTTCAGCTGGAAATCAAACACTGAGGAAGAAGAAGCTCCACAACGTGCAACATGGCAAGGCATTTTTAATACTAGCCCATATTAGTGTCATGTGTTCTTAAATGAGTTCTTATTAATTGGATATTTCACATATAGTGCATTTTATTTTAGGTAAAATGAGGCAGGAAATTGTAATTTGTTCTTTTCCTGTTCCTCCAAATGAAAATGCCACCTAACATTTTTCATTTGCCTCTTGTATCTAATTGTTGTCTCTTGTACTTCTAAAGTTGAAAGTTTGTCTTAGTCAGAAGGGGTCTTACTTGTTTTCCTTGGGAAAATATAGCAGACAATTGACACTAAAATGCGTTAATCTTAAGACTTTGTCAATACCAACTCCTTCTACGACAGAACATGCATTTTGGCTCTGTGGGAGTGCATAATAATTTTATCCAGGAAGAAATTCAATTACAATTTTTGATGATACTGTAAGAAGTAATAATTTTATAGAGTTTAAGTATCCATATCAGCACTCTCCAGGCAGTTTACTTTGCATTGTGCCTGACCGTATCATATTAAATATGTCATCAGGGCTCAGTGATTAGTAACCCCTCTGCTAAAGTTTTACTGTCTTTTTTTGTTTTTCCTATTTATAATTTCTTAATTTATTAACAATGAAAAATGAAAGAATGTAATTAACGAATGTGAAAAGATTTATTTATTTTTTGCTGTCATAACTGGTGCTGGCAGAAACATGTATTTTAGTGTGGAGCAAATAAAATAAAAGCCTAGTCATCGAGAAGTATTGGAAGGTTTAGAGCAAGCTTCCTCAACCTCGGCCCTCCAGATGTTTTTGGCCTACAACTCCCATGATCCCTAGCAAGCAGGACCAGTGGACAGGGATGCTGGGAATTATAGTCTCAAAACATCTGGAGGGCCGAGGTTGAGGAAGCCTGGTTTAGACTTTTTGTGGATTGGAGTTACCCGTATTTTTTGCTCTATAAGACGCACCAGACCACAAGACACACCTAGTTTTTGGAGGAGGAAAACAAGAAAAAAAAAATATTCTGAATCTCAGAAGCCAGAACAGCAAGAGGGATCACTGTGCAGTGAAAGCAGCAATCCCTCTTGCTGTTCTGGCTTCTGTGATAGCTGCACAGCCTGCATTCACTCCATAAGACGCACACACATTTCCCCTTACTTTTTAGGAGGGAAAAAGTGAGTCTTATAGAGCAAAAAATACGATATTTATTGTAAATCTGAAGTTTGAAATCTGGTTTATCATGCTTAACTTCCCTAAACTTGATTTGTGATCATGCCTGTGAGCATGTCCTTCACATGTATTATGGCCTGAACTACCATAGTATAGGACTATGAGACTGTGGGCAGGAAGCTGAAGGGTTTTGGGGCACAAGTGGGTTTCTTCATCACTCCTTCCTGCTGAAGGTTGTAGACCAGGAAGAGAGAGGAGAATACTGGAAGTATATCACTGGCCGCACAGGTGTTGTTGTCATGAAAGGTTTGGCTTCATAGAATCATAGAGTTGTAGAGTTGAAAGGGACCACAAGGGTCATTTAGTCCACCCCCTGAAATGCAGACACCCTTTTGCTCAATGTGGGGCTTGAACCCACGACCTTGAGATTAAGTGTCTCATGCCTTACTAACAAGGTCTCCACTTCCTTGAGGAAGGACTTCTGGTAAGAGATGGTGTGGCAGACAGCAGAGCCTCTCTCTGATTAAGCTACCAAGACAGCTAGCCAGAGCAGGGGGCAGGGGAGAGAATAAAATGAGGAGTTTCTGAGGGAGTTTCTTAAATTAGAGATAGAGAAGGAAAGAGCTGGAGTTTGACAGGGACAGAGATAGGACTTGATTTGAAATGTGAGGTAGGGATTAGGATAGGATTTGACTGAGGGAGAAATGGTTCTGATTTGAGATGAACATCCACACTGAGGAGACTATCTATAGCACTATATGTAAAGGAAATTTATACTTGTGAAGAGGTCCATGGCCTGGGGCATGGAAGGCTGATTCAGAGTACATGAGTAAAAATTGTAGGGGAGGGAAACAACAGTGACCTTACTGTGTGTTTCTGCTATAGACTTCCAAGCCAGACTGAATATTTGGGTGATGCCTTCCTACAGGAGATTACGAAACATTAAAAAAGAGGGATTTGGTATTGACCGAGGCTCTGAGATTACACCCACAAGCTTCTTCAGTAATCTATACAGCATTTATTCATTAATGGTGTATTTGGTTGCCTTTTGATATGATGAAAATTCACATACTTACCTGCTTATGAAATAACTGAGGTTAAAATATTTTCATATGACTACCGTGGTATAATCAACTGGACTGTGATTATTGATTGCAGTAGTTTTCCTTGATAATATATTTGTGTATGTGTGTAATGAACAGTTCAAATGAATGCTGATACCATAAGTGAAAATTATTGTCATCATGCAGAATGTAAAACCTCCTTCAACAAATGGCTTTTTAATAATATAACTATGATAGAACTCTGTTGGAAATTGTTTATATTTTATCTGTATTTTATCTTCCCATTTAAAACTAGTACTCTGAAGAAACCCTACAGACTGAAATATATGTTTTACATCATTGGTTTATGTAGCCCCAAATGGTCCGTCCTGTCTAGTGACAGATCTCCAAAGCCTTAGGCAGAAGTCTTTTCTAGTTCTGTTGCCTGATACTGGTTTTTAACTGGGGAAAATTATTTCTGCAATTCACGTGCGTTTCTTTGGCTGTTTTCATGAAGCTGTAAGCCAGAGCTTTCCAAACTGTGTGTCGTGACTCGTTAGTGTGTCAGCTGCAGTGTGTAGGTGTGTTGCGGGAATGTTCCCCACACTCCTCCCAGGGCTTGAAAGGAGTTAGCTTAATCTTTAGTTTGCTAGTAAAACTAAATTACCGTGTCGCGAAATTATGTGTGTCACCGATATTAAAAGTTTGGAAAGCTCTGCTGTAAGCCATAAACCATAGCTTACCACGCACAAGCAAATCACTCACTTTTCATTCTCGGCAAGAGGAAGAGAAGGAAGAGAAGGAGCCGCCACTGGAGCTGAGCCGCACTCAGCTCCGTGCTTTGCCTCCATGTTTTTGGGGCATGGGGGAGGGCAAAAGGACTCAGCCCCCAGGAGCTGGAGCCCTTGGTCCCAGGTAAGCCCCTGGGCTTAATGATTTCATCCGTGATAAATTAGTCTCTGCCTGACACTGTGTTGCAACATCTAACATCCCATTATACTATTATCTGTGGAAAGTGAAATTATGAAGAATTCAATGTATTCCGTACTTGAATTAACAATAATTTCCAGAGGTTTTTTCTATAGGGCACATGAGTTGGGAGACAGGAGAAAAGACTTAAAGCCCCATCCACTCACTTTCCTTCTCCCTCCCACCCCCATCCATTCTTCTTTTCTGTTGTGTCATTCAGACTGCAAAACTGAGAACAGGTATTATTTTATTGTTTCTCTGTGTAAAAAATAAACTGGGAGCCTTTTTTTGACTGAAGAGTGGGAAATAATGCTTCAATTAAATAAATAATCAAGCCACTTTCATTAGGAAAAAAGTTGAGGTGCAGAAGCCGATGCAGTATTTAATAATCCCTCCAAAATTGCTGTGCACAAAATGTGATGCTAAGAAGGTACACAAGGAAATATGGTGGCAATGCAGGAAAAGAAACAGATTAGGATTAGAATATTTGGTTGTGGTGCAACAAGGAAGTAAATTATTCCATGACTATCACCTTTAAGTGGAAATATGCTCATGTAAGCAACTTGTGCAGTACTTTTTTGCAAAGTAATTGAAAACAGAATTACTGAAAGTTCTGCATATATACTACAAAACACTGAACCAGGTTGACTCTAGGGATATAATTAGCTGGTGCAGTTTTATTTTTGTTTTTTAAATGTTAAATATGTATTGAAAATAGTTTTTTTTAAAAAAAACAAATAAGGATGTGTTGCAAAGAGAAGACTAGTGTAAGCTATTTTGAACCTTCCAAGAGACCTACATTCAACCATGGTTTGGCAATCTGTAATTGCCAACTGTCTGTTAAATCCAATCTGCAGCAAGAAGAGTAGAGCACTATTTTTTGAAAATGGCTCTGTGCATTCAGATGAACCTGGGAGCAGAACTTCCCTGTATTGCCATTTGCATGCATGACTATTGTTCCTCATCTAGCAAGAAAGCTATATGTAGAAGCCTCTTTTCATGTGTTGGATTGAAATATCTTACAAGCTTCTTGTATCCCATTTTTTAAAATGTAGTGATCAAAGACAAATGTCAGGTTCAAGATTTCAGTGTTCAATGATGTAAGCTGGGACGGGAGGAGATGGCCAGGGTAATGGGGTGTGTGATATCACAGAAGAAAAAATGTGTCCTTTCACAAAATCAGAGGTTTTGAGGAAGTGGGGGCTTCATGCGGTGCTGGCTAGAAGAGACTACACTGAGAAACAGGGGAACATGACTGGCTGCTGCTTGGTAACCAAGCTTGCTGAAGTTATGAGATGAGCAACAAGAAACACTCTTGGAATGTAATGTTCTGAACTCAAAACCCAGGTTGTAAATATGTGTAAAATAAATCATATTTCTTAAAGACACTAGTCTCCAGTATGTCTCATTCCAAAGGAACAAAAACCCTGGTTAAGTGCCAAGACCCCTGGCATTTTGCTATTGCTTGGCAGAATTAGGGTGGCGTGTAACAATATATTTGTTTTTTCTAAATTATGTTATTTGCTTTGTACTAATTTAACAATCTTAATTAACCAGCATGAAATACGTTCTTTGTTTTGTCACCAATATTCCCTCTTTCCCTGCCATAATTATAAGTCCCTACCCCTGAATTATTTCCCCAAATATCCCTCCAAATTCAGGCAAAAACAAAAGACTAGCCCTCATATTATTCTTAAGTAAGTGTGCAAAGGATTGTAGCCTTAATATCATAACATATAGCTGTTAAAATTATGTTCTTACCCAAGTCAAATACTGTATATTGAATTGGGCTTAGGTTCGTATATAATACATTCATGTTTCCAGTCCATCCAGCTCTTAATCTGGAGTTAAGATATTAGGCAGGACAAGTTTGTTTGTTTGCTAAAATGTATACACCACTTGATTGTAAAAAAAAAAACCCCTCTCAAAATGGATTGGTAACATAATTTGCTTACATAATGTAGGCCTTAGAAAATGATGTATATTATCAACAACAGGTTGACTTCAGCCATTCTGCTTTCATTTAACCAACTAGACAGAACACCTTTGTCTAAAACAGCCTCAGTAAAAAATGACCATGTTTCCCCCCCACTTTCTTTCTCTTTTCAGATCGCATTTTCACAACACAATACCATCATGGACCTGGTACAGTTTTTTGTTACCTTCTTCAGGTAAATTTTCCACTCTCAACAATTCTACAATTGATATATGCGAAGTTATGTGATGTTCAAACTTGGATATTTTACCCCTTTTGTATAATTCTTAAAAACATCATAGACCACACAGTCTGCATTATGCAGGTACTGAAGTACCACAGCTCCCCCACCCCCTTTTGGTGATTTGACTTGTGAATAGTCACACTCACATTCTGACAGCTGTCTTCCCATATTTAAGGTTAAGTATTTTTTCTAACACGTGAAACTGGAATCATAACAAGTATGAATTACATGGCTCGCTTCTTGATTATCTTTGCTTGTGGTGCTCTTATTTGGGTTTGATTGCAAGCTTTTTTCCCCTGAATGGTGAGCCTCCTTTCAGGAAAGGAACTTAAACTAGGGGTGAACCAAATGGCCACTTCCAATCTCCCACCCTATTTGCAGATAGTAAATTTTGGCTGTTTCCAGTTTCATTTTGGGGAGCCAAACCACTTGAGGGAGGGAGCTTACAGTTGTGGCTGAGAGCTGTTTGGTTTGTCTTTCTCCTCTTCTCTTAATAGCTATTAAAGCCCTGACTTTGCTGGCAGCTTTTGCAGCAGAGCAGCAAGAGGACTCGAACTGCTGCTACTCCCATTCTTCCTCTTCCGCCTCTGCAATTGTAACCTCCTTCCACTGCCCCAAATCATTTCTCCCTTTTTTCTGTTTTGATGAACCAATGAGTAATGATAAACCATTACTATGATTGGTGCTAACATATTTTAACCATGATGAAGTCATGTGGGGGGAATTAGTATGAGAGAGCAGGTAAGCACCTAGTGCAGCAGCTTACTCTAGACCTCTTAACCATAGATTGTGATCTGCACCAGTCCAATGAGCCCTTTTAATCTGCTTTGGTTCTGTTTTGTTTTACACACACACACACACACACACACACACACACACACCCCTACATCCAATATATGTGTGAGTAAATCTTATTTCACAGTTCATTTTGGGAACAAAGGGATTGCAGATAATGGATAATAATCAACTAAGACTCACTTAAATTACTTGTCTATTGATTTAAATGTGTCCATTCTGAGTATGAGCAATATTGGATGTCACCATTTAGCTTCAAAGACTGTATGACAAGTATAAACCCTTGGCTATTAAGTTTTCACTAATAACTTTTTATTTTGAATAACATGTATTTTCAAATAGAGTGAAAATACTACAATAACTCCAAAATGCATTTCAACTTGGTTTAAATGTTCATTTATGTTTTAGGTTTTACATTACGAACAATTACACATGTCACTTGTCCAGAGTAAGTGGAATTTATAGCCTCAGTTGTGCAAATGTCCTTGACATTTTATTCCACACGGAAAGCCCTTTCATTAAACACTCCATCCCCCTTTGACTCACTGCTCTCCTATCCCAATCAATGAAATGGTGGAGCAAAAAAAGGGGTTCTGTAATTCTTTTTAGCTTGATTCTTGGCAATGGCTTAACAGATTTACATTCTACCATTTGTGAGTCTCTGGGACAGAAATTTATTATTAATGCATCTGTGAGTCTGATGAAAATAAGTGTTTTGACAGTTAATAAGTTGGCTTAATGTAACTAATAAAGCTGTTTCCTTAAAACAAAACAGAAACACTTGTATATATTAGCTTTCTCATACATTTTTTTTGAGAGTGGGGGCTTGATACTCAGAGCCTGAAATCCTGTTGTTTGCCATCCATTTTCTCATAGCAGTCTTACTTGGGAATGAGCAATTAACATTTCTTTGCTTGGAATGCCAAGATAGCTTGCCTCCCTCAGGTTTTCCCTGGAGCTCCTTTAGAGGTGCATTTTCTCTGCAGCTGTGTAGGAATGGTTCCCTACCAGCACCTTTTATATACTGTATTCTTTTATGACTTGCAACAGGGATCTTATATTGGCTTGTGTGTATTTTCTTTGTTCTTCCTTACAGCTTTGAGGAAATAATGTTTAAATAAGTTATAGAATTTGAAGCTGCTTCTTCCTTTTGCTTAGGACAGGCCCAAGGCTGCCCATTGTGAATTACGAGATTGTGCCCACCCCACTTTATTCCATGTACAGAATCAAACTAGACTAGCAGTTGAATGTTACTTCAACTCTGTTAATACACTGCTTAGGGGACATGGGGCAGGCCATGGTGCGCGCACACAGCTCTGTTTTTCAACACTTCTCCTGCTCCTCACATCCCAGCAACTATTGCCTGAGGCAGCCACCTCACTCTGCCTAATGGTTGGGCCAGCCCTGTACAGATTCTTCACTGTAGTTATTTGTTGATTTTAATGTAGTGTACCTATCTCCCATACTGATCTTTTTGGACCTGGTTGGCATTAGCACTGTCTAGGGATCCAATACAGGAACATTACTTTCTTCATAGAAATGCTTTGAATTACATTGGTCCAAGTGCTTGCTTGCCTTGTGTGCTGCCTGTAGCCTTATATTGGCTTCACTACTGTTCCCTTTCCCCATGGAGGTGGAAACATCTAGGGGTCCTGGTCTGAGCCGGATGCTTTAAAATACTGGCTGAATTTGGCACATGGCTGAATTTACCACATTTTTCTTTCCTGTGTTATTACTTTTGTCATTTTATTTTATTTCATGGAGTGTGCATTTTCTAATCAGCTAAATAATTAATTGTAGATTTCTAATTAATTGTACGTGGATTACAAAATTAATTGTAGAATGATAAATACTTAATCCTAGATTGCCTACCTGATTAACCTAGGTTTGCTAATATATTAACTCCCCCTGCCGTGCAACAATCAGTTGACCCCAGCCTTTATTTCTTATCTCCACAATCAGATGCAGCATTTAAATGACCTTTCCTTGCCTCCATTAATGTCAGTGGTTAGCACCTAAGAAACTGCAACCACAGGCTATAGTCCAGATCAGAGTAGAGGCAGTGGCAAGATATTTTAATGGCTCCTTTCCCCCTGCCAATTCTCCAACTGCCATATTAGGTTCCCGTGAATCATGCCACTCCAGACTCCCATTAGTAGACACAGGGGACAACATCTGGTAGCCATTTGAGTGTGGCAGCCTAAAACATACAACACCTGGTTGTCATTTTGAGTGTATTGTTTACTTCTAGTGGCCATTTCTAAAAGAGAGGATTAATTAAATAAATTGAATTTTATTCAAAAAAATTAAAATGAAACAAAATAAATAAATTAGAATAAATAAAATAATATTGGTGCAGAACCCATAATCAGAACATTTAATCACAGCAGAGAGTTCAGCCCTTGACACAAACTTTGCCATGGTGATTGCAGCTGCCCAGAGAACTACTGTTAACCCTTAAGGAAGCTTTGCAGGTGGACACCTCCAAGGCATAGCTGTCAACTTTTTCCTTTTCTTGCGAGGAATCCTATTTGGAATAAGGGGATTTCCCTTTAAAAAAGGGAAAAGTTGACAGATATGCTTCAAGGAGATTCAAGCTTTGATTTCATCTGTAGTTCCAGCCCTGCAGTCTGCACCTCCTCAACAGCCATAGCTGCAATAGAACCATCCATCTGCTGAAGCGCAAATGGTTTCTAGGGCATAGACCAGAAGGTGCATCAACCTAACAATGGTACAAATCTTATAGGAGACAGACAATACCTCTTCTGGGGCAACAGACCACACCCAGACTATGAGTGATAACGAGGATGAATGGAGCGAAGAGTCTGATGCAGAGGATTGCTCATTGCACTGGCCATTCCAACAGCAGCACGACATGACATTGCTGTGCAAGGTCATGTCAGTGCTAGAATAAATCACCCAGCAGACATTTCTGTGCTATTTACCTCAAGGTGTGCTTTGGTGGTGTGAGAAGTACACATGAAGTGAGAATCCATATCAGCCCACCCCATCTTTAGGAAAAGGTTCAAGGCCAAATGGCTATAAAATTGCAAAGCTGTGACTTGCACAAACAATTACTACATCCTGAACCAAGCGATAATGGACAAGCTAAAGTTCCCAGTTATAGATGGCCCCATTGTGGCTCTTCTGCCTAAGACAACGAATCTCAAAGACTTGGATGTGCAACAGAGTGTAAGCTGGGTGTGGAGTTGAAAAGGTTACATTAAACCAGTGTTTCCCAACCTTGGGCCTCCAGCTGTTTTTGGACTACAACTCCCATCATCCCTAGCTAGCAAGACCAGTGGTCAGGGATGATGGGAATTGTAGTTCAAAAACAGCTAGAGGCCCAAGGTTGGGAAACACTGCATTAAACAACAGGCTTGTTCCTTAAAACATCATGTCCTGCATCAACCTTTGCCCTCTCAACTCTCCTATGGCTAGATGACTTCTAGACGACCCTCAGCAGGATCCTGACAGACTACTAAAATGTAACTCAAGACATGCTTTAAATGTATGTTGGAGATCATGAGCATGACTTTTGGGCAAAGCCACACCCCAGCACCTCTGAGTCAGAAATGAAGCATATGACATAAATTATTGAATTCAAATGCTGTTTTTGAAGAAACAAACACAAGTATCACCAGCACCAACCAAATAAACAAATATATTAAAGCTTTTAATGTGTTGAGGAACAGTTACTCATGGTTGCATGCAGTTTGTTTTTTAACAGTTCAGACTTTCAGTAACGAAAGTATTATTTCTGTAAAACTAAAAGAATGATTTGACAGCAGGCCATCAGAGCATATTTCCGTACTGTGGCTTAGTCCTGGAAATATGAAATAATAACCTTTTACCATGTGTAGTGTAGCTTTCAGCACTGACAAGTTACAACCAGCTTCCATATCCTGGATTAAGAATAACATCTGGCACAAATCCTTTGAATAATGATCCATATGATTGTCCACTTTAAAGCGCCAGACATGGCAGCAAGGAGCAATCTCTCTCTCTCTCTCTCTCTCTCTCTCTCTCTCTCACACACACACACACACACACACACGGGGAGAGAGAGAGAGAGAGAGAGAGAGAGAGAGAGAGAGAGAGAGAGAGAGAGATGGTGCTAAGAGAGAAGGTTACTTCAGACATGCACAGAGAAAATGGACATGCTGCAGACAGGAAAAAAAAGGAGAAGTTACATAGAAAGGAGAAGAGTAAGATAGTTGACAAAGGGCCATAGGACCATGAAGACCTGCTGAGTTTCTGCCTGTGGCCATTACTGCCCAACCTATTATGATTTTCCTCCTTAGGTAGTAGCAGGTTAGGTGTTTGACTGGTGATGGGAGGAGCCTGAGTTCCAACTCCTCTGCAGTTACTGGAAATCGGATGGCTTGGATCACAGGCAGAGAAGCTGTGAACAGGCAGGCCTGCAAGTGGCAGATTTGAGCCATGAGTATCATGGGAACTGGGCTTGTACATTCACTATAAAATAGACAATGGGGGAAGTTTGAAGAATACCTTTATTTTGAAGTGCTTTTATTATAAAATCAATTTGTTCATGTCACCCAATAAAAATACATTACACAGAGTGAACATGTTGATTTTATAATAAAAGGGTTTGCATAAAATGGCAATACGAGCTGGTTAATATGTATGAATTGTAGTAGCATAGAGAGGAACCAGCAGTAAAGCTCAAAATGTGTCAGGGCATTTTCTGAAATGAAAAGGCTACAGGATCTTGGAATTTCTTCGTCTTTTTTCATGAGCTAGTATGTAGCTTTTGAGTTTCTTGATTGAATTTAGGATCAGCCTTCTAATGTTCATACTGCAGCTCAGGCATGACTTTAATGTCCATATAGAGGTCTAGTTTACAATGGCACAACTGCATAGCTTTCTGATTACATTTTATATTCATAAATCAATTTAAGTGAAAACAACCTACAATCAGACTCTAAAGGACAGTTTGGAAAGAACAACAGGTAACAAAATGCAGAAAGAAATCTAAGGCTGTAGTCCATATACTGTCTGCTCATGTGCAGTCATAATGTAGTGGAAATACATTGGAAATTTGCTGCATAAAGTAGGCTGTGAGCTGTGACCAAATAGTCTGATTTAATTGGTAGCTGATATAAAATATGATAGCTGATACAGAATAACACTGGACAGTTGCGCCTACCATTGCATCCTGTTCCTGGAAGCAGAGATATCTAGAGGTGATACCCTTAAATACGCACCAAAGCCAAGGTAGTGAAACCAGCTGTGGAATGGCTGAAACCTGGGAGCTCAATTCTGTGGACTTCATGAGCAGGGTATGGGGCATAGGCTTGGGCACTAGCATAGCCAGGTGTCAAAATAGAAGATGAACAGCTTTCCCTCCCTTTTAAGCTTCTTGTAAGCATAAATTATTGCACGTACTTCTTCTGATACGGAAATTAATATCCATGTGTATTGTAGAAGGCATACTAAATGTATCATGTGAAGGACAGGGGTGCATTTCTGTTTAACACCTTGTCCTTTGGGGAAGGAACACATTGCATACGCTAGCTTCCTGAAGCATTTATGTGGAATAAAATAGACATTCATGCATCCAGTCACACATTATGTTTTAAATCAACTTCATTTCTTTGAAGAAATATAAAATATTTTATCCTTCAGCATAGGCGCAGAATGTAAAATATGAAAGTCTTTTCCAGGAGTAACAGAAACAGAATCACACTTAACGGGTCAGAAGTTTTATTTATCCTATAAAGATCTATTTCCGTTTTTAAAAAATTAAACCACCCTGACTATAAATCCTTTTTATTTCTTCTTTGAAATAGATGAAAGGACGTACTGCAGAGTTACTAGAGTTCAAATCTAGAACTTTATTAGGCCATATACTATAAGATGTTTACAGAGTATTTGCTTTCATTTGACAGCATGTTGTTAAATTGTGAGAGCTTTGTCACTGTATGTTAAGCACATGCTGTCAATTAAGCTTTTTCTGGCATATGATGCATCCTTCATCTCACATGGGATTAAGTACCAAAATCTATTCAGATTCTGCATGATTTTCATGTGTTTGACATGATAGAGAATTTGGTAACATAAATATGTCAAATCCAGTTGAATTTCTAAAGAGTAAAATCCACTGATTAGTCCTTCCAATCATCTTTCTCTATGGTACAACTACTCACCAAGAAGGTCATGGCTACCAGTTATTCTCTGTAGAGGGAATGTGCCTTAGGTAGTCTCATGGGTCATCCAAGTACCAAAATGGCTCCAGGTTTGAATATATGGAGCACAATCCGTGCCCTCAAACTAAGGACCAGTGGCCTTTCTATGGTAGAATGGTAGATTTGTCCACCTTGCCAAATTTTGGGTGACATTTAGTTGGGTTGAAACAAGTTGGTTTATAGGATGAAGTTACCTGTAATAACTGTTTTTGAATGATATTACTAATCTTGTCAACTGTGGACACCCGTCCGTTGTCAGTTCTTACTGTGTTACGGTGGAATGAATACAAACAAGTATAATTGCTAGGCACAATTTATAGGGAGTAAAGTGGCTAAGTGAGTTCACAGAAGTATAAGCAGTGGATATAAATAGACTTATATCTTCTATGCAAAACAGCACTGTTCTCTGTATGGTGTGTTTGAAATGAATTTGGGTTCTGCTACTTAATTTGAGAATTCCACTTCAGAAGCAAAACCACACATTATCATTTAAATGGCTTTTGATTGCACTTGCATTTTAATAGTTTATTTTATTTTCTATAACCCGTGTTTGAACTTTGCTTACATTTCTGGCTAAAAAGTGGTGTTTTAATGCCAGTAAAGAGGAAGGAGTTGCAAGTGAGCTAATTCTTTATAGATAGTCCACCTAAGTATGGTTATATTAGCATGGTAATAATATGCTGAGATAGTAGCAGTTTCATGAAGATACTAAATAGCATAGAGCACTGAGCTGCCTTACAAACCAGTCCCCCTGTATCCCCTTCTGAAATCAGTCCTCCAGGAAGAACTGGAGCCACATAACATTGTGCTGTCGTGGCCCAAAACAGTCAAATTGTCTAGCATGCCATATTCATTTTTTTCAGTTAGTTCTTGATTTCTTGCTTTGGCATGAATGTTTATAGATAGATATCCACTGACATCTCTTGAGCTCTGCTTAGATGAACAACTTCAGATGCCATGTCACTGTACCTTCTTTTCTTCACACTGTTGAATCGTACAAGTTGTGAAGAGGTGATTGCTCAGCTTCAACTGACATCCTGTTCTGTGATACTCATGCCTTGCAAATCATATTTTCAAAATAAGTGAAAGAATGTGGCATAGTTCATAGGAAATCAACCACTAAAACAATTCTTGATGAGCAAAATATCAATCACACCTTATTATTCTAGTTGGCTCTACAAAGTGCAGGAATCCTGTTCACATGTATATCTGATTTGCTTCCCCAATTAAATATGTTGCTGAAGTCTGTAATTACTTGATTTGAATATGAATTTCTCTGCCTACAATGCTCACATATATTATGAGTTGAGTGCCATTTCCTCAAGGAGATAATCTCCAACCTGGAATAGTAAATGAAATTCTGCACATGTATAATTAACATTAAAGCTGAACAAACTGCTTGGTAGGTGCATGAAAAAAACTTAATATATTAACCTCTTAATCTAAAGGAAGCACTTTGTTTACTGTTTTGAAGTATATGTGACCATAGAAACTAGTTAAGCAGCATTTTGTTTGGCAAGTATCTTCTTTATTTAGGTTGATCAATTATTTTGATTATTTCTTGTAAACTTTGTAAAAGTGGGCTGTTGTCTTTAATTCATCTCTTTCTAAGTAACTTTCCATCATGGCTTGTGCTGTAAAATGGGTGCCAGGGAGATGAAATCAAACTACTATTCCTGAAGGAAAAATAATAATGCCTCTCAACATGCATGTGCAAACATCATAAGCTAGAGAGAACTCTCAGCAAACATTAATTTTTCACCCCAAGAGTCATCTGAAATTTTCATATATAAAAAGCCAATTCTAAATTGAAGAACGGAGAATTTGCCTTCCGCTATTCCTAGTGCCATTGTCTGTTGGAAAATTCAGGACAGACTATAAGAAGTAGTTCTTCACACAATGCA